>NC_133658.1:314536325-314844659 GCF_037893015.1 Macrotis lagotis
GAAACAGTAGAGTATAAGCTCCAGCAGCCCAAGACTGTCTAGCCCAGTATTCTGCATATAACAAGAACTTAAAAAATAAATGTCTACTGAGCTAAATGGCAATAAGACTTGATTGATTCTATGGTACTGAAATTGATTTTCTTGGATGGTTTATAAGAAGTCCATGAAATAACTACCTGGATAAATAATGAAAGAATACATAACCTCTTGTTCCTTACTGATTTGCCCACTATATGTATAAAAAACACTGCTAAAGAAAGAGATCTGTCAAAACATATAGGGCTCCACATGTTTTATTGTAGCTACTTCCTAAGAGGCTTTCACTTTGATCATATGAACATTTTGACATTTGACAATTTTGGTCCAAGAAGAAGGGTACAAAGGCCAATTAAGAGCTGTTAGCAGCCCTGATCATCCTTGCCCTTTCCTGCTGTTAGCCCGTTTTTGAAAGGCATTCTGTCATTTGAGAAAGGGCAGTATTTTCTTTTGCCTCAAGGAAAGTGTCCCTGTGAAATGGGGGAATTATGGGTCCAACTAGCACCTGCTGAGGATAGGAAGAAAAAGAGAGAGAGAGAGAGGCTGGAATACAGGTCTAAGACTTCTAAAACTAAATTTATTGCTGTCCATTCGGCTCAAGACCAGAGGGTCTGCAAGGTACTCCCCAGGACTCCCATGTGGTAAACTTATCTTTTAAGGAAGTACACTCTCTCTCTACTCTGCCCAATATTGACTGCTAGGCTGGAGAACTGAGACAAACTCTAGGTGCCACCTGAAGCTAAAGAAAAGGAACCCCCACAAACCCTAAAAGGCTTCAAGAGGATGGGAAACAGCACAGATATCACTTTACACAAGACAGGTGCTCCAGAAAATGTAAAAGTAAACCAAATATGGATAAAATTAATTCTAATTCAAATCTATTAAGAGAGTTCAGTTTGGCACACAAAAGAATTCTCTGGTGAACATTTTCATAGAAAATTCTTTTGTAAAGTATATAATCATCCCCTCTCCTAACATCTATTCCATAAATTCAGATTTTTACATATAGATATTCTTAAAAGAGTACATGGGGTGGAGGGGGCATCTAGATGGCCCTGGAGTCAGGAGTACCTGAGTTCAAATCCAGCCTCAGACACTTAATAATTACCTAGCTGTGTGGCCTTGGGCAAGCCACTTAACCCCACTGCCTTGCAAAAAACCTAAAAAAAAAAAAAAAAAGAGTACATGGGGTGTGGGCAGTGAAGAAGAAATAGCCTGCATTATCAGGGATTCTCTAATCATATTCTGGAAAACATTAGATTTGGAGGGAAGCTTGAGATACCTCACAACTAGCAAACTTATTTGCCTATCCTTAAGGCAATAAATATGCTAAAGAAATTATTTTGTAGGAACTCAACCTAATTCTATGTAAGGAAGGATACAAAATGATAATAAACATATATGTGCTTTACTTCATTCCTTATCTCCTATGAAAAATAGTTCTTGACAACAATTTTAGTCCCAAATTATAAAGTCAAAAATTTTAAGTGAAAATAATCTTGTTCTCTTTTGAAATAGACAACTTCACATAACTGCACCATGCAACTAAGGAAAATAAACTCATTTTTAGTATGGGTCATCTGGCATCCGGGAGTGTAGGACAGCAAAAGGAAGGAAACCTGGAGGGTTGGAAGGAACTGTAGGAATAACATATATCTACACACAACTAAAAGATACAAGACAGGTGATTGATTAATCAAAGGAAAGATCCACACCAAATTCTAGGGGATATTCAGAGAGAGGTAGGTCAGTTTAGGAATGAGGGAAAGCTGTGTGGAACCAGAGTTCATCCCTGAAGGAAGAAAAGGAAATCAAAAGACAATGGGCACAAGGAAATCTGTGGGCATAGAAGATTGCACAGGTGGAAAATCTGGGAAAAAAGAGTGGGGTATGAACTACAGATACAGTCATCTAGTTTTGCTGAGATGCAAAGTAAACAAAGGTAAATTGTGTGAAATAAGCTATATTTTCAATATTATTATATCAACATATATCACTTTGCCTGTGAGCTATTAAGAAGACTGTCAATAATACATTTTTTCCTAAAATAATTGAAAAGGTGCGGAAATGATAACAGTTCATGAACTCTGTCAGTGGCTCTACCTCCAAGGAGTTGAAATTCTAGTTCCTACCTAATCTCCCACCTAATTCACAATTAGATTTGTCTGTGAGATAGGCCAAGGGAACAGAAACCCACCTGCCACACCACTGTAAGGCAAATACCAATCCAAAGCCTTGGTTATTTGTGAAAACCTGGACTGATCTCTTTGATTACAGTCTTCTTAAATTAAATGTTTAGGTCTCTGGGGATAGAAGAGAAAGAGAATAATACTGTATGTCTGATCACTCAGTCGGCAACTAGGCTTACTGTGCTGAACAAAAGAAAGAGATGGTGAAAAAAGAGATGAGATTTAGAAAGCTTCTAAGTTAATGAGAACTATTTACCTCGATGCACCCTGTAATAACTAATATAAAAAGGAACCTGTTGAGAACCTGAAATATGAGCTCAAATGTAATTTCATTTATTTACAAAGGGGCAAAGAAGGCTTTCATGTCCAACTAAAATGAACTCTGCCATGTATAGTCTCCTATTTATCTTCTAAGAGAGTTACTTCAGGTAGAAATCTGTTTACTGAAAAATTCAATTAAAACCAACTCATCAATATCCCTCCAAAGGGATGCAAGCCTAGAGAGAGCTCAGGCATGAGGAAATCGCATGGGTTTCAGTTAGGGGTATAACCAAGGTCAGATTCAGGAAAGGCCTAGAATTTACTTTAGTTAAATTTAAGTTACTTATTTCATATTGATAAAGAAAGTTCTCATGAGTAAGTGTGGAAACCTCCAAGTAAATGTAAAAACAAGTCATAGAATCCAAATACTAGAATCTGTCCAGTCCAAATCACATCTAAAAGAATTCTCACAACATATGGGATAGGTAGTCATTTAGTCTTGGCTTGAACTCTTTCAAAGAGACTGAACTAAATATACTGCAAGGCAGCACATCTGCTTTTAAATAGCTCTATTTATTGGAAATTTTTCCTTACCTCAAACCTAAATTTGCATCTTTGGCATTTTCACTTATTGTTCTGAGTTCTACCCTCTGAAACCCACACAAAAAAAATGCCTAATAGCTCTCTTTCAAGTCCTTTAAGATTGCTATCCTAACCCTTTCTAAGACTCCTCTTCTTCAAACTAAACAGCCCTAATTCTTTGACCATTCCTCACGACAGGCACTTAAAAGTCCCTCACCATGCTGGATGACCTTCTTTGGATAGTATCCTGGTTATCAATGCTCTTCCAAGAATTGAACACAAAATGTGGGACATGGACTGACCAAGGCTAAAAGATTACCAAAAGATTACCATTATTCCTAGAAGAATTCCTATTCCATGCTCTCTTAATGCAGCCTTAGACTTTAGTCTGCATCAAAGTCATATTTGGGATACTACATAACAATGTTGATACAGTCCACTAAACCCCATAGATCTTTTTTCAGACAAACTGGTATATAACCATGCCTCCTTTGTCTTATGTCTTCACATGGGTGAAGCTTATCTTTTTTTTAAGCTCTGTGTAAGACTTTACACTTATGCCTTTAAATTTCATCTTTTTAGATCACGACCAAGGCTCAAGTCTGCAAAAGCCTGTAAAAAGAGGCTCAAGCCTCTAGATCCTCTCATCTATTGTGTCAAATATTTCTCCCAGCTTTGTGTCATCTATAAAATTGATATGGATACCATTTATGCTTTTGTTTCAGTTACTGACAAAAAGGTTCACCAGCACAGGGTCAAGTAGGCAGAATGAACATGGAACAAGACTATTCTTTGAAGCTACCCATTCAAATAGTTCTAAATCCACCCTATTTGGAACTATTCTCTAGGCCACATCTCTCTACCTTTTCCCACAAGAAAACCATGAGAGACTTTGTCAAACAATTGTATAAAATCCAGTTAATCGATATCTATAGCATTCCTGTGTGGGACCAGTCTAGTAGCCTGTCAAAAAAAAGGAAATAGAGTTAGTCCAGCATGACTTGTTCTTAATGAAACCATGCTGGCTCTTTGTGATTATCACTTCCTTTTCTGGATTAGTGAACTTCTTTGTTTAAAAAAAATATTGTGTGGTCTGGACTTCTTTGATTATTTCCAATTATCCTGGAAATAGTTTGTCTGTACATAGTTGTTTGCATGTTGGTTCCCCCACTGGATGTGAGCTACTTGAAAGCAGGGGTCATTTTAAGTTTTTTTTGTATCCCCTGTGTCTGGCACAAAGTGTGGCAAAAAGCAAGCACTGAATTAATGTTTGTTGACTGAATGGTATCTATTCATTTTTTCAGTACCCAAGAATATAGTTCATTTGGACCAAGTGACTTAGATCATTAAAGGCAACAACTGCTCTTCTAATATCTTTGGCTCTATTATCCACTTACATTCTGACCCTGAAGAGAAAAGAGTATCAAGAGAAGTAGTGCAAGACACTAACTTTTCTCATTGTTATTTATAATCAACCCTTTATAATTACCACCCAAGCAGTAGAGTTAACCTTTCTTTTATCCTCTTTCCTCAACATAGTTCTCCAACTCAGCCTTTTATATTTTCTTAGCTTTTGTACCCCAGCTCAGCTCAATCCATGTTGTAGTGCTCCTGATACCATTCTTACACTGCTTGGCACACTTTTTTATTCATCCTCCACCACCTGCCTTGGTTTTCATCTTCTATTCATATCTTTTTAAAGACTAGGTAGGGGTGGCTAGGTGGCGCAGTGGATACAGCACCAGCCCTGGAGTCAGGAGTACCTGAGTTCAAATTTAACCTCAGAAGCTTAATAATTACCTAGCTGTGTGGCCTTGGGCAAGCCACTTAACCCCACTGCCTTGCAAAAAAAAAAAAAAAGAAAAAAAAAGACTAGGTAGGTTGGTGTGCTCTCTGTACACCATTTTAGTTTCCTGGTTTTCTTCATCAAAGAATTCTTATGTTCTCAAAATTTCATTGAATGACAGGCTTCCCATCACTCTTGAATTTTAGTCCATGGGAGCTTATCTACCCTTTGAATCCTCTGAAACCTGCTCTTTCAAAACTAGGTACATGTCAGACTCTGCCCAGCTTTCTTATCCTTCTTTAGCATAAAATCTAGAAGAGTGCTGTCATATCCTCCAAAGTTTCCATCATTCTACCCCAACAAGCAATTCCTCTGGGTTAGAATCAGAGAACAGAATTTCTGCTTGTAGATTTTTCCATCTTTTGAAGAATGAAATTATCTTTAAGGCATTTCAAGAAAATATTTAATTGTTTTGTTAGAGAGAGAGAAAGAGAATTTGAATAGTTCCTGGATAACTGAAGAACTGAACTTTAGTCACTATTATAGCACACCTCTACGTCACGCTTGTACTCTTTCCCAAACTCAGATTTCTTCTTTTTGTTCAGGTAACCTATGTAACATGCTCAGATGACAAAACTGCTTCTGTTTCTCATCATTTCATTGATCTTCAGCCACAATCTCCTCTTCCTTCTGTCCCCCCATTATGATTGTTGAATTTCCTCATACAAGTAAACAATATAAAATAAAGTGTATGGATTGTACAGAACAAAAGGGTAGGTTAAACTCTCTACTAAATGGCCCGGATTAACATTAAGACTACTTCTAACCTTGCCTTCTCTCATCGCTATCACTGCTTCAAATACTACCTTCTTATAAACATAATTCTTGAATCACTATTTCCAAGCCTGTCTTCTTTTCTGACCTCCAGACCCATGTTGAAAAAAGCAGTTGGAAATCTCTATAGGATTGCATTTCAACACCTCAAACCTCAAATATCTAAAATTTAACTTTTTTTTTTCTTTCCCCTAAATCAACTTCTCCTCTTAACTTCACCCAGGAATTCATGTTCAAAACCTTGGTAGGAACTTTGGTAATGACAAGGAAGCAAGGAAATGAGTCCAGTTATGGAGTCCTATCCATTCAAGTTGTACCATCTTTCACATCCATCACCTTCTTTTCATTCCCAATGCCATTACTATTACATCTTCTCCAGTACTAAATTCTGCAAACCACCTGGTCCATTATAATCATCACCTTTGAAATTTTCCTATTTCTACTTGTTCCCTTCCATTTCATTTCATGCTACTTCCAAACTTCTCCTCGGGCATCTGGTCATACCACTCTTCAGGGTCTCCTACTGTCTACTGAGCAAAATTCTCTCAGCCTCGAATTAAAGATTTTCCATATTCTGCTAACACTCACCCTCCCTTTCAGACTTGCTCTCAAACTTCAACCAAACTCCCTTAAACATTCCCTGAGCTTTTCCATCCCTGTGCCTTTACTCACCCTATTGCCTAAACCCTTAATATTATCTTTTGCCTTTTGATTGCAACCCATCCTTTGAAGCTCAGATGAAAGAGCAGACACCTCCAAAGAAGACGCCTCAAACCTCCCAGAAGTTATTCTGCTTTTGTACTTATTGAGAGGCAAGGAGGGCTGTTGGGAGAACAGAATATTGAACTTTTTCTACTTCTTAGTTAAATAACCATGGACAAGTCATTCTCTCCTCTTGGTACCTTTCTCACTTTTATCTGTAAAAGAGAACAGGGATAGGAGCCTGGGCTTGTAATTTCATTGCTATGAGGAACTCCCCAGAAGAGGAAGCTCCTTCTATAGGTAAGTCTCAGAATTGTCTGGAGTACTGAGAGATAAAGAAACTTGACTGGAGTTAGCAACTAATATGTCAGAGGCAAAATTTTAAGATCCACTGGTCTCCACCTTGCTCCATTTGTAAAATGGTTAAAATAAGATAAGAAGTACAATATCTATCTCAGGATTGTTTTAAAAATCAAATAAAATAATGTAGGTGTAATATCTTTTAAACCTTAGAGCATATGTCACCTTTTTTTTTTTTTTTAGGTTTTTGCAAGGCAAACGGGGTTAAGTGGCTTGCCCAGGGCCACACAGCTAGGTAATTATTAAGTGTCTGAGACCAGATTTGAACCCAGGTACTCCTGACTCCAAGGCCAGTGCTTTATCCACTACGCCACCTACCTGCCCAAAGCATTTTGGGGGTTTTTTAGGTTTTTGCAAGGCAAACGGGGTTAAGTGGCTTGCCCAAGACCACACAGCTAGGTAATTATTAAGTGTCTGAGACTGGATTTGAACCCAGATACTCCTGACTCCAGGGCTGGTGCTTTATACACTATGCCACCTAGCCGCCCCAAATCATTTTTTTTTAGGTTTTTTGCAAGGCAAATGGGGTTAAGTGGCTTGCCCAAGGCCACACAGCTAGGTAATTACTAAGTGTCTGAGACTGGATTTGAACCCAGGTACTCCTGACTCCAGGGCTGGTGCTTTATACACTATGCCACCTAGCCGCCCCAAATCTTTTTTTTTATTTAGGTTTTTTGCAAGGCAAATGGGGTTAAGTGGCTTGCCCAAGGCCACACAGCTAGGTAATTACTAAGTGTCTGAGACTGGATTTGAACCCAGGTACTCCTGACTCCAGGGCCGGTGCTTTATCCACTACGCCACCTAACTGGCCCCCATGTGTCACCTTTCATATATAGTTTAAAAATAACATAATATCATATATTGTGGTTATCTATGTTTATGCATTAGTCTCTATGAGCATATATGCTTCATGAAGACAGAAACAGTGTTTTATCAAAGCTCAGCTATCTCTTCAATCGCTTAACAATATTCTATACATAGAAGATATTTAATACATATTTGTTCAACTGAATTATTTCCCTTAGTATAGATCAAGGATGAAGACTACTTATGTAGAATGAGACCAGGAACAAACAGGTGCTAACCAAGCAGGTGTTAACTGTTCTAATACAAAACGACAATTTGAGCCAGCTCATCATCTGCCTATCCTGGTTTCTGTTAATATTCAAGTACTGGCAAGGTGCTTGAGAGGTCACCTAACCAATTCTCCTGCTTTAAAGCACAGATGAGAGTGGGGAGAAAATATTCTACCCTGATCTGATGATGAGAATTAAAAGTTATAAAGGATCCACATCATAGTAACAATTCATATGTGAATATCAACTTGAGTTTTTACAATCCAGTTCTCAATAGCTAAAGGAAGAAGGCAATGCTACTAAAAACTTGAAAGTTATGAATTCATTCATTCAGCAAACCAAACACTACTGGAAAAGCAGAGTTCTGTGGCATGAAGCACTAAATTTTTGAGGCAGTGCACCTGGTTTCTGCTTCTGTCTTGGTGACTTATTACTTGTATGATCTTGAATAAGTTTCCCCCCTTTTTAGAACCTCTTTCCTCATCTAAAAATTAAGGGAATAATATGACTAGATGGTCTCTAGAGTTACTTTCAGCTCTAAATCCTTCAGTTAAAATTTTCAGAATAGTTGTGGGAGGAACAAATCTCCTCCAAAGAAGGAGGTTGAAGCCTGTGAAGTGTTTGCATTTATTCAAGTTTACAATATTTAGAGGTATAATTACATAATCATTGGTTCCAATCTAGAAGCAGAAAGGTGACAGAGTGGCTAAAGTGCTAAAGCTCTAAACTGGAGTCAATAAGACTAGGGTTCTGACCTATGACACTTATAAGCAGTGTGACCCTGGGCAAGTCACTTAAAACATTCTCTGCCTCAGTTTCCCCAATTGTAAATTGTCTGTCCATGCCCCCCCCACCACAATGTAGATATGTAATGTGAATACCAATGTCACACAATGTCTAATTCACACTAAACAAGAATTAAGACATGGAACTGACAATGTGGCAAAAGGGTACCTAGAATATCCCAGCAACCTTACAGAAGACAAGTGCCTTGTCTGATAATAATATTACTTATGTTGAGATTTCAGGTTTTCAAAGCAAATCCAATCTACCTTCCGTGCCCCAATCTCACTGCTGACCTCTAATCTCATATCTCCAACTAGATGATCAGTGAACATCTCTCAACATACCCAAAACTGAACTTATCTCCCCCATTCCTCCCCCTCCTACCTTCCCTATTACTGTAAAGAGCAATACCGTTCCCCCAGTTCCACAATCATATCTAGCCTATTGCCAAGACTTGATACTTTCACCTTTACAATCCCTCGTCTCCTCTGACAAGTCCACCCCTCTGGTGCAGCCCTCATCACCTCACAGCTGAACGATTGCAATAGCCTGCTAGTGGGTCCACCTGCTTCAAATCTCTCCCCACTGCAATCCATCCCTGATTTGGCCAGTAATTTCATTAAAGCACAGGTCTGATCACTTCATCTGTCCCTCCACCATGACTTTCATGAACTCCCTTGGCTTCCTACTTTCCTACTGTTTCCAGGAACCATTCAAAATGCTTTTTGGCATTCCAAGTCCTTCATAATCTAGACTCCTCCAGTCTTACCCATCTTCTTACACCTTACTTCACAATACACACTCCTCAATCCAATGACCCTGGTCTAGTAGTTTCATGAACAAGACTCTAACTTTTGTTTCTGGGCATTTTGTCTGGCTGTTTCCCATGCCTACAAAGCTCTCCTTCCTGTTTCACCTACTGACCTCCTTGGTTTCTTTTTTCAACTAAAATCCCACCTCCTACAGGAAGTCTTCCCCAACCCCTCAGTTCCAATACCTTCCCTCTGTTAAATTATTTCCTATTAAACCTGTACGTGGCTTGCTTTCATGCTGCTCCCCCTCCCCACGTCAGATAAGTTCCTTGAGGGCAGGGACTGTATTTTGCTTTTGGGGGGGGGGGGTATTGTCAGCAGCTAGTTCGCGCCACATACTAGAAGCTTCATGCTTGCTGATGACGCCTCTTCAGATATCTCCGCGCGCGCGGCAGGCATCACACACCATCCTTTGCCCACACGGTTAAGGGCAGCCCTGGGCAGGGGAGGTGCCAGCGGCCCAGGGCGGCTTCCTGACGGCCGCACAGCCCTCGGCCCTCCGAGGTCGCTGAAGGTCGGAACTCAGCACCCAGAAGAAGGGCGCCAGGCCGGGCTAGGAAACCCGAGGTCGGGGAAATCACTTGCGCCTTTCGCACCGGTTTCTTGTGTGCGACACAAAGGGGCTGGCCAGGCCGACTAGAACCCGGCTCCTGCCGGTGTGCGGTCTCTAAGGTCCTCCCGACTTGCCCGGTGGGGGGTGGCCCCGGACGCGGCCCCGGCCCCGGCCCCGCCGCATCCCCAAGGCTTGCGGAGGCGCCCCGCAGGCCCCCGCCCGGGGTCCCCCAAAGTGCGGGCCCCCCGGGCCGCGCATCCCGGCCGCCTGGCGGTCACGTGCGTTTGGCGGGTTAGCTCGCCAGGGCAGAGGCGGCGGCCCTGCCCCCACCCGGGGCCGGCGGGGCCCCCCAGGGAGGCACGAGGAGGGGCGGCGCGGGGCCGGCGGGGACGCCCCTCCCCCGCCCCGCCCGCGGAGGCCCGGGCCCGGCCGGTGCTGACTCACGGCCCTGCCCCCAGCCCCCGGCTCCTACCTGCCCCCCAGGCAGCGGCCGCCGCAGGACAGGCCCGGCCTGTCGCGACACAAGCTCCGAAGTCGCGCCGCAGGGGCAGGGGCAGGGGCGCAGCCCGGCCTCCCTCCTCCCTCCGGCCCGCCGCCGCCGCCGCCGCCGCCGCCCCTCCCCCACGGGCCGGGCCGGGGCGGGCCGGGGCGGGGCGGGGCGGGGCCGAGGCGGGCCGGGCCGGGGCGGGGCGGGGCCGAGGCGGGCCGGGCCGGGCCGGGGCGGAGCGGGCCGGGGCGGGGCGGGGCGGGCCGGGCCGGGGCGGGGCGGGGCGGGCCGGGCCGGGGCGGAGCGGGCCGAGGCGGGCCGGGGGTCACCAAGGTCACCGGGGTCACGTAGGGAGGGGCCGTGGCACGGAATCATGTGGGAAAGGGGCGTGTCGGGGGGAGCCCGGGGAGTCGTGAGGGTCATGTGGGCAAGATGCGTGTCCCCAGAGAGTGGGGCGGGAGGGGTCGCCGGGAAGGGGCGCGGCTGGAGGACCCTTAGGGACCGCGCCAGCGCGGGGGTCACTTGGAGCGGGAGTGGCGGAAAGGCCCCGGGGAGGGACCCCGGAGAAGCTCATTATTGGGGAGGGCCCTTTTGTTCCCCCGGAAGCGAGTCTTTCACTCTGTCTCCGTCGCCCTATTCACCCTTTCTTCCCCCTCTACCAAAGTGTAGACTGTATTGCCCATTCTCACTCTTAAACTCAGGGTCATGAAGCAGTTTGTTGTAAAATTATGGCCCCGGGGTTCTTTCGATTTAGAAGTTTTCATATTTTCCCAGTTCCTGGCCTATAATTACTTACCTCTTAGCTCATCTTCTCTTTCCTACACCTCTTCATCCCATCTCTTTCTCGATCTTCCTCTCTATCCTAACCATATCTTTATATAAAGGGACTTGAACATATATAAATGCTAATGGTCCCTCCCATACTCTGGCCTTTCAAGGCCTAATGATCTTCAACTCCCAGCCCCTCTCTGAGATAATCACCCCCTTGATCTTGTCGTCACTTATAAATGTTTCATCCCTAGTCATCACCTATCATTTCATTTTTCTCTATGCTTTACTTCTCCCAACCTAGTCCTTATCCACGCTTGAATCTCCAATCTTTCCATTCTCAGTCTTCTAAGCCTCCTCTGGCTTCACTTTCCACCCTCAACTTGATAATTAATCAATTCAATGTTATATATTCTTTTGTCTTCCTCATCTTATCCGTGCTCAAACCTTGCCAAACCTCAACCCTAGTTTACTTCCACCATCCACCTCCTCTGCAGAAGGGCTCTGAAAGGAATCATGCGACAAGAGCCTGCTGGTCCACTATATACTATCCAATTTCAGTGGTCCTCTGCAGCAAGGTAATCCTTTTATATCTCTAATAAAATTCATATCAAGGGTTCAGTGAGTAAAGTGCTGGGCTTAAAATCAGGAAGACTCATCTTCATGAGTTCAAATCTAACCTCCAACATCTACTAACTGTATAATCCTGGACAAGATATTTAACCCTGTTTGCCTCATTTGTGAAACCATTCCAATATCATCACTAAGAAAATCCCAAAATGGGGCCACAAAGAAACAGACTTGACTGAAAATTAAGCAACAAAAATTTCTCTCTCTCACTCTGTCCACAGAAGCTATTTCAAACCTACTCTTATCTACTTAAATATCCCATACCTCTCCCTTTCCCCACTTTCTCAGCTGAGGCCTTACTTCGAACTTTATTGAAAAAATAGAGGCCATTTGTTGTGAGCTACTTTCCTTCTTTTTTTCAATTTTGTTAATGTATGTTTGTAGGGATATGATTTTCCCCTTATGAACAACTTATGCTACATCCCAACAATTTTGGTATGTTTCAGCAATATAATTTTCTTTGACATAATTATTTCTGTGTAGTCCTTGACCTACTGGTTATTTAGGATTTCACTGTTAAATCTCTCTGGGTCTCTTATCTTTTGTTTGGGGTCTTGGAACCAATGAATATTTTTATTTTGTTGTGGTCTGTAAAGGAAGATTTTACCAATTCATTTTTTTCCCTTCCTTTTTATGGGTGCTAAAGTTCTATGCTCTAATGGTCAATTTTTTAAAAGTTCCATTGGTGGTAAGATATAGGGTGAGAGAGAATATATAAATTCTTTTGGCAGTAATATTTAGATGTTCTAAGTTCTTTATAGTTTTCTCAGCAATTTGTTCAGTTCCATATTTTGTGTTTATCTTTCATTACATTTATCCAAAACTGAGAGAGGTTATTGAAATCTGCACAACTGTGATATTTTCTTTGTCCTCTTATAGCTTAGTTAATGTATCCTTTATAACTTTGGATGCTAAGGCATTTGTGTATGTTTACTTCAGATATTGATTTGTTGTTTAGGATTCCTTTCAGCATAATGTAGTTTCCTTGTTTATCCCTTTTTTTATTTTTTGAATATTTGATTTTGCTTTCTTAAATACTTTGTTAAATTGCAGCTCCAACTTTTTTGGATTCATATGATATATAGTAAAAAAAAAATTCTTTTCCTTCCCTCAGTTTTATTTTGGGTATATCTAGGCTTTTTAAATGTATTACCTGGAAATAAGAGATTATAGGGCTTTGTTTTCTTATCTAATTTGTCACTGTTTCATTTTATTGCATTCTTTAATGCTTTCACATTTAAAGTAACCAGAGTTAGGTTTAAATTTTCCTCAATTTGTCTCTAGTTGTAAAATTTTTTTCAAGTTATGATTTTTTCCCCTTCTTCCACTATAAACATAGAACTGTCTCTTCAGTTACTTTGGCTTAAATTTTTTTTAGGTAGTCCTTTTCCTACTGACCCTATTCCCTAATCCTTCCCCCGCATCTGTTACCCCTTTCTCTTTAGATTGTTACTTATTCATTCCTTTTTCTTTCCTATTTTTATGTTTATTTTAATTCTTCCCCCTTTTCCTCCTAGTTAATTAGATTACTCCTCTTATTCTTCATAAAATGATTTCATCTTTTTGATTTCATCTTTTTGGTGCCCCTTTCCAGAAAGGATTTCTTTCACTCCCTTTATTATCCATCCTTCCTGTCTATTCCATATATCCTTATCCTCTGATTCATTACACTTATAATTATCTTTGTTTAGCCATTTTCAGTCATTCCTGACTCTTTGTGACCCTATTTGGAGTTTTCTTGACAAAGATACTATATTATTTTGCCATTTTCTTCTCCTTGTTTTTACAAATGAGGAAACTGAGGCAAGCACGGTTTAAGTGACTTGCCCAGAGTCACACAAGTAGGAAACATCTGAAGTTCAGATTTGAACTCATTTTTCCTGACTCTAAGCCTGGCATTCTATCCACTAGATCACTTAGTCCTTTTTCTATTCTCAGTATTCTCTTCATAAAGAATGTCTCAAAATTTCTGAGATATACACTCTGGATTCTAGGCAGTTTTGGCTACTACTTTATAGAATTTGCTCTGTGCATTTCCCTTTTCTATGTACCTTATTTGTAGAAAAGTACTAATTCTTACAGATGACAGAGAAGATTGACCCATGATAACCTATCACCCTTGTTTCCCTTTTTCTCTATTTGCCTCAAAATCTCCTCCCTGGATCCATGTCCTTATACTCTCCCAGATATCAACAGCTCCCTCCATCCTGAGGTATGAGGAGTGGTTTTTTCAAGTACCAAATCTCCCAGACAACTTAAGCATAAGATTCCTATTCTCCTTCACAATACATCCCTATTAAAAAAAATCAGAGTCTTCATCAGTGGAACCTCCTCCCACCAAAACAAGACTTCCCTCTCCCCGCCCCTTTCCCCCCTTTTCAAACTTTCTCCTTTCCCCTGTACCCATTCTCTTGCAGGTTCTTTTCTTACTGAGAGACTTCAAGGGTGACATTCCCTTCATTGCTAACTCTCATTTTGACCCAGTCATATCACATACTCCACTCTATCCTTCTGTTCCTCTCCTCCCTTTCATGCAACTACCCATTTTGTTAAAATGGTTCCCAAAAAACCCCAAACCAACATTAATTCCCCTATAGTCCATAATTCTCCAGGCCTACTTCTCCACGTTACCTTCACCGGATTTCTATCTTCACTTAATGGCTCTGTGTATATTCAGAAAAAAAAGTCTTACTGGTCTCTCTGCTAAATTCATTTACTCCTCTTGCATTTCTGTTGTCTGGGATGTTCAAGGAATTAAATAATCTCTTCAGGTCTGGTTTTATTTAAAATATCTCTTATTATTGAATGTCATTTTTTTCTTTTGAACAGGTTGATTATCTTGATTATCTTGAGTTGTCTCCTGAGTTACATTGTTCTTCAGAATATATTTTCCTCTCTGTTTTCTGGTGAGTGTAGACTAGTCTTGTGTTATCAAATTTTCTTTTCTTTGCTTTTGAAGGTCTTTCTCCTGATCCCTAGAAAAGCTTATCATTCTAAATTGACTCGTTAAATTTAACCATTATGTGTTTCGGAGTTTACAGCCTATATTTTTCTGGAAACAATCTATAGATTCTTTCTATTGTTATTTCATTTTCTGTGTTCAGGTGTTCTGGACAATTTTCTTATATTGTTTCTTGCTTTGTGATGTTATGGGTTTTTTATTTATAATGTTCTTTTGGAGACTTGTAATTCTTAGCTCATCCTATGCATCTTATCTTTAAGACCAATATGTTATGCTTAAATACAGAGCACATTTTCTTTTAATTTTATTGCTTTTTGTTTCTCCTCTTCAAGATTGTCCTTCATTTCTGTATATTTACATTCCCTATCAATTGTTCTCTCTTTGTTTCTTTGATGAGACTTGTCATCTCAGATTCAAGTTTTTCTGCCAATTATTTTTGGTGTCCAAGACATAAATTCTGCATTCATAATTTGCATTTCTCTTCTTCTTCTTTTCTTTTTTTTTGCTTGTTTTTAATGTCATTTTATTTTATTTTTTCCAATTACTTGCAAAGATAAGTTTTCAACATTTATCTTTTTCTAAGCTTTTGAGTTCCATATTTTTCTATCACCCTCCCTTCTCTTCCCCCTGTCCCCATGACAGTGAGTAATCTGATACAATCAAGTTTAATATTCCTATATTAGTCATTTCATTTCTCTTCTAAACCACTCAGGAACATTGTTGTGGTTCTGTTCCCCTCAGATTCTACTGAGTCCTCTCTCTCACCAAGTTTTGAATAGCATTCCTTTGTTTTTGTATTATTTAGATGTCTGAACTCATTTGCTAGATCTGGAGGCCATATTTTCTTCCACTATTAAAGTTATGCTTGTTGATTTATCTGCTTACATTTAAGGTTTTGAATTTTCTTCTTCATGAAATCTTTAATAATTGTCATCCTTTCTCCCCCCCCCCCTTATTTTCCCCTGGTACTTACTTTCTAACTCCTTTATCCCCTCTGATGGTAGTTTCCCTGGGTGCTGCATCTCAAATTATCTCAACTTCTTCCCATGTCTGACAATTCATGGTTCACCAGTATAGATCTATGGCCCTAGTGATCTTTGGGGTTTTCAGAACTAGCTCCAACTGGATTCTGGGCTCTTTCCTTCAGGCTTAGTAGAGTGCCAGATAGTTCCCCATACACAATGTCTTGTTGACTAGAGTGTTGATCTCCAGACTCAAGGAGGAAGGGTGTGTGGGTGTTGGGTTGAGCTCTATTTCAAGTACCAATATTTATTCTGTTTCTCTGCTCTCCAGATATTTTTTTGGCAATACTGTATCATCCATCATTCAGTCTCTCTCTCTCTCTTTCTCTCTCTCTCTCCCCCTCTCTCTCTCTCTCCCCCTCTCTCTCCCTCTCTCCCTCCCTCAATTTTTATCTATTCTTATTCCCTGGTTTCCACTCTCTAGTTGAATTTTTTTTTAATTTTATTTTTTAAGTCAATGGGGTTAAATGGCTTGCCCAAGGTCACACAGCTATGTAGTTATTAAGTGTCTGAAGCTGTATTTGAACTCGGATCTTCCTGACTCCTGGGTTGGTACACCATCTACTGCACCCACCACTTAGCTGCCTGTGGCTTCCACTCTCATTAAAAAACCTTCACTTGACCCTGACATCCCCTCAAGCTGTTGTCTTGTATATCTCTTTCACAGAATACCAGAAAAGATCATCTATGCCTTTTGCTCATCAATGATTCACTCCTCAAACTACTGTAATCTATCTTCCAACCTTATCACTGTACTGAAACTGCTATCTCCAAGGTTACCAATGGTCTCCTCTGTTAAATCTAATGGTCTTTTTGCATTCCTTATCCTACTTGACCTCCCTGTAGGTTTTGATGCTGACAACTCCACAACTTCCTCCTAAATATACTTCCTCCTTACTTTGCTTTTAAAATACTACTTTTTCTCTCTTTTTCTTTTTCCTCTTCCTCCTTCTCTTCCTACTCTTTTCTCCTATGTATCTATTTCTTCTCAGTCTATTTTCTAGGCCATTATTTCCTCTCCTTTTTCCATTATTTACACTTTCTTTTTTTGGTGACTCTTGATATTTATGGTAGCCCAAATTTAGGTGTTTCCTAAATCTACATATCCAGTCATTCTCTCCTGAATATGAGCCCTGCATTGTCTACCTGAACTCACATCAGAATCTCAAACATAAGCTGTCTGAAGCAAGATTCATATTTCCTCCCCAAACTCATTAATTTTCCTAACTCTTTTATGTCTATTGTGCGCACTAATCTTGTCATCCAGAGTTTTTAACCTTAGTTATTTATTCCTCTTTTTCTTAGAGTTTTTCTTAACTCTTCCCTCCCACTCACTCTCCATATTCAGTCAGTTAGCAAATCTTATTGATTCAACCTTCATAATATCTCTCATTTTCATTCCATTATTTCCACTTTTATAGCATCTACCTAAGTTCAAAAGCCCTCGTCAGTTCTCATCTAGACTTTTGCAGTAGTTTCCTAATTGATCTCCCTGTTTCCTCTTGCTCTCCTTTTTAGTCTATCTTCCACATATTTGCCTATTTCAGACAGTCTTAAAACACAAGTTGGATCATATCATTTATCTATTTAAAGCTCTTCATTGGTTCCCAATGCCTATGAAATAAAATACAAAGACCTGTATTATTTAAACCTTTCACAGTCTGAACCCTAGTATCTTTCTAGTCTTATTTAATTTTATTCCCTTTCATACTTTTCCCATTCCAGTTAAACCAATATACTATTCCCTAAAGTTACTGTTTCATCTCCTAAATCTGTGTCTTTGCACTGGCATTCCCCCATCTCTCTACAGTTCACTTCCTTTACACCCTTCTCCTCTTAGAATCCCTGGTTTCCTTCAAAGCACAGTTGCCCAGGTACCTCCTGATGATAATGTTGTCCTTCCTTCTCAAAGACCATGAGATCAGATAGTGATGCCATGACAAACATATGAATTGGATTTGAATGACAAGGATGCTGTAAGTCACCAGCTTCACTTTCTCCTTTAGAGCCATTTGGATCCAATGTCCAGATATGAATCAGAAATATGGAGATGGTCCTGGATGCAAGCCAATCAGGGTTACTATCTCCTACATGAACTCAGTAATTAGTATTTTTGTACTCTAGGAATTATTTCATATTATTTTGCATAGTACTTTAAATTTACTTGTGTGTATTGAATTCTCCCCTTTCTCACCCTATTAAAATGTAAGCACCTTAATGATAGGGACAATTTTAATTCCATTCAATTAAAAAACCCCAAACATTTATTATATACAAGGCACAGCTCTGAAGATACAAAGACAAAAACAAAATATTCCCTTACCTCCAGGAGCTTATAGTCTACTGAGGTTATGGGAGAGAAGGGACTGGAGGGATATACAAAATAATACAAAGTTATTTCAAAGGGGAAAAGAACAGTTAACAACTGAGGAAATCAGGAAATGCCTAGTAACAGGAATATCTGATTGGTTTCTTGAAAGACAATGAGGAATCCAGTAATGGAGGGGAGGTAGTAGAGCATTCCAAACCAGGGGACCACATGTGTATGGTTAAAAACCAAATTTTTATGGATGGAGAACAAAGAGCTAGCTGGTCAATTTCATTTTCTGTATCTTTAGCATCTAACAGAGTAGGTGCCTGTATTAGAAAGTATTTAGTGTTTACTGAAGTGAATATTTTAATTTGTATTTTATTTATCCATGTCCCCATCTTATTACTCCTATTTCATTCATCCTTATATCTCCCCAAGAAATAAAAGTACATTGTATATAGCAAGCACTTAATAAATCTTTGTCAAATAAATGAATGATGAAATGGAAAACCTGAAAAGGACTTCAGAACGTCCCTGTATTTCTCCATGATTTAACTGCCTCTGGCTGAGCTAGTCATTCCCTCAGAGGCCTGGAACTACAAATATAATTCCCAGTTTGTCTAGTTTTTAAACTAGAGGTGGGGTCAGGGGGAGGAAATAATTGGAGCTATGTCTGAAAGAGAAATTTCACCTAAAGACTGTCTCTGCTCTGGCCACTGGGATCAAAAGTCACAAATTCTTGAGATTATTTCTGAAGATGAATCCAGCAGCATCTAATGGCCCATTGCATTTTCAAGAAATAGGACACTGGGAAACTGAGAACAAGAAATCTTATTCCAAGGTTACTTTAAATTTACATATCAGCTTTTCCCCAAGCACTTGAGAATCAGTGTTCAAGATAGCGCAAAGAGGAGAAGATTCAAAAGAATGGGAAAGATCAAATAATTCAAATCATTAGAAAAGGGTGAACAGTAGTAGTTATAGACTTATCTACTACCTCATCTCTGCAAAATCTATTAGGCTAGCTAGTTTATGCATCAAAGATTCCCTTTATTAAAATATTTTTTAAAAGGAGTAGCCATCATTTTAAAAGGAATAGTCAGACAATTTTCTAGAGCTGACCATGGCTTTACATTTATACAATGTACAGACTATAAGCTATGCCTATTGTCATTAAATATAAATATTTGATTTGGTAGAACAAGCCATTTACAGGTTCTTTTCAAACAAGGAATCTCCTATACACATGTAGTTGTGTGATCTAGCTCATCCTGAGTTCTTTCCAACAATGCAGATCCCAGACCATATATGTCTGCTGATCATATGTGATTCTTGGTTCTACCCTCCCATAAGTTTGCCACAGAGAGCCTATCCAATGAGCTGGAGACCTTCCCAGCTTTCTTCTAGTATCTTGAGGTTACTAGTGTAGTACCCAAACTGTCCATCAGTTATCTTTTTTTTTTTTTTTTGGTTTTTTGCAAGGCAATGGGGTTAAGTGGCTTGCCCAAGGCCACACAGCTAGGTAATTATTAAGTGTCTGAGATCAGATTTGAACCCAGGTCCTGACTCTAGGGCTGGTACTTTATCCACTACACCACCTAGCCGCCCCCAGTCCATCTTTTTTAATCACACTTTTCTTTAACAACAATCTTTGCTCTGGTTCTTCTTTGAAATTTCTTTTTTATTATATGTTGTGCCTTGCTTATACACACCATGTTCCTACCACTCCATTGCCCTGTGTGATATTTATTTTTAATTTTTCATAGACTCAGCCATGCAAAATTTGGTAGAATATTGGTATCAAAAGATTTTTCCTCCACAAAATCCTTCTCTGGTGCCTTATAACTTATAGAGGTGTCTCAGGATTCTTGGAAAGTTATGTCAACAAAGCATACGTTCTAGTGAATTCCACCATGCTTGTAAAACTTTGAATATAGTCCTGGCAACAGAATAAAATCTTCAAATCTTTCTCAAGGCCAGTATAAAGGACCCACCTCAGGTCTCTGTCTTTTGCCTAGTCTTCTAATTGATCTCCCTGCCTAACATCTCTCCCCATATCCTTCCCCCCTGTTCTCCACATAGCTGCCAAAGTGATCTTCCTAAAATGCAGATCTGACAATATCATCACCCTTGTACCCTACTTATTAACCCTAATGGCTTTCTATTCCCTTAGGATCAAGTAGAAAGTCCTTTGTTTGGCATTTAGAGCTCTTTACAACCTAAATCCTCTCTATCTTTCCAGTCTTTGTACATAGGAATCTCCTTCACGCGCTCTGTGGTCTAACCTTACTGGCCTGTTAGCTCTTTCTTATGCATTTCATCTCTATGCCATTAATGCTGGTTGTCCATCATCTGTAATGGTCTTCCATTAAAACTCAGCTCAAGTGCCACCTCCTCCAAGAGGTCCCTCTAGCTGCTAATGCCTTCCCTTGTTTCTACTCTATCTTGTGGAAACAAGTCCACTTTGGAATGCCTGAGAATCAGATTGCTACATTGCTTCCCCTCGTGGTTCTTCTTTAATGTGCTGATGATTTGGGGATGAATTCTCTGACCATAGCAATTCATAAAGCAGTTTCTTTTTTTTTATTTTTTATTTTTTTGCAAGGCAGTGGGGTTAAAGTAGCTTGCCCAAGGCCACACAGCTAGGTAATCATTAAGTGTCTGAGGCCAGATTTGAACTCAGGGACTCCTGACTCCAGGACCAGCGCGCTATCCACTGAGCCACCTAGCCACCCCAAAGCAAAGTTTCTAATGTGAATGTAAAAGATATACAGGATCTTAAGATAAATATGACCAAGGAGATAATATTGTTCAGTCACCACTATAGGAACATCATTTGAGGTTTAGAGCTGAGAGATATAGGCTAACAAAAGGTTTTCCCTAGTGTTATTTAAAAAAAATCTGATGTGAAATCCAAATAGAAGAGAGATTCCATATATAATTGGTGATGTTCCTCCAAGTACTTTGATTCTCACATGATACTGTCCTGATTTAATCAAGCCTTAGTAAACTACAGGATTTCTTCAGTAAGATTTACAGTCATTCAAAGGATATGGGAATAATATGAGAGGACCAAAATCTACCAGGGTTCCTCCCTACACATCATATGATAGACTTGTTTTTTTTTTCTAAAAGGTGACAAAGCTTTCCCCAGAACCTGATTAGACTATGTTCCAGTTCACCTAAGGGCATAAAAGCCCACCCATATGGAATCAATCTCCCTCAGTCCTGGTAGTACCCAAGTAACTATACCATGCCCTGCTGAACTGATTCATTTCTAAAAGGAAATGAGAGTGGCCCATGTCTTTTATATTTGATACTTTATATACTTGATACTGTATCCTTCCTGTTATTTTTTGTATACTTTAGTTAAGTAAATCTCATTTTGCTAGCTATTCATTGACCTTCAAGTGCCTCATTTCATCCCAACATTGAAAACTGAACTAACAAGTTGCCTACCTCAGATGTAAGATTGGGAGGGGGAAGGGAATAACAACATAAAATTGGAAAATAATGCTTATTGCCCCAATTATGACATGTAATTGAAAGGGCAGCCCACTGAATTAGTTCATCAGCACTGATATGTGGCCCAGCAAATTCAAATAAACAATGAATTGGGCTCAGAATTGATTAAGAGGAAGAGATCAAGCTGAATCACATTTGAGAAATTATCTGCTGCTTCCAGTGATTCCAAGCTGCTCCTTAACATAAAAAATTTAAATATTTTCCTGGTGATAATATATAACTGCAAGTATGAAAGATCATGAGCTTAGAGAATTAGACTTGCAGGTAACCTAAAGGACAATAAAAACATACATGTTGTGAGTTAGTAGCCTGTAACAAATTTCCAGTGATGACTTATACACAAAAGTGTATAAAATACATTATCCAGGAACATGTAAGATTTTTGCAAAAAGGTGGACCTTTGAATCATCTAGTGAGACAAGGACAGCCAATTGATAAGACACTAAATTGATATTCATGAAAGATTTAATAGAATCAAACTGAATGCCAGTGTGCTAGTCCTTTAGCACATTTGGTTGATCTTTTAAGGCAGTCTCATAGAAATATATGGACAAGAATTGCACAAGATGGAGAAACCCCTACAATTGGGATCATTGATCCATAGAAGGTAAAGAATACAAAATTAAAAACATTAAAGCATGAAAATATTCAATAAAAGTGGACTGATTAAGGTAGAAAAGTAACAAACAAACAAAAAAAAGCAACAGAAGAGAAGAGAAATATTAAGAACCAGAAGAGGGAGGAAGGAGGAAAAGAAAAACAAGGAATTAAAACAAGTCAGCAACCAAAATGAATCTTCAGCTTTTGCTCCTCACAAAAGCCTAAAGATCTTTCAGGTTCAGCCAGAAGTTATTATGGACCATTGCTAACCCAGTGGACCATGTATAACAGTGTAGCATTCCTAGCAATCCCTTCAGTCTTCCATCATTAGCTACTCCAGATGCCTTTAGCTATAGAGTGCTTATCTTCAGCAGTCTCCCTAGCTTCATCCTTTCTCAGATGATGATAACTGAGAATAATTTGAGCATTCAGTAGAGTTCTCACAGTTAAGAGATGGTTCTGATAACTGTACCCTCTTTCCTATTATAATATATGCCCCTGTGTACTTATTGATCTTGATGGAAGATAGTCAACAGACACTTCATTCTGGAAAGTTTTCTTCTGCAAGGTGAAATTTGCAAAGGGTGAATTTAATTTGGAGCAAAAAGTTTTCCCTCTATGAGCTAAATGATACCATCAGTTTTAGAACTTTCAGGATAGAATCAACAATGCCAATAAGATTAACCCAACTCTCGTTTTGAATCTCTTTAGCAATTAGATATTCAATAAGTGAATTTGATTTTATCTCTGTTGCATGCCCAGCTCCCTCTGGTGGTTTATTTAAAGAGCTAAGTATCCTGAATATAGTATTATATAAGTTTAAAAACTAGTAACAATGAGTAGATGTTGCAAAAAAGGGCAAATTGAGGTGTGATATTGGGGGGGGGGGGCTTACTAACAACTAGAAACTACTCAAAAATAGAAAGGAATGACTTAGGAGGTAATGGTTCCTCCTCAATGGAGGTCTTCAAGAAAAGATGATGAGGTAAAGATTCTTTTCTGGGGGCAGGTTTGACTAAATGACTTCTGAGGTCCCTTACTGCTATAAAACCCTGGGGTTCTAAGGAAAAAAAGTTTAGCAAGATAAAAGAAGCATCACAGATCCAGATGAAAATTCAGGATTCCACTTCTAAGAGTTTGCATTAACTTTTAATCTAAGGCCTCTTCAATATTTCAGGCATGAAGTCATTTGACTATTTTGAGAATCTAAAGGCCAGAAATAAACCACATGTGACTAGATCACATGGCCACATGCTCCAGTACCAGTGGTGGCCTCTCATGAAATATGTCGTCCGTGTCAGTGAAATAAGACACACATATGTTTCTCAGTTGTGGCTTTGGTTCTATGAAGGTATTGGCATAGCACAAAACTAAGATGTCATTTAAGAATTGCAAAGCATATATGCTACATACATGATGCTTCTTTCTGGAGAACTAAGCTGAACTGCTTGCAAACACAGCCATCTTCTCTTATACCACACTTGAGGAATTTAGGGTAGAAACAGCTAGAAAGGTGTCACATTACTGACTTTAGTCCCTTGGAGAGCTGAAATTTGAAAGATTTTAACAAGGGAATAAATGACTTGGGGATTGGTAATGAGCTCTAGCCCCCTCTATCACAACTCCACTAAATAATTCATCTTTCTCTTTCATGTTGACACCCTTCAAATATTTGTAGATGACTATCATGTCCCTTTAGTCATCACTTAGTTGTGTTATACATATTTGCTATAGTGTTGTGAGTGTATCCTATTATTATTATTTCTTCATGTCTCATTCCCTTAGCCCCTTAGCTGAGACTGTTGCCTTTTTGAATTCCCTCCAGTCTTGAATTTCTGGTATTAAGATAGCCAGGATGGAAGGCATGATGTGTAGGGAAGTTTCTGCCAATTGCATAGAAAGGAGTTAGTGTTGCCTCTCTTCTTCATGATGCTTGCACAGGGCACATGTTGTTCTTCAATTTATGGTACTTCCTCAAGGACTGATGGATAGGTTGTGGTACAGAGAGCTAGTGTGTTCCTAACCTATGAAGAGACTACAGTTTAGCCCAGCATCCTGGGCAGCACACTCTGCACGTCCCATGCCTGGAATGATTGCTCAAATCACACGTGTGTATACTGGATAAATGAAGAATAATGAATGTAACACGTGATTCGATTTCTGTACAACTCTTTGGAGAGACTTGTTCCAAAGGAAAATATATGAAAGTTTAAAACAAGAATTTACAGAATAAACTGAATAGACAAGCTTAATCTCCAAAAGCAAAGCTGTGCATTAAAAGACCATACAGAGTTACTGTTAGCTTCAAAAGCTACCGTTAGATTTTAGTATTCTAAATAAAATGGTGAACTCTGAGCCTGGAAAGCCAATGGGGACATGTATTTTATAGATTGTCCTTCTGAGAGTTTAGAAGGTTAAACTGCTATAAAAGATGAAAAAAAAATACACCTTCCCTTCTATGAAATCTTACTGAAGAAGCATGCTGCACCTCGAAGACTTATTTTCATTCTGAGAAGAATGATTTTCAATGGTTCTGTTGAACATGCAATTCTCACGCAAGTATTTCTATAATTATCCTGTTTCAGTTATAATACAGTTTCTGGAACAATAGGACTTTTATTGTATTGCAATATCTATTATAATAGATGTTTTATTACAGAAAATTATGGTCAAGTCACTATTAAGATACTAGAGTTTTTATTTCAAATTACTCATAGCATGGAAATTCTTTCTCCCCAGTGGTTCTTATTTTAACGCTGCTGTGCTGTTTCTTTTGGAATAGCTTTAGACGTCTAAGGATTCTGTTTAATGTCAGAATGTTTTTTTTCTTATTCAGGTATATACAATTCCTGATATGTTAACATTGGTTTTTCCTTTGTTTCCCTTCGTGTATGGTCCACATACATGAAAACTGCCACCCAGGATTCTGCTATATGTACTCATGAGTTATAGAAAGAATTAGCACAATATTTTTTTCAACTCAGGAGGGAAAAACACCTAATTTCTTTCACTTTGGCACATAAGTACTGTACTGTGTAATTGCTGAGCCGCTTAGGTCCATAAGACACATCATAACCCAAAGATATACAGACACTCCCTTGTTTGAAGCAAACTAGCTGAACACATTTTTTTACTTATAGAATTAATAAAGTAGGGAGCTAACTCTTTTTGCAGAACATGAAGTTTCATACTTAAAGAATTTTCAGACTTGAGTATATCATGTGTTAGACTAAGGCACCTACTATGAAGTGTGATATGATGGCCCAATACCTTTAGCCAGAATAGGCAGCTGCTTAAGTGATGTGATTTGAAAAGCAATGAAAAACCTCTAAGTTCTCTTTCTCTCCTGTTCTATCCCCCAATTAGCCTGCAAAGTGTCTGAAATTCTCACTATTAGATATACCCTTTGGGTTAAGTCACTATCTCCCAAAGACCCCATGCTGAAATGCAAATATGTTAACTGGAAGGGTTAGCATATTAGGTCATCTTTGGGCTATTATCACATTAATAGGCTTGTTCTTTATCAGTTTTCTAACAGAAAAAAAATACTCCTAGCTGAAAACTACTATAGTGCTTTGTAGCTTTATTATATTTACCACTCTTCACTTTGTTATAGATTAATACTAGGTTTCTTACCCCTCCTTTTACCCCTACCAGACTATGAACCATGTAAGAGAATATATCTTATCTTTGTCTTCCTTATAGAACCTAGAATAGGGTATGATATATTATTATCATTGATAAGTGTTTATTGAATGAGTGAAATAGAAAGGTCCCAAAGAAATGGGGCACAGGAAGATTTAGGGGAGGGAATGGAAATTAAGAAGGAAAAAACTCAAACTAAAAACAGCCCCATGTGGGATCCCTTGATATCCAGAGGGCAATATGAAAGTACTAAATCATTATGGAGGGAGAGTAGTGCCTAAATGGAAGGAGGGGAGTGGTCCAAAGAAAGATTTTCATATTTCACCTAAGGTCAAATCCCATCATTATACATTTATTAATGTTTTGCTGGTGGGGGAGGGGGAAAAGGACCAAAACTCCACATTCATTGGAGATTCAGGAGTCCCTCAGAGAGGATGTCCTGTGCTTTAGAAGTACTCATGATAGTCTACTGGAAGAGGAGAAATTCTTGGCATTCCAAAGTATACATCTTAAGATAAGGTGAACTGCTAGGTGGTCACTAAACCCTGAAGGTATATAACATTTGGTATCTTACAGTGCCACAGGACTGTCCACAAAAGTTTCAATTCAGTATATTAGAGGATTTCTTCCATGGGAACATCTCTCTGATTTTACCATGGAAATCAATAAAAAAAACAGAACAATTTACAAAAATCTTCTTTACAGCAAGTTTACATGCAAAGGGAAAGACATATGTATAGATAGATTTCTGTCTTCATTTACCTAACTTAACTAACCATGACTAATTTGTTCTTAGAAAACACAACTTTAAAATAAAGTTACAGGGAGCTGTTAATATGACAGACACAGAATGGTATAGACTCCAAGTGGCCTTCCACTAGTGACTAGTGGAAGAAATGAAGAGTATAATACAAATTATAATGGTAGCACTGGATTGAGAATCAGAAAATCTGTTTGAATCCTGGTTGTGTTGCTGTAACCAAGTCACTTCCCCTTCAGTGTGCTTCAGTTTCCTCATTTGTAAAATGAAGAGGTTAGACTCTCATCTCTAGGACCTCTTCTAGATCCTATTATTTAATAATATTGATGTTATCACAGGGCATGGCTATGAATGTCAAATGATGGTTGGGGCAATGCTATGTGGGCTATGCTAGTGATATTACTGTGTCTTCTGCTTATTCATTGCTGGACTCCAATTAGTTTCCCTCCTTTCCCAGAGAGGTTTCCTTTGATTTGCAGGCTATTCACCTTCATCTTATTTAATTCACATTATGCTTAGAAAGATAAATTGTGGGGTCATGATCCTGGGAAGAGTTGAAGGCAACTATGAGGGCAAAACACCCCAGAGAAGCATTTCTTCAATGATAAAGCAGCAGATGCCTTCCTTTGCTGGAACCTGCAGAGACCCAAACAGCAGCAAGCCAAGGCCTTGCTTAATGTTGGTTCAAATTTGGTTTGTGGAGGGGTTTGTTTTATTTTGTTTTTGCTTAAACTTTATTTTCTTTCCTTTGACTCTCTGTAGTGAATATTCCTGGCATGTTTTGTTAGAAAATCCACAAGGTGGGGAAAGATAACACAAGTACAAACTTTAAGACTGGGGGGTCTCAGGAAAGCAAAGAAAATGATGGACTCCACTGAAGAGATTTTCCCCTGGAAGATCAGAGGTTCCAGGTTTTAGTCAAGGCCTTCTCCTTTGCCAGCAGGTTTGGAGAAAGTGATCTGTGAGAGCCAAGTGATTTCTTTCAAGTAAGCTTCTCAAAATAACTACAGAAACCTGAAGGATTACAGTGCCCGAACAATAGGAGTAAAGCAGCTTCAGATAATAGGGGCAGACAATAGGGCAGCCGTGATGGCAGCATGGCAGAATATGAAAGGGATTTAAATGAAATGAGTGATATTTTGCACCTCTAAGGATTCACGTGTTCCAAATTTGGCAGCTCTAGTGTTTATATATCTTGTTGCTCCACCCCTAAAACAAAGAGTCTAAAGCCCATATGTGCGGGAGTGGGTTGCGCACAAGCATTTTGCTAATCACACCGCATGCAAAATAAGAAAGACAAAGGGAACTAGTAATGCCGATGTGAACATTGGGGAAATAATTAAGCATGAATGAAATATCGTATGCGGATTTGAAATGAATGTAAAACGTGCTCCCAAACAATGGTGGTGTTTTAACTGGTCTGTTTTGCTAAGTTTCACCAAGTAATTTGCATTTCATTTCAATAAAATAAATGAATTATTGCCGAGTTTTTGTTTTATTTACATAAAATAAAGTGTTCGTTTCTATTATTGTTGAGATAACTCAGCCCCAGTCAAGATGCACAATGAGCAGAGGGACATTCTCCACCTCCCCCAAATCCCAGGTTCAGTTCTGTAGTGTAGGATAGCAGAATCCCCTGAAACCTAGGACCTGGCCCTGCCAATGCTCATCTCCATTTGCCTTGGTTGGAGAGAACAAATGAGAGCATCAACTTTCACTTTTTTTCACTTACTTTGCTTTCACTGTTTTCTCTTTACATTTAGTGCAAATGAATGTGACCAGTCACCCAGGGGATTTCTTAAACCAATGGAAAAAGCATTTCTCTAAGTGCTCCAGGGTCATTCATCTGAAACTGTACTTCACTGCTACCCAGCTTGGAACCAAGGAGTTTTCTTTAGCAGGCTTGCTAAGACTACTGTTGCCCAAAGAGAAACAGGATCAGAACACTGCTGGAAGAACTGGATCTACTGGTGAAACCATCTTGGGCACAGTGTTAAACTAGCTCAGCCTCTTCCCAGCCAGTGCTGTATCTCCTGCCTAAAAATGGTTTCTGAATAAATCAGATAAGGCTGTCCACGTAATTTGGTTCCAATCTTCAACCCTCTGACCTAAATCAAAGGTCAGAGGCATCCAGGGTAGCACAGAATGTAAGCCCTAGGAGGACAGAGATTGCTCTTCATTTTGCCTTTGTATCCCCCAGGGCATAGCAATACCTTGAATGTAGTAGCAGCCACTTAATAAATGCTGATTAAATTGGAATAGAGGAGAGAGAATTCTGGATTAGAAGTCTTGGAGCTATGGCTTCTAGTCCTGGTTGCTTCCCTCTCTGGATCTCATTTTTACACTCTGAAAATTGAGTGAGAGACACAACATTTGGGATTCCTTTTAATTTCCAAGTTCCATGAGTCTTTAGGATAAATGAAGAACACCAAAGGAGGAATAAACACAAATATAGGTCTGTTGATTCATGACAGGGGGAAAATAAGCCTTGAGCAATTTAAGCTATTGGTTCAAGATGTTTTAATGCATGGCAGGCTATTGCTTTGCAGAACTGTTTGCAATCAATTCTGTCACTTTCAGAACTTGCTTAAGTTGATAGCCCTGCTTCTGAGAGCTGTTCCCAACCACCACCACCACCCCCCCTCTGCTGTACAGGACAGACCTGGGAATGAATCTAGAAAGTGACTTGCAATGTCTCAGGCAGAGACAAAGAGGAACTAATTATTCTTTCATCCCCTTGTAGAGTCTAAAGCTGGAGCCACAAGTTTTTATTTTCCTCCTGTCACTTAAAATCTTTCTCTTCCCTAATATTTCCTTTAAAAGGATCTTTACCCCCAAAGTTGGAAAGTTCTTCACGTCCATAAATGATAAAGAGCATTTTAGAATATCCTCTTTTAGAAGCAGGTTAAAGCCCTCAGGCGGGGCTGTATCAGACTGTTGACCTCTGCCTGTATGGAGGCAAAGGCAACCTAGTACTTTCAGCAACATTCCGAAGTCCATCTAGTTAAGTGCACATTGCATCTAAAATAATAATTAAGACCCCTGTAAGTGAACACCCACTCCAATGACCTGTGTCTGAACCAGGTAGAACATTTAGTTCCTTATACCGCAAAGAGCCTCTATTTGCCCCGAGGCTCACAAACCCGATAACTATTTCTCTTTCTTGGGCACAGGTCTAACACCTTCCTCCATTGTTCCTGCATGAAAAGGTGGCTGTGCTTTCGATTTAAAACACATGTAGACACAAGGCCTAGCACAGGGCCTTTCACAGAGCAGGCACTCAATAAATGAATGAATCAGGAAACAGATGCATTAGTTTAAACATAGGTGTGCAGTGGAGACTTTTTCCTTCCCTCCATGGGTTCAGGAACCCAGTATTTCTTCTCTTAGATGAAAAGAAATGAAAGCAGCCTCACAAGAGTTAGAGAAATGCTCCATCCTTATTCTGAGTTTATAAAGGAATTTTAAAGGGAGGCTGACTTTTGGATCTTTCCTTTGAGCTCCTTATCTGCATGTCAGGCCATCACTAGGGTGTGCTATAGATCGTGAAATCCAGGAAGCTGTACCAGCCCAAATGGGAGATCTAGAAGATACTATTGATCTCAGCCTGTTTAGGATCCAGAAGAAAGCAATAGACTTGTCAAAGATGCCCATTTTAAAACCATTTCTGTCCACTTTTCAATGACATGATTCTCTGCATCTCCAGATTTGTTTCACTAATTAATCTATTCCATATTGAGGTGGAATTTCAAGACCAACTCAGAAAGAGCTCCAGGTTCAAGGCCAGTGCAATAAGCACTAGGGACTGCATTGTTTTATGAGATGTAAATGTCTGGCTGACATTCATTCCCCCCTGGCCCAAACACAGACAAAAATCCCACTGATTTCACGGAATCATTGTCCTATGGGCCTGCGATTCTTCATCCTCTTCATTTGGTATTTGTGAGCAGTCAGCCCTGATTCTTATGATGCATTTGGGAAATGAAGTAATTTGGGGCATAAGGTTAGTGTATTTCAGTAATGGATCATGATACAGTCGCTCACACAAATGGAATTCTGTTCTTTTTATTTTTAATGCACATTTGGAATCTTAAGCAAAGGAGGTTTGATTTTGTTATTAAAATGAAATTGGTCATTAAAAGGAAGCAGGGTTCATTCTATACATGGTGAAGGGGGTGCTGTGGTTGGGGAGGTGGAATGAAACAGGGAGTCTGCCAACACTAGAATTCAAGAGACAATGCAAAACCCCAACCTGGGCCTCACACTGGCCTTGACATGCCAACTGAAATACCACCATTAAAGTAATCCCTTAGGATTAAGACATCACCTTTTAACTGGGGCTTTCTGGAGATGCAAAAATGTTACCTAGGTGGGGTGCTTATGATCATATTAGCCTGTACTGATTTATCAGATTAACTACCTCCCACCCCTAAGGGAAACTGCGAGATAGTAGAAAGAGCACTGAATTTGGAAGTCAGAGGAATAAGTTTGAATCCCATTCAATTATTTACTAGATACTTTGTTTTCCATCTTTGGCTCTCACTTACCTTATCTATAAAGTGAGGCTTCTAAGTACTATTCAGTTCAAAACTTCATGATAAATAGATCCAAAAGAAGTGAATTTTGATGAGGAAAGGGAGATAGAAAGAAATGGTCAGTGGGGAGGAGCCAAGATGGTGACAAGAGCAAATCTTGTCTTAGGTGCACTCTCATAAATCTTCCTAACTAAGGACTCTAACTAAATTTTCTAGAGACAACCCACAGAGGGACCCAGTGAGGCAGTTCTCCTAAGAGCAATAAGGCTCTGCTCCCTGGGATCAGAGGGGCAGCCCACTAGAGGAGTAGCCCACCAGAGCAAAGGACTCCAGCCTCCCAGAGGCAGCCCCAGGGCACTGGGAGCCATGGCTCTTAGCAGCAGGGGAGTTTCCTGACCTATGCCCCGGGGAGCACCAGGCACAAATTGGGGGAACAGCGGGGGACCTCTGCCAGAGTGAGCAGTGAAGCCCAGCCTACAGGGCACACAGTGAGCAGTGTGGCCACCCCACAGCCCAGATCCAGGAAACAGAGAAGCAGGCAGAGCTGGTAAGCAGGAGCCCCCGGGGCATGAGCCCATTGAACCTAGGGAGGGGAGTGAAGAGAGACTGCAGAGCTCTGTCCTCTGCCCCTGGAAGGACTCTGGGGCTCTGACCACATTCAGATCCTGATCACAGTCTAGGCCCCCCAATAGAACAGTAGGGCCCCCCCCCACCTCAGCCCCATGGCGAGGGGGGGCATATGGTCATTCACAGACCAGGAGGACAGAGCCTCACACACTGAGATCTTTGTGGGAGTATCCCAAAAGCTCAGGATGCACCCCAAAAACAAGCTTAGGCTTGGAAAATGAGTAAGCAGAGAAATAAGAGGAACATCATTGAGAAATACATTATCTATGATCCCAAGAAGGATCAAAATACTCAGTCTGAAGATGAGGAAGCATAAGCTCCTGCATCTAAAGACTCCAAGAAAAACAAAAATTGGGCTCAGGCTATGACAGAGCTCAAAAAAGACTTTGAAAATCAAATGAGGGAGTTGGAAGAAAAACTGGGAAAAGAAATGAGAGAGATAAGGGAAAAACATGAAAATGAAGTCAGCAGCTTAGTCAAGGAAATCCAAAAAAATGCTGAAGAAAATAGCATGCTAAAAACCAGCTTAGGTCAAATGGATAAAACAGTTCAAAAAGTTATTGAGGAGAAGAATACTTTAAAAAGCAAAACTGGCCAGATGGAAAAAGAGATAAGAAAACTCTCTGAAGAAAACAAATCCTTCAGACAAAGAATAGAACTCAGGGAGATTGATGAATTTATGAGAAATCAGGACACAATACTTCAAAACCAAAAAAATGAAAAATTAGAAGAAAATGTGAAACATCTCATTGAAAAAACAACTGATATGGAAAACAGATTTAGGAAAGATAATTTAAAAATTATTGGAATACCTGAAAGACGTGATCAGGAAAAGAGCCTTGACATCATTTTCAAAGAATTACTACAGGAAAATTGCCCTGATATCCTAGAAGCAGAGGGCAAAATAGAAATGGAGAGAATCCACCGATCACCCCAAGAAAGAGATTCCAAAAAACCAACCCCTAGGAATATTATAGCCAAGTTCTAGAACTCCTAAGTCAAAGAGAAAATATTACAAGCAGCCAGAAGGACACAATTCAAATATCGTGGAGCTGTAGTCAGGATCACACAGGACTTATCAGCAACTACACTAAAAGCTCATAGGGCTTGGAATATAATATAGCAGAAAGCAAAAGAGCTTAGAATGCTACGGATAATCAACTACCCAGCAAGGCTGAATGTCCTCTTCTAGGGGAAAAAATGGACTTTCAATGAACCAGGGGAATTTCAAATGTTCCTGTTGGAATGGCCAGAGCTGAAAATAAGGTTTGATCTTCAAATACAGGACTCAGGTGAAGCATAGAGATTGGAGGAGATGGGGAAAATATGAGGGACTTAATGATGATGAACTGCATGTATTCCTGCATAGAAAAATGGCACTGATAATACTCATATGAACCTTCTCAGTTAATAGAGCAGGTAGAAGAAGCTTTTATAGTTGAAGCACAGGAGAAAGCTGAATTTGAGGATAAAATATGGTGTAAAAAATGGAGTCAATAGAAAAAAGGGAAATGTAATGGGAGAAAGAAAAAGGAGAGGGGGAATAGACCAAGATATTTCATATAATAAGATTTTCTTTATTACAATGAGCTATTGCAATGATATGGAAGGGGGGAAGACAAGGGGGAATGAGGGAATCTTCACTCTCATCAGAGGTGGCTAGGAGAGGAAACAGCATATATACTCAATGGGGTATAGACATCTGAAGTAAGAAGGAGAAGGGGGGCAGGGGGAAGGAGGGGTGTGAGCGATAGAGGAGAGGATGGACCATGGCGGGAGAGTGGTCAGATATAACACATTTTCTTTTTTACTTCTTGCAAGGGGCTGGGATTGGATGGCCTGTCTGGGACCATAGGGCCAGGTGAATACTGGGCTTAAGGGGTGGTATGGGGGCTAGGGGCCTCTTGGCCTCAGGGCCAGGGATCTGTCTGCTGCACCACTCAGCTACCCTACAGCAGAGTCAGAGTGAAAGGAGAGAGAAAATATAGTACATGGTAGTGGAGAAATAAGAAAGGAGGGAGTTGCATTCAGCAATGGCAACGGTGGAAAAATATGGAAGTAACTTTTGCAATGGACTTATCATAAAGAATGTGATCCACCCACGACAGAGTTGTTGGTGTTGGAACAAAGACTGAAGCACATTTTTTATTATTATTATTTTTTGGGGGGGTGCAGGGCAAATGGGGCTGGGTGGCCTGCCTGGGGCTGCATAGCAGGGTGATCATTGTGTGTCTGAGGCCAGATTTGGACCTAGGTGCTCCTGGCTCAAGGGCCAATGCTCTGTCCGCCACCCAGCCACCCCTACTATTATTACTATTTTATTTTATTTGGAGTATTTTTTTCTTTTTTTGGTTTTTGCAGGGCAGTGGGGTTGGGGTGGCTTGCATGTCACACAGCTGGGTGATTGTTGGGTGTATGGGGCTGGATACGGGCTCGTTTGCTCCTGGCCCCAGGGCTGGTACTCCGTCCATTGTGCCACTTGGCCATACCTACAATTATTACTATTATTTTTTTATTTTAATTTTTTCTCTCCCCTTTACTTTATTGCTCAAGCGAGTCTATATTTTTTGGGGGGAGGGGTATTTTTTTTACTCTTAAACAAGAATATTTTATTAATGTATAAAAAAACATTATTTGTACAAAATGAGAATAAATAACTATCAATCAATCATAAATAAATAAATAAGTAAGTGACCAGATAAATAAATAAATAAAAGGAATGGTCAGGAATTATTCTAGACTGGAGTTGCTTGAAAAGGGCAAGTTAATCCAGTAAGTATCCAATACAATATAGGTCTAAGGACACAATGACAAAAGCCAAAAGCAAAATAGTTCCTTCCCTCAAGAAGTTTCCATTCTACTGATCCAGGAAAGTCTAGCAGGGGAAGACACTGAAAGTCTAGGGGAGAGTGTAGGTGGGCAACTCAAAAAGGCAAGCTTTGCTTCCTGACAATCAAGACCATTAAGATAAGTTACATAATAAATAGAAAATATACTGAGTAGTGTATTTCAGTTCAATATAAGGAACTACTTTGTATAGATCAGAGCTGTTCTCAAATGGAAAGAGCTGCCTTAGAAGATAGTGAATAGGTTACTAGGTCTGTATCTCAAAGAGATCCAAAAAAAAAAAAAGGTTAAAAAAAACCCCACATGTATACAAATATTCATAGCAGTTCTTTTCATTGAGGCAAAGAACAGGAAATTGAAAGAATGCCCATCAATTGGGTAACAGCTGAACAAATTGTGGTATATGAATGTAATGGAACACTCTTGTTCTATAAGAAGTCATGAGGGATGGGAGTTCAGAAAAGCTTGGAATTACTTACATGAACTGATGCTGAGTGAAATGAGTAGAATCAGAAGAATGTTATACACATTAACAACATTGGGTGATGATCAGCTATGATGGACTTGTTCATGTCGGCAGTACAATGATGGAAAATACCATCCACATCCAGAGAAGGAACTGTGGAATTGAAATGCAAACCAACACTTACTAACTTCAGTTTTTAAAAATTGTCTTTATATTATATTGATTTTTTCTAATTTTTTCTTCCATTTGGATTTGATTCTTCTTTCACAACATAATTAATATGGATCGATGTTTAGCATAGTTATACATGTAGAGTCTATATTAGATTGCTTACTGTCAGGGGGAGAGTAGGGAAAGGGAGGGAGGGAGAAAAATATAAAACTTAGAATGTTGAAAAAAAAAAGATTGTTGAAAAATACCATTGCATGTAGTTGGAAAAAAACAAATAAATAAAATATTTAAATTGAAAAAAAAAGACAGTGAATAGGGAAGTCTTCACAAAGAGGTTGGATAGTGTTTTCATTTAACAAACATTCATGAAGTACTGACTAGAAGTAAAATACCATACTAAGTAATCTATATCCAGATGAATCTGACACAGAGTTTCCTTTCAAAGAACTTACATCTAACAGAAGAAAGACAGATATACAAATAGCTATGATACAAAAGACAGGGAATTAAAGTATGGAGGAAAGGCTTAAGCAAAATGCTAAGAAAAATGTTGAGAAAGAAAAGGTCAGTTTCACTGGGGGTGGGGCAGGGTTGGGAAGGAAGATTCCAGTTAGCCCTGGACATAAGGACAGACTTCAGTGGAAAAAATAGAGCAGGGGCGAAGAAACTCCATTCTATGTGTGTAGATAGTCCACACAAAAGTAAAGTAAGGAGTCAGGATGAGATGCTCTGGAGGAAACTAAGTAGGCTGAATATGGATTAAATAACTTGGCAAACCCTTTCAACTCTAAGATTCTATGCTTCTGTGGACAAAGTTAAAACAATGATCACAAAAGAATCTTAATTCTAGAGTTTGGAACTCTAAGTAGCTGAAGCTCAATTTAATTTGAAAATATTTGCCAACCTATTATGAGGAACAATATTTGCAGCTTATATTGCTTACCCTCTACCAGCTGAAAAGTATAAAGATATGCTCTCCACCCAGAAAAAGATGTACTCTCTGGTACTAAAGCAAATTGACACAGGTAGCTTAAAAGCCTTAAATTGATGTCCTACATGTAACATTTTCTCTCTCAGTTCAGTTTTGATAACTATCCTGGAACAATAAAGGATGAAAGGGTATCTAAAAGTTATTACTAGGAATATTTGTACAGGGCAGATGTCATGGAAGTAATGGATTTTGTGCTATATATCCATAGGATTTTCATTCCCCCATCACCCACCTTTAAAAATAAGGCTTCAAGGGCACCGACTCCCTTGGGCATTTACATTTGAAAATGGAATAAAGCCTTCAGTCAAAAGAATGACAATATAATGGTGAAATTTTAATCAATAAGAAAGTAGGGGAGCTAATCAGAGGTTGGGGGAGAGGGCAGGGTAACCAACAAGGCCTTCCCAACAACCCTAATATTATTTCATTAGATAGCAATATACTCAGGCAACTCAAGGTCAATTAGACTCTTCAGGAGCCCAGTCTGACTCTTGTAGCACTTTCTAGAATGCAAGACCACACCTTCTATCACAAGTAGGCAAATAGACCATAGAAGTCAATTTTATGAAATAGAGAGATTTAAGAAAAAGAGGACTGTTGAGAGAACTATTTTGACTCTTAATTAGGATATGTATTTTCAAATTTTCCATGGCATTCTGTCTTGTACAATATTAGAATTATTTTATAAAAGGCCATTTGGCATTATAGGCAAAATAGAGTTGGATTTGTGAATGATGGTTATATGATAGATACAGAGCATGAAGAAACTTTAGAGATAATCAGATACAACTCCCTAATTTTATGGGAAAGGTAATTGAAGTCCATAGACATCAAGTCACTTACCCATGGTCACATAGGCCACATAAGTAACAGGATCAGAATCTGAACTCAGGTTCTTTGGTTCCATATCCAAAGTTCCTTCCTCTTTATCATATTACCTCAACATATAAGTTTGAATCCCACATCTACTCATCACTATTTGTATGACTTTAGGCAAGATTCTTGACTTTTCTGAGACTTGGGATTCCTCCATAGAATAAAGTGGCTACATGTAATGATTTCTAAGGTCTTTTCTAACTCTAAAGCAATAGTTATATTTACCCATTGGGACTGAAAGTTCATTGAGGGCCTATTATGTAATTTAAATGGAAGATTGAGAATATAAAGTAATACTTCTAATATTGTTATCTATTCACTATGTAATACTGAACTATTTATTTTCTAAGGCTAAATTTCCTCATAGGTAAGAAGGGGATAGCCATCTTATCTATCTACTAGATATATTATAAGGATTCAATGAAATAATAGATGTAAATAAATTCTGAATATTAATATTAATAAGGGAAAGAGAGAATAAGATGAAGACCATAAAGGATAAGAAAGACAAAGAAGGAGCAGGGAGAGGGAAAAGAGGAGGACGAAGAAGAAGAAGGAAGAGAGGAAGAAAAGTGGAGAAGAAAGAAGATCAAGAAGGAGAGAAAGAAGAGAAAAAGGAGGAGGAGGAGGTAAAGGAAGAAAAGAAGGAAGAAGGAGGAAGAATAGAAAAGAAAAAGGAGAAGGAAGAAGAAAAGGAAGTAGAGAAGATAAGAAAGAAAAAGAAGAGGAAAAGAAGTAAGAGGAAGAAAAATTTGTTGCTGTTGTTTGCAATGCCACTGAAAAGGAAAGTATAGAGGTTAAAAATGGTATGCCTTTGGGTCCTCCGTCAGAGATTAATAGGATGAATAATGAAGTCTTCATAAATTCCACTTGGATCACACAGAAGGAATCTCTTGGTCTTTCATCATCACTACGTAATGACTGGCAAAGTTCATTTCTAGGGCATGTTGATGGTACACTCGCCAAGGATCTATTACTCTACCCTTGGCAGGAGTCAATGGGCCAGTGCTTGGGAGGCTGGCAAAGTTCATTTTGCCTGCATGGCCTGAAGTTCTCATACCATTGCAGAGTCCTCTGAAGAAAAGTTATCTCTAAAATGACATAGTAAAAACTCTTGCCCTAAGCAATAGGAATGAACTTTCATTTACAAACCAAATCAAGTTTCTTCCTAAGGACCTCAGTTAACTGGACCACATGACCAGCTCATTTCTAAGAAAGTTTGGGTGTTGGCCATTCAAAGTTGCATAGATCCATATACTACCAGAAGCAGAAGGGAATTTAGCAACTATTTAATCCAACCCCTTTAATTTATAGATGTAGAAATTGAGACCCAGAAAGGGAGAGGAGAGATTTGCCCAAGGGCATACTATGAGTTGGTGGAAAAGAGGACACAAATATCCAGTTCTCTTGTCTCCAATCCAGTGGTCTTCCCATTCTCCCCTAGTGAGATCTGAAGTTTGACCTGAAATGTAAAAATAGCATTTCCTTCCTAAATGCCTTTGGGGCCTTCCAGAGCAGTTTATCCCTCAAAATCAGCATCAGGCAGTGACATGCTCAGTTAAATCCTCCCTTGACAATACAGACTGGGTAGTTTGACTGACACTGCTCAATGGCCTTATAGTTTAGGGCTTCACCTTTTTCACAGAAAAGCCTGTCCTCAGGCCCTTTCCTCTGATACCTAATAGAAGAGTATCAAGGGCTCAGTGGTGGACCCCTTGCACAAACTCCCCATTAGATAGTGTGCAGTGTGCAACTGTAATTATCCAAGAAGTCCAAGCTACAAGGGTGTGGGTTGAAATTTTCTTTGAAGAGTGTCTTTTTTTCAGGGAATGGAATAGCCAATCTGTTTCAAATGCAGAAAAAAGGAACTTGGCTGCTTCAGGTTTCTGGGGCTAGTGCTTTCAGGTTTTTGATTTTTGTTTTTACATTTTTATTTTTCTAGATACTGATTTCTCCTGGTCTCATTTACTGGGAAGCTAAAGATACCCTATAATGCCTAAAAATAAACCTGAACTGCTAAAAATTCAGCATTTCTCTCCCTAGCTTCCACCAGCTGGGCCTGTCTGCTTTCTCTTTAACACCATCAGGAGCCACAAACAAGATTTACAAAAATGAACAAGTTTACATGAGGCTGATTAACAGATTCTCTTTTATCTTCAATTTGCCAAAACATTTTTTGGGGCTGTTATTATTGAGACACTTTTTTTTTGGCTGAGTTTTTCACATCACTTTAATTTTGTGACTTGTGCTCCGTTATTTTAGTGTTTGGAAAAAGTTATGTCCAAATGCAGACTTCAGAGCAGTTTTTTCCTCTGAATCTCTCATCTTTCTATTTGGCAAAATTACTTTGAAACCCCTCTGATTTCTATGGATGTAGTTAATACCCCCTGAACACCAGTAAAGAATAAACCGTTAAACCAATAAATTATATTCACTCTCATTTCCAAAGAAACCTTTTTACATAAATATCTGCCATGGAAATAAATCAGATAAATTAATAAGAACTCCCCCCACTACCCAAACCAAACAGTGAACTATAATGGTTATCAGGCTAGTTAAAAGAACAAACCTATTAAATAAATAAATTTGCTCTACACCAATTTATGTCACCGATGTACTTAAGGCGAAACCTTTTAAAGGAATAGATTTACAGTGCATGCAGATCTCCACTGGGTATGTGTAATTATGCAAAAGAAAGGCATTACTTTTAAAGTGGATGAATGGGGGATACTTTTTGATTTATCGTTTGAAGCAGAAAAATGGGAATGGCATGAAATGGGCATTTGCAACCCATTTTGGCAGACAGGAAGTGTTTGATTTACCTAAGGGCCTCCATCAGCTCCTGTGTTTTAGATCAAAGTAGAGAAATGGCCCCAGTAAATGGATATTTGGGGGAAAATCTACAGCTTTTCTGTCAACTCTGCAAGTTAAACGTTTGAAATGAAGAAGCAGAATGTCTTGGTGGGGGGAAAAGAGGTAATGATTTATCACTAATTGAGCAAATGGATCTTGCATTTACCTGAAAAGGTAAGATTTTCCTTGAAAAAAATCATTCAATATCCCTTCTTTACCTCTTTGTTTTTCAGGGAATAGAGACAGGGAATAAAGATTTGACCTACAACCCCTACAACTTGGATTCTGATCTTTTTAGCTCCTTCCTGATCATTATCCCAATAATTTCTAAGAGTTTAGCAGCAGAAAGAAGTGATAAATAGAAGTATATATAGAATAATTTTACAAATTTGTGTGTGTGTGTGTGTGTGTGTGTGTGTGTGTGTGTGTGTGTGTGTGTAATAGTAGCCATCTCTAGATTGGGGGAGAGGGAATGGGGGAAGGAAAAAACAGAAATTTGTTGTATATTTGAAAGAAATAGCAAGTCTAATAGGGTAGCTTTGTAGTTTCATAGTTAATCATCTTTTTTATTGACCTATGGAAATGCTTGTTTTATTATATAAATTAAAAATAAGTAAATTTAATAGATGCTCACTGTCTTGACTTTAGTTTTCTGTTCTAATCTCATTCTTTATACTTGGAAATTTACCTGTAGTTAAAAAAAATGGACTCAGTTTTTATAAAGGGGTCAAATATCTTTTCACAAAACACATTATCAGTCTTAGGTGTCCACTTATGCATTCATTCAATGTTTAAGGTGCATTCATTGGGTGCCTACTGTATAAACAACTCTGTGCTTGGTGCCATTAACAGGAGAGGCAGGTTTCTAACGACTAATTCAGTAGCTCCTGATAAGACATCACTAACCAGACACAAATTGAATGGGCTGTCAGGAACCAGGTCCACACTTGCAAAATGAGGTGGAAAATTGGGGCCCAAGCTACCCTTTTTCCATAAAAGCAGCCCTCCCTTCAACATTCCACCTCCCTTCCTGAATTAGGTAAGTAAATGCATTAAGCCCTCTTTTTGCTTTGCTTATTTGGACCCAGTATTAGAATGAACCCTCAATCCACCCAACAACAAGTATTGACTGAGCCTGCACTGGAGAGGAAGCCCTAGGCTAGGTGCTGGCTGGGAGACAGGAGACCTTTCCCCCTCCTCAGCCCTGCCCTCCCAAACCCTACCACAATCCAAATTGGGAGATGAAGCTAAAAACACATGATACAATTAGAGAAGAATTAAGTACTGAGCTGCATAGCTTAAAGATTCTAGGGGTTCAGAGGTGGGGAAAATGTGAGTTGAGCTCTAAAAGCCAAGAGGAGGAAGGGTGTTCCAGGTAGAGGGATTGTAGACATTAAGGCATGACATCAGGAATGAATTTAGAGTGTTTGAGGATTGGAGGAAGCAGAGTGAAGAACCAGACTAACTAGAATAAAAACTGTGTGTTAAAGAGAAGTGGGAAATCAAGCTTTAAATGAGATGACAATTGCCCCTTCCCAAGAGGAGTTCATAAAGTATGGTAGAAGGATCTCAAGTCTTAGCTACTTTTCATGGACTTTGGCTTGTCATTTTTTCTCCTTTGACAGATTAAGAAACTGAGACTCACAGAAATCAAGAATTACTTCTCTGCCTACTTCATAAGGCATTTGTTAGAATCAATTGAGATGATTAATGTAAAAGTACTCTATAAACTGGAAAGTGCCATGCATATGTAAGGAATTATTATTATTACTAGAGGGGACTTTATTTGGCTAATCTTCCTACATTCCTCTGGTGAACTAGGAGGATGTGACTGCCTCAGCTATGGAAGCAGAGGGTCTGCGGTTGGACTTCAGTTGGCCAGGTTCAAAGTAATATATTTCAAGGCTCCAGAGGATGTTTGAGAACATAAAACTAGAAGACTTTCTCCTTTCTCCCAGTCTCTGAATAGTTATTAAGCAAAGCCCCAGTCCCGGACACCTGGAGCCTTGCAGTGAGATAAACTTTGTCATGCTCTCCTGAACCTTTTTTGAGAATCATTGGAAGAACTCAACCTGGGCCAAGAAGGCTTTTTCCCCTGTTGGCATCCAGTCACTCAGCATATACCCCATCCCAGGCCCCATGGAACAGACTAGGCTTCTTCCAACATTCCAGTGGTCAGGGGCCCTCCTAGCATTCCAACACCCTCCTTCCTGGATAAAGATGATTTCTGAAACTACTAAGGAGACTGGAGAGTCTACCTCAAGCCACAGAAGTATGGTATGAGCCATGAGGCACACTTTCATAGGGTTTTGAATCATACTACAATAGATTACCTTTAATATACATCACATATCTGTCCTGTCTGAGTGGTGGAGATGACTATAAATTTCTTTGCTGGTCCTAAGCACTGAAAATTTGGTGAACATGCTATTGGTCAGGGAGATCAATACCCTCATTGAATCCCTGATTGGTAGTGCTCCACTTTCTTGAGTTTCTCCTAGGTGAGAAAAGAGTGCCTTTGTGACTTGGGAGCTCACTGAAATTCAGTAGCTGGCAGATTTATGTAGTTAGAAAACACTAATGTCCTTTGACCTGCTTAAGAATAAATACGACTTACCAAATTGTCATTTTTATGGGTATTTACAACAGAGGCACTTTGTAAACCCAAGTACTAATATTCCCCAAAGGAAATCTGTGCTCTCAAATGTTGATAAATTATTGAAAATACAAAACTCTAGTTACCTAGTCCCCTACCCCCATCCCCATAGTTTTTCCCCCTGCATTTTTAGCAATGGAGAAATGATTCAAGTCGATTAGACAATCAGTGTCATCTATTCTAGGATCCTGACTATGACTAAAACTACCTCGGGGAAAGGGAAGAACAGTGTCACTGTTTAAATTAAAACAGAAGAGATTTCAATCACAGAACTTATGGTTTGAAGGTACCCTCTTGGAAATTTAGTCCAATCATTATTTGAAAAATATAATTCTTACTATCACCTACTTTAGAAGTGGTCATTCTGTCTTTGCCTGAAGACCTTCAGGGAAGAGGTAACACATGACCTTTTCTCTTTTAGACTGCTTAAACTGTTGAGAAGTTTTTCCTCACGTCAAGTCTAAATTTGCCTCTTTGCAACAGGTACTGGTTCTGTTTTCTGACTCCAATTAGAATAATCTCTTTTCCACTAGACAGCTTTTCAAGTATTTGAAAACAGATATGTTTCTTCCCCCCTGTTCTACCTCACTCCCGAGACTTTTCTTCTTCAGGTTTCAAATGTCCAGTTTCTTCAATCAGTTCTAGAACTTCTTTGATCACTGGGATTGCAAAAGAAAAGACTGGGCCGCTATGACGGTGTGGAGTATTTATATCATACAATCTGCTTGAAGAAAATGTGTTGTCTCTTTCCTGGCCATTTCCATAACAGTAATCCAGCTCCACTTCTGTAATCCAGTCATCCTCCCCATCCCCAGCCTTGAACTAGACCCCTGGGCTGTCCTACTCACTAAGTCTCTTCACTACTTCCTGACCATCTCCCCATCAAGGCTTTGAACAGATAAAGACCCCTCCTTCATTGTCCTTTGGATTGAGCACAGGCCTTGGAGTCAGGAGGATTGGAGTTCAAATCCAGCCTCAGATTCTTGACACTTACTAGCTGTGTGGTCTTGGGCAAATCACTTAACTCTGATTGCCCGCATCCAGGGTCATCTCCAGCTCTCCTGATTCATATCTGACCACTGGTCCCAGATGGCTCTGGAGGAGAAAGGGAGACTAGTGACTTATCGCAGCATGCCCCCCTCACTCAAATCTAATTCGTGCTTGTCATGGCATCACCTCTGTGATGTCTTGGTCTTTTCAAAAATGAAGTACAAGCATTGTTACTATTGTCTTTCCCAATTAGAATTGTAAGTTCCTTGAGGCAAGGGTAGTTACTTGTATTTCCACTGACAGTTTTATTATCTCCTTTAGCACCAGACACATAATAAGTTCTTAATAAATGCTCTATCAACATACCTACTTAATAATCTATCCAACCATTTTTTTATCGATCTACTATATAGGGCTTATATATTGATCTGCTCAAAGGACAGTGGATGGAGAAGAGGAACCCTGGAGGTCCAGTGGATTGATATCATCCCAGAGATCAAGACCTCTGATGAATGATAGCTATATCACATAACAACAACAGATAGCAAGGATTCATGTCCTCTAAACCAGAGCTGTCAAACCCAAATATAAATGGGCCACTAAACCATACATAAGGACTCCTCCAGGCTATTTAATGACTTAAGACAACCACATATCAACATTATCTATGTTCTTGTGCATTTATATTTATTTTGTTGAATATTTGCCACTTAGATTTTTTTAGGTTTTGGTTTTTTTTTTTTTTGCAAGGCAATGGGGTTAAGTGGCTTGCCCAAGACCACACAGCTAGGTAGTTATTAAGTGTCTGAAACCGGATTTGAACCCAGGTACTCCTGACTCCAGGGCTGGTGCTTTATCCACTGCACCTCCTAGCTGCCCCTGCCAATTACATTTTAAGCTCTTTAGTACCACTGTGGAGTTTTACAGTTCCATTAGACCACTGGACTGCAAGTTAGACATCTCTACTCTTAAACATACACTATAAGCATCATAGAATTTTACAGTTTACAAAGTTTTTTCAAATTTGTTATATACCATTTGATCATAACAACAGTCTTATATATTAGGCAAAGCTTTTTTTTTTAACTTTTTGCAAGGCAATGGGGTTAAGTGGCTTGCCCAAGGCCACAAAGCTAGGCAATTATTAAGTGTCTGAAGCCAGATTTGAAATCAGTTACTCCTGACTCCAGGGCCAGTGCTCTATCCACTGTGCCACCTAGACGCCCTATTATCACTTTTTAATTGATGAGGATAGTGACTTATTCAAAGTCACACCATAATGACTAGAATCCAGACCCTGGTCTTCATGAAGCTTCTTTTTCAAGAAGAAATGCAAAAATGAATGAGGGTGAGATATGATGACTAATGTCCCTCTTCTTTGTTGGAGAAAGTAGGGACCTTCTTCATCAGAGATAATATGCTTCCCATGGAGACTTGTAACTCACACATGAGTACTAAAGTTTTGTAGTCTTCATATTATATATCCTCATTTTGGGAATCTCTTTTTACTTTTGAAATCTCAAGTGATCACATGAAGTATAATGAAAGAAAATTCAACTATGATTTAGAAGACCAGAAATCAAGTCCTAGGTCTAACCCTTGTTTGGTAACTAATTGATTGTGAACAAAGGAGATCAGGAATTACTATTGACATTTGTTTCATTGTAAGGTTTTCTTCATATCTCCATTAAGAGGATTCCCCCTTTGTCAGATGAGCAAACTGAAATTCAAAGGTGTTAAGTGTTAAGGGTCTTACAGCTAGTTAGTGCTTGGATTAGAACTCAGTCCCAGTTTCCAACTGACTCTAAGTTTGGTATGTATTCCACTTCGCCATGTTGCTTCTCAAGGAATGAAAAAGAACCCTTGGGTTCTATATTTCATAACCTCAATTTTTCCACCTGTATAAAGATAATAATAACTCCGACCCTTCTGTGCCTCAGAGGATGTGAGCTGCCAGGGTACAGTGTGAAAACAGATACAAAAGTACTTTGGAAATAAAAATATGATAGAAATGCTGGGTTATATTATCCATATTACTAACTCAAAGAGGCAGCTGGGTGGCATTTCTTCAATCCAGTGCCATCCAATGACTGAAACCAAGTCCATTCCTGTTGAGAACTGAGAAGGTCACAGCTCATGGTGGGGCTGGGGGTGCTGGCAGAGAGAGGAGAGAGGCATGCAGGCCACAAATGAAGTAGACCTGTGCCTAAAAGAGAAAGTTTAATTTATTTCACAACTTTCAAAACCATTATTTATTAAGTACTGATTAAGTGGAATGTGCCAGACATGGTGTTGGGGAAAATATACAGATAATCATGATAATCTGTCCCCTGGACTCTTTAACTGCCCCCCCACCTTCTTTTGGTTGCCCTTTCCAGCTCCCATTTCGGTTCCCCTCACACCTGTCCTGCCATTGATCCTGCTGGCTTTGCATCTGCTGCTGACAATTAATCATTTCTTACACAGAGTCCAACTGAGCTGTCTGAAGCTGACGCCCAGACTTAGACCAAGTTTCACATGTACAGGATGGGGATTTGGGCGGGCAGCGGGCAGCAGGGAGGGGTGGAGGGATGGCATGGAAAGGGAATCAAGTGCCCTCATGAAAAAGCCAGAAAACTTGTTCAGGATGAGAATTATTTTTTCCTCTCTAAATGCTAAAATATTAAATAATGCATTAGCTCATTTCTCTGGCATAATCTCTACTGATATTATATCAGCAATCTTACTCTTCCAACATTAATCAACTTATCTGATAAGTAGCACTAGCCTGAGATTCAGTAGCCATGAGTCTAAATCTGTATGTGATCACTAATCAGTATGGGAACTCTGAATAAATCACCTCACCTTTGGGAGCCTTTATTTCCTAATCTGTCTACCTAGCCATGTGGCCTTGGGCAAGCCACTTAACCCCAATGTCTTGAAAAAAAAAATATTTCCTAATCTGTCAAAAAAGAATAAGAAGTCCTGCCCTACCTACACAACAAAGTTGATAAAACGATGAAATAACATAAATAGATGTGAAAACACTTTGAAGACAACTCAGCAGAATCCAAGTTTCACCCTCTTTCTTGAGTCACTTCTTTTCTTTCTTTTTTTTATTTGAATTATCAGTGTCTTGGGTAAATTTCTCTGGTTATTTCTAGTTTATGGGCCATGAAGCTATGGTAAGGAGTAGTCAAAAAAGAAGCTGACCATTTCACAGAGTTCATATCCACACTGACATAGTAACCACTTAAAAATGACCTGGTCCCAAAACCAGATGAAATGTATTATTTTTAACATTATTTTCATTTCTAGGAAATACTTATTTAAAATTTACCTGGTTGCTGAGGTTTAAATGCTTCAGGCCAGGGTGTATAGAAGATTTTGTAAGCATCATAGAAACATTTTCCATTAGGAAATATAAGGTGCTTCTAGGAGAAAACTTGTGTCAAAATGTGTTTGCTACAAAGACAGTGCAAAGTGTTTGCTAAATATTTTCTTGGTTAAGATAGGCTTGCAGTTAAGCCCTTGTTTGGAAATGTTTCTTCATCTCTGCAATGTTTCCCTGACCACGGTAAATCTAGCCAGAAAACAAAGAACAAAGAAAGCATCAGATTTTCATCCAAGTTTCCCATCTGCTCATTTAGGTCTCAGAGAAATTCTTAGAATCTGTATTTGTCCATCATTCCAAAAGAAAACCTCAAGTGTAGACCTTGGAAAGAATCCTGAATCTGGAGTCAGGAAGCCTGGGTTTGAATCCCAGTTCTGCTATTTAGGATCAAAGATTTACAGCTGGAAGGGTCCTGGCAGTCATCTAGTCCACAACGTGCGTGACCTTGGGCAAATGTCTTCTCTGTGGACCTCAGTATCCTCAGCTGTAAGATGGAGAGGTGAGACAAAGTTTCCTTCAAGCTCTGCATTCTATGATCCTACTTCCTTCATCCCAAATTGCCTTCCATTAATTTCTGGTCTTCCATAAGCTTACTCTGTGACTTTCATAAACTATTTCACTTTTTCAGACCTCAGTTTCCTGCTCTGAAAATTGAGATAATTATATCAACCCTATCTACCTCACAAGATTGTTATGAGGCTCAAATGGGATAATGTAAAATGAGAGGGTTGTACAACATGACTTCTAAGGTTCTTTCCAAGCCTGACATTCTATGGGTTTATCATTTCACTTCTGTTCCAGTTATTTATATCTTCTTAAGTCCCTTTTTCCCCAGTTGGATGGAGAGACCTGTTGGGGGGACTTGCTGGCTTAGCACGAGGACCCTAGGTTTGGCTCAATTTCATCAGGCAACAAATATTTATTAAGCTTTCCTCACTATGACTCCCAGTAATATGCTCGAGGAAACATGGAAAGTATGAGACATATTACCTGCCTTTGGGGGGCTTACAATCTGGCTTACCAGGCAAGACATGGAATATCTAAAGAATGATATAAGATAGTATATATGCAAGTGCTAAATTACAGTATTCAGTTTCAAGAAAAAAGGGTGTAGGAATTCTCAGAAGGGACAGGGGTTGTATTTGGCAAGGTAGTTGGGGTATGTTTCATGGAGGAAGTGCCATTGGAGTTGGATGTGTAGATTTTCAAAGGGTGAAAAAAAAGGGAGGGGAAGGATGGGCTATTTTAGTCAAGGGTAAGGGGATAGTATAAGGGAAAGTATGGAAGTAGAAATGAATATGGTTCATTCAAGAGATAGTGAGATCAGCCTAATAGGGGTGGATAATCCATGTAGAGGATTTTGGAGGCTGGGTAAAAAGGAAGGGGGAGAAGAATTATTTTATCAAGGGCAAGAGAATAGAATAAGAAAATTTACTAAAAGAAAAATGAATATGGTATATAGAAGAGACAGTCAGGAGACCCGTCTGATGGGATAGATTGTTCATGTTGAGGAGCAGTGGAGAAATAAACTGGGACCAGATTATCTACTGTCTTAAAAGTCCAGCAAAAGGAAGAGGAGTGAAGGAAATAAGCCCTTATATAGCTCCCAGTTTATGCCAGGAACTTTGCTAAGAGTTCTACAGATATTATCTCATTCAATCCTCACAACAACCCTGAGATAAGTGCTGTTAATATTTCCATTTTATAATTGAAAAAAGTGAGGCAAACAGAAATTAAATGACTTGTCCAGGATCATGCAGCTAGGAGAGTTTGGACTTTACCTTGTTGGTAAAAGAAATTCATCAGTCAGAATTCATGGTTGTGTTAGGTAATTAAAAAAATGTTGAGGCAAAATTATAAGCACAGCCCCAAAGGACATAAAATTCTTGAAAGTTTAATATTCATAATCAATAAGAAGCTACAGGCAGGCTATTTTCAATGATAGAGTCTTTGATCAAAAGAGACTTTGTCACTGCTTCACTACTGTTGGTGGGCTCCTCCTTGGGTGAGTCATAGACAATCACAAAATTTTAAACTGGAGGGAGCATTCATAGCCGTCCAGTCTCACCAGTTCATCCTCAAAAAGGAATCTCCACTAAAAGATGCTCCATATGTTCAGCTAGCTTTTGCATGAAGACCATTCATGAGGGAATAGCCTCTACAGCTTAAAAAGCAGGCCTGAACCTAGATCATCACAGATTCAAATTTCCACAAAAGTTATCTCCACATCAGTCTCTTAGGAAAGAGGGAGCTTTGCCTTCAGGAATGAAAAGAAAAAGAAATTTCATGAATCTTATGAATGGCAGTGGCTCACTGCCCACAGTACTGACTTTGCAAAAATATGTAAATTTTTTTTTCTCTTTAGTGCCTGGAAAATAAATAAATAAATAAGTGAAATAAACATCTGAACTCAACAAACATAGTTTTTTTGACAGCTTGAACATTTTTTTAAAGCCTAACAAACATAATCAATTTTCGATCAAAACAAAGCTCTCTCCCTCCACAAAGGCAGACTGGGGAATTCCCCATAGAAAGGAACCAAAGGGAGCCTTGCTTCCCTAGGCAAAGATTGTCAAAATCTTCATCACACTAAATCCCTCCTAATGTGGACACTCAGAGATATTGTCATTTTCAATTGTTGCCTTATGAACATTCTAACTCTCCCAAAACAATTTCTCCTTTCATTTAGCTAGGACTCCAGTCCAAGAAGGGCCTCAAGACATGGGAATACTCTGCTTTGGAACTCAGAAATTCATAAAGCTATTAAGGATCTCCAATCCCTGACTGAACAGGAGCCTTGTCTTCCATGATCATTCAGTCTCCTCTTGAAGAAACTGACTTCTTGAAGGAAGTTGGATAGTTCAGATTTTCAGAAAGCTTTTTCTTTCATTGAACCTGTCAGTGTCTGTTTCCATTAATCCATTTTCTCTATTTGGTCCTGGAGAATAGAACTAGAGATGGTCTTCCTCTTCTATATGATGATAGCTTTTTTGTTTTGTTTAGTTTTTTAGGTTTTTGCAAGGCAAACAGGGTTAAGTGGCTTGCCCAAGGCCACACAGCTAGGTAATTATTAAGTGTCTGAGACTGGATTTGAACCCAGGTACTCCTGACTCCAAGGCCGGTGCTTTATCCACTACACCATCTAGCTGCCCCTATATGATAGCTTTTTGAGGTAAAAAAAAAATCCAAAACTCATGGTCCTCATTCTACCCAACCCCAAGTTTTCTTTTCTTTTCTCCATGTTAAACACTCTGGAGTTCCTTCTCTTTATTATCATACAGCTTAGATTCAACTCTCACTATTTTAATCTTTAGTATTCTCTAGACTCTATCCTTTCATTTGTCCATCTCAGTTGCTTCACCTGGGTGCTTTTGGGAAAGGAGCTTTTAAATCTCAGTGTTCTCACTCAGCCCAACCCCAATTTATGATATATCCTTAATAAATATAAAATAATAAATTACTGTAATAATGATATTTTAACATTGGCAAATAATTATTTGGCAAATCATTATTACAGTTCACAAATCATTATTAGTTATTATTCAGTTTCATTGAAAAACTACCCTTAAAGTTACCCAGTATTTCCATTCACTTCAATAACACCTCCTTGGTGATGGTAGTGGGCTTAGTGGTTTTAGGCACATGTTGAATGTAGCCCTGAGGGAGGCTAACATCCGGAATGAAAAGCTGGAAGAGACATTGCTGTCATTTATTCATTTCTCTGCACCCAGATCACTCACTCCTTCAGATAAAACCTGTTTGCCCTGCCATGACTTGCTAGTGTCAATATATTACTTGTAGTTTTCTGTGCCTGTTGGGAGTCTTGATCTTGGCCATCTAAGATGGGGAGTGGGGAACAAATCTATTGACATTGGACAATAGACTTGATAGCAGGCACTTTACCTCTCTACTCAAATTTCTACATTTCATGAAAGGCAGTAGCTCCTAAACTACTAGGACTTGGAAATGATTGACAGGAAGAGAAGGGAGTTCTGCTAGCTGATACAAAAATGGACCTTGTAAGCAAATCCAATGCACCCAGATTACAATATGAATAAATCAGGGAGTTTCCTTCATAAAAAAAAAGGACTTCCACACAGGATTAATTTATTTGCTTCATACAAGGAAATATCAACCATCCACAAATACTTTCCCCAACTGCCACCATTGAGGGAGAATTTTGTAATGAAAAAGAATAAAGTCAGGGCTTAAATTCCAACTCTGATATTATTAACAATAAGACCACAGACAATGGACTTCACTCTGCCTCAGTTTTTGCAACTCTAGAAGAGGAATAAATAATACTTGCATTCCTCCTCTCATAGAGTTGCTATGAGGAAAATATTTTGTGAACTTTAAAACTCTCTAGAAACCTGACCGGTTACTTCCTTTCCTCCTTTCCATACACCCTCCCCTCACCCCCATTCCAAGTCTATAACTTCTTTTCCCCTTCAAGGTGACTCTTGAGGTTGCTATAACCAACAGTGGAAAGAACTCCCAGCTAGGAATTAGGAGAATTAGGTTAAAATCCTGACTCTGACATAGACTCAAGGCATAATTTTGAGCAAGTTCTTTCCTGTATTTGAATACCAAAGTAGTCAGGATTGTACTAATCATGATTATTTTACTTTGTTTTGTTTTGATCTCTAAGGTCATTTTCAGTTCTATAGGATACAATTCCATGTTCCTGAAACTTTTCTATCTGGAAAGTCTAAAAGGTGGTGACAGTCATGTTTCCTGAGGTTCAGTTCTTTCCCCCCACCCAAACAAGAACATTCATAGGATCATAGACTTAGAGCTTATTCAGTGTTGTTAGCTTAGGGCTGTAAAGGCTTTAGACTTACTCTGACTCCAGAGAGTAAGTAGGATGAAGAGTAATGGGTGGAAGTTGAAAAAAAGCAAATTTGAAGTTTGACGTCAGGAAAAATTTCCTAACAATCATAATTGTCCAGAAGTGGAATAGGGTGCCTCAGGAAGCAGTGAATTCCATTCCACTGGAGGTCCTCAAGCAAAGATTGAATGGCATCTTATAATGTGATCTTACCATCACCTACTGCTATCACAGCCTGCCCCCCATCAATCAATTCTGGTGGTTCCCTATCATCTTCAGGATCCAGTATAAAATCTAACCTTATACCTTACTATCTCTCCCCTCTCTACTATTACTACCATCACTATGATCTAGTTAAGAACATGGGATTCAAATATATGTCCTTCAATTTCAAGTCTATTCTTTTCACTACTCTGTGATGTCTTAAGTACTGTCTAACTATATTAGTATAAGATGCTCTAATTCTATACCTAGAGCTTGGTTCCCCAAAAGATAAAAGTAGAGTAAATTTTCCTGGACTTTGGGACCAGATGTCAGACTTCTAGTTTCATACCTGCCACCACCTTCCAGTTCTGTTTCCCCTTGCAGATATGGAGGAAAAAAATAAAAGCAAAGGAACATTAAAAACTTCATAAATTCCTCCTGTCCCACAACCCCCATTTGATGCTGTGGTTCCTATAATTCAAGGATATCTCTGTTTCTGTCAAAGTGGGACATGGGGGATGGGATGAAATCAAGGTTCCTATCCATCATGACACTATATAAAAATTTTTTAGGCTCTTACAATTTAGAAACAAAAACTTTAGCGATCATCTAGTTCAACTTTCTAAGGAAACTGAAGCTCAGAGGAAGATTAAATGAATTAGCAGGTGTCATACACTCAAGCTCTCCTCCAGCACTGGGAGGGTTCAGTGCAGAACTATAAAGAGTGATAAGCAAGTACCATCTTCCCTTTTCTGTTTTCATCTTCAGTGATCAGGTCTCTAAACTTTGGGTCATCATGTTATCTATCTTCCTTCTCATCAAAACCTGTTTTTTGGAAGGCTTAGACAAATTCAGCCACACTAAAGCAACTGAGGTGAATGGATGTTAATTCTCTTCCCTCCTCAGGAGCACTTAAATTTTAATAGAGACAAAAGCTGAAATCAAAAGAACTGGATTTCATCCAGTTATTGGTGTTGCAAGTCAAAAGAGTTCCTGAAATCTCATGGCCTGAGACCCCTCCCATCTCCTAATGATTTTTGTTGCCCTTCTCCGGACATATTCTGGATCCTTTCTGTAACCTAAAACTGCCTTCTCCACTCTCTATAGTACAGGGAAAGTATCTGTTTTCATGAGTTGGAGGGAGAAGCCTAAGAAGCTATGAGAATGCAAGGAAGAAAACAATCTAACAAGAAAAGAGTCTACTATTTAACCTTTATAAAGGGCAAATCAAAAGCAATCAACACCCTGCAAAATGCTCTGTGTGGGCTGCAGTTTAACTTAGGATATTCTAATGAAGGTAACAAGTGTGGGTCTCTACCCAGCTCCATGAAAGTAAGCACAAGAGAACCTGTTCTGCACATATTAAAGCAATGCACTCTGGATTAATTAATACACTTAATGATTGTTTTATTGAGCAGCTGTTATTTACTTTGAGAGTTTCTCCATGTTAGCACTGTCTGCTTTGTTCCTCTCCAAAGTTGCCCATGTGCTGGCTTCAGGCCTTTGAGAGTGTCTATTACAAGGGAACCCCAAATAGATGTTTCCTTATTTCTGGAATGGGGACACCCTAGGAAAACCACACTCAAACTGCAAGGTCTGTGGTCACATACCCCTCTCAGCTCCATGCCAACTATATTGTCATGTGCAACAGGTCAGCAGATGTGGGAGGCTGGGAAAGGTGCCTGATATACCCCAAGGAGGAAGCCCAAATGCTGGGAATTTGCCACTAGTGCTCACCTCCAGGTCTCTAGAGAGTCCTAAAGCTCCCCTTGCAAACCACTTTCCTCCCCACACACCTCCACCCTCCTGTCTCCAATCCAGAGCAGAGACCCCCATGGCTATATTGGAAACAGCTGGGGCAAAAAATGGGGGATGGTGAGCTGCCCATTTTCTAGCCCCTGACAGGGGATCTGGAGAAAGTCACCATGTAAATGAGTGAACTCTAGCATGTGTGGGGGAAACAGCGGCTTCCTTTTCATTCCTGTCCTTGTGCTTTACATAAGTCCCTAGGGCACCTATGGGTCAACACATGGAATTACCGTGTTCAGCAGGGAAAGAAAGCCATGCAGAACTTCAACAAGGTCTTCTTTAAGCATTTTAGATCATTGAGAAGAGTCAGGACATTGTAGGGGAACCTTGATCTAATAAAACTCAATCAATGGAAACCCAGATTTGGGAATTGACTGGATGGAGAGGATGATTCATTGACTTTCTGAAAGGACTTTTAGTTTTGGAAAAGGACTTCATCCTAAATGTCTTTAATCCTGAATTCCCTAAGTACAAGGAAAATTATTAGGTTTAGACCAAATGACTTTATACATCTTTCAGGGATAATGTTGCTTCCCAAAGTGAGGTATATACCTGCAATTAAAAAAAAGAAAAAGAAAACCTGTTTGTGAGGTTTGGGGGAGGCTGAAAGGAAAAGGAGATTGGAAAATGGAGGTTGGAAAAAGGGTGGGAGGAAGAGGATAAATATACTATGTTTGTCCCTAGTTTGTGGGCTTTACATGTTTGCCTCATTCCCACTGTTTATATCATATGCAAAACTAGGGGGTTAGACTGGATGAGCTCTAAAGTCTTTTCCAACCCCAGCATTCTCTGCATGAATCCAGGAGATTGTGCACTGCTGGTGGGCAGAAACAGTTCCTTGTTTGCTCTGAGTTTATACTTGTTCCTCCCATAGATTAGCTTGCACAGGCTCTTTTCCATGATTCCACCAGCTCGAAAGAGACCTGAGGGGATTTGCCCTGGGGCTCTTCTCCAAACAGATCCAGTTCCAGCAGTCTCCTCTCACCCTTCCAGGTTGGACAGAGTTATCTTATGATAGATTTACCCAATGTAATTAATATTGGGGCACTAGGAAAGATAGCCCCAAGCATCTCCCCCACAGGTATGTCTGTATCTGAAATTTCACCACTGAAGTTATCCCTTGGGTCCAGCCCTACAGGCTGTAAACTTCTAATTTACAAGTAACTCTGGAAGGGAATGGCAATGCCTAGATACAGAGGAGTCTATTAGATGCAAAAAGATTCAGGACAGGGTTCAAAGATATTCCACTAGCACTTATGAACACCTACCACATTCAAGATTTTATCTTTTGTTCATCACTGTTTGAGGGATTCCTAGGTGAATGATAAATAGTCTCTGCACCCAGGAAATGAGTAGGGAGACAAGACACATGCACAGGCTTAGAACAGGGTCCCTACATTATTACCACTTCCACCACCACCATTCCTATATGTTCAAGTCTTTCCCTTCCTTCAAGGCCCATTTGAGAAGTCATCTTCTCCAAAAAAAGCCTTTCCTGCCTACTCCTCTCCTCACATCCAACTGAAACTTCTCAGATTTCGAAGATTGGCTTTCCTTTGTACTTTTCTCTATCCTTGGGATTTCTGTGCTAACCTTTTCTTCACTGTAAGCACCCTGCATCTGTCTGTTAATATATGGCAGGGCCCAGTCTAAAGTAGATAACTTAGTTACATCTGTTGAATTGAATCAACATAATAGAGGGAGAACAGGATAGAGATTCAGGAGACCAACTTTCAGCTTTAATTACCTATATGAATCTGGGAAAATCAGTTCTACTCTTTGAGCCTCAGTTTCTTATTCTATGCAATGAAAGGTTTAGATCTCTATGATCCCTTCCAGACCTGACATTCAAAGTTTCCATGTGACCCTGTAATGTGAGGCAGAAATAAGCCACCCTAAGAGATGGTTTGTCAATGCGTTACTGATGGGTCCAGGGTGTTTCTGAAATCGCACTAAATAGCCTAAAATGTAACTAATTCAATGTAATTCAATTCAACAAAAGGTCTTTGAGTGCCTACTATGCGCGGGCCTTATGCCAGGAGCTGAATAGGATACAGAGACAAATGAGACACGGTCCCTGCCTGATTGCCATGAAGCATTATATAAATGTAAGCTAACAAATGTGGGAAAATTTTTTAAAAGATAAAAACCAAACAATCTCTAGGTTGTTTAGTGGGTCTGTGTTTAACAGCTGCTCAGGGCAGCTGTTGGGGACTTGGAGGGCCCCTGAGTCTCCTCCACCCACACACCAATGTCCAATTTCATGGCTCAGAAGAAGCCCCTTCAGTCCAGGACTTAGACTCATAGAATTACAGAATGCTACAGCTGGAAGGGGCCTGAGGGAACAGCTGGTCCAAGTCCTTATAGTACAGATGTGGAAACTGAGGCCCAAGTTGGGGATCAGAATTGCTCCACAGATAGCTAATTAGTGACCGAGCCAGAATGAGATTCTAGTTCAACACTCTTGTATACTGCCATATCCATTGCTTTTATATATTTGTATATGTTTTGAGACATAAACAACATACAAATAACCACAATAAAACAGTGAAAAGTGCCATAAGATAGGTACAAAATGTTCTGATGACCTGGGAGTTAGGATGAGGGAAGTAAGAAGGCAGAGAGAGGAGCTTCCAAGTCAGACTTTATAGACCACCATTTTCTTAAAGTTTATTCCAACTCTCCTTTATCTTCTATTCTGCTTAATGCCCTCTTCCCCTTCCCTGCCCATGCCTCAGGTCTGCTAGGGGGCTCCCCAGGGCACTGCTTAACTTCACTGAGAGCCAGTGGGCTAGAGGGGTAACTAGAGATTCAGGCATAAAGTAGTTAGTTATTGTAGTGCCAACAGGGGAAATTTAGGAGTAGAAGGTACAGGGTGGTTGGGTGGGAGCTGACTGCTCTCAGGAACAAGCCGAGGCAATCTCAGGCTGAGATTTCTTTCTTTCCAGTTTTCCATGCTTTCCCAACTTGCTTTAACTTTACATTAACTTGTACCCCAAGGCAGGCCCCATCTCATGACCAGCTCAATGTTTTCTTTTTAATAAATCACTCCAACCAACCTCCACTCTGCAGGAATCCAATCCAACTCAATTCATTTCAATTCAACAAGGACTTATTGAGCCAGGGCTGTGGGCTCAACCTTGGACTAGACTGGTCTGGGATGGGGGGAGGAGAAAGGAGGAGAAGCAAAGTTCTGACCCCAGAAGACTTAGGAGACAAGACCCACGTATGGAAAATATGTTTTGTTGCCCCCTAAGATAGAAAAATCACTCAGAAAACCCAGGTTCTAGTTGCAGCTCTGCTATTAACTGTATGATCTTGCAGAAATTTCTTGCTCTCTCTGGGCCCAGTTTTAAAGTGAGGAAGAAAGTGATGGACTAGATAGTTTATAAGACTACATCCAACTCTGACATTATGTGTTCTAGGGTCTCACTGTACTCTGACATTCCACATCCTAAGGTCCTTTCCAGCTCTAACCTTTTATGGTCTACCTTCTAAGGTCCTTTTTCGTTCTGATATTCTATTTTTCTCTGTTCCAAGGTCCTTATCAACTCTGAAATTCTATGTTCCCCAATCTAAGTTCCTTCTGTCTTTAGATTCTAAATTCTAAGACCTCATTTAGTTCCACCATTTTACTTTCTACCATCTAAAATTCCTTCTTGCTCTGCCATCCTATGTTCTGCATTCAAAAGACTTTTTGCTTTGATATTCCAAGTTCCTATGTTCTATGGCCCTTTCTGGCTTTTCAATTATAGAGGAAAGGTTTCACTGAGCAGGTGAAAGTTGAGTAGGACCTTGAAGGATAGGTAGGATTTTACAGGGAGACAGGAGGCAAGGTGGTGTTTCCAAAACTATATTGGATCTGGACTTGAGGCACCTCCACTTAAATCCTGGTTCTGTTCCTGATTATCTATGAATCCCTCTGGGTCTCAGTTTCCTCATCTGTGAGAAAATGGAATTGGGCTGTAGATGATCTCAAAAATGTCATTCAGCTCTAAACTTATAATCTTAGGGATCACAGTTAGCCCAGGAAAAGAGGTGTGAGCAAAGAAAAAACTGCTGGAAAGAGATCTAGATAGTCAGGAGATCTGAGTTCTGGTCCTAGCTCTTGTGTAAATTTGCTATATAATCACAGGTAAATAATTTCTTCTCTCTGGGTTTCAGTTTCCTCATTTGTGAAATGAAATGGTTAGGGGCAGCTAGGTGGTGCAGTGGATGGAGCACCAGCCCTGGAGTCAGGAGTACCTGAGTTCAAATCTGGCCTCAGACACTTAATAATTACCTGTGTGGCCTTGGGCAAGCCATTTAACCCCATTGCCTTGCAAAAACTAAAAAAAAAAAAAAAATTATTGGACTTAGTGATCTCTGAGGTTCCTTTTAAGTAGGATATCACCAACTGATATTTTATCAAAGAACCTTAGTGCATTATTGGTCTATCTTATGATGGGGTGTGTGTGTGTGTGTGTGTGTGTGTGTGTGTGTGTGTGAAGGTTTAGCTTTTGGTAACTCTTACTTCCAGCTCTAATGTTCTGTGCTCTGTATTCATGATGCCAAAATATGGTTGACATTAGGACTGTGGCCAAGGGAGGCAAAGAAAGCAAGAAGGCAATGTTCTCTAGCTCCTAAACAGTCATGCCCTCAAGAATAGCCCATCTAATTAACACCAATATTTGGAAAAAGGATCAGAGAATCTTAGACTGTCAAAACTGGAAAGGAAAGAATTCTGTTTTAGTGTTACAATACTCAGTAAAGATACATTCATTGATCCTGTATGTGTTGGTAAAACAGCATCCAATTTGAATGTTGGCTCTTCCCATCATCTGAATCAGGAGATGCTGATTTTTAGAATGGCTAGATGCCTCGGGCATGCACAAACCACTATGGGGCCCCTCTGCTGACATAAACTACCTTCCCTGTGGTGTCTGTGAGGGAAAGCAGCCTCCCCACAGTCGCCACTGGCTATACCTGCCCCTGCCCATTTCAGCTAAGCTCCAGAAGGATGGAGGGGTGGGGGGCTCCAGAGACAAGGTTTGGGACATCAAATCAAACCATTTATCATCTAGTACTGAAAGAACAAGGAGTCATTTTCTACAAAAAAAAAATGCACTTTCAATTTGAGTGTGCATAAAAAATATATATACATCAAGACATGTAAGGACACAGAATCTTAATGTCAGAATTAAAAGGGACCTTAAAACCATCTGGTGGTATAACTCTCATATTGACCAGATGAGGAAACTGAGATCCAGAGAAGATAAGGTTTATAGGCATATAGAGGTGATTATCTGGTCCAACTCGCTCTGAATGATTTAGTGGTACTCCCTTGGGGAATAGGATAAACAAAATAACTTTTTTGGCCTAATAGATTGACTCTTTGATAGATGTGAATTTGATGAGATGTCCATACATGCTCAGAGATAGACATAACTCAGAACTTCATTGAGATAATCAGTTTGAAGGTCTACCAGAAGAACTAAGGTTGATAAGCTTGGTCCCTAGAAAGATATATTACTTCTGAGCTTGTCAAATGATAGAAAATCATGGAAAGAATAAATAGCAATTCTTTTATAACTTTTAAAATGAAATTTTAACACAAATACCAGAGAAACTATAGCATAAATCAACAGAGCTACCCAAAAGTATGTTTGTACAAGAAATGTAATAAGCTAGTATGAAAAACAGTGTCAACTGGTACAGATGGCAGAAAAAGCCAATATTCAAATTGAATGCTGTTTTACTAACACATTAAAGATCAACATTTTGCTACCTGCTGCTCATGATAGCAGAATTTAAACACACACACACACACACACACACACACACACACACGAGATTATTCTAACCCAGCAAATGATACTCTTAAAGAGATTGTCAAGCACTCTTTATAATTAGGTGACTTTAAAGGATCCATGTTCAATAACAAATTTGCATCTTAGAAATGAACACTTTCTCCATCCTTCTCATTTGAGAAATTTAGTAAATTGTACAGTGCCAACTGGCCTTGGAGGCCATTAACCTGCTTGTCCCATTCAGCTCCTTCCTGTTTAGTCACAGTGACAGTAACACTGTCCAGCTGTTAAGGATACCAAAATGTGGCTCCAATTATGTACTGACGCCAGGTCCATTTCATTTCTTTTCCCGCCATCTCTTTCTCCTCCTCCCCTCCCCCCCCTTTTCTTTTTCTTCCTCCATCTTCTACTGCTTTTACTTTTCATGCTCTTTCATTTCCTTCCTGTTCTTTCTTTTCTTCCTCTACTTCCTTTTTCTTCTGTTCTTTCTACTGGTTTTTTTGTTCCCTTTCTCTATTCTGCTATTTCTTTTCTGCTCATACTTTCTCCATCTTTTCATTTCTTCCTTTCTTTTTATTGCTTTTTTCCTCCTGACTTCACATCTCTTCTTGGTTTCTTTTTTCCTATCCCTTCTCTGCCTTTTTTCTCCTTTCATCTTGCATTTCCTTTTATTTGTCCATCTATCTCTTTCTCTATTCTTCCTTTTCTTGTTCCTGTCTTTTATTTCCTTTTGTACTTTTTTCTACCTCCTTTCTTATCTTCTTTATCTCTTCCAGTTCCTTCTCCATGTCCTTCATCTCTTGTTCTCCTTGCTTTTTCTCTCCTTTTCCTTTCTCATTCTTCTTCCTCTATTCCCTCCTAATCTTTCTTCTTCCCTTTTGTTTCCCACTCTTTATCTTTCTGCCATTATTTTTCTCTTACTAGTTCTCAGCTACACTCTCCTTTTTCCCTCCTCTTGGTTTTTCCCCTTTTCTTTCTGTTGTTTCTACTTTTATCTCCTAACTTTCTCTTGCTACTCTGTTCTCTCTTCTTTCCCTCCTTCATTTTCCTATTTTTATCCCCTTATTTCGTTCTACTTACTTTTCTTCTTCCTCCTCTTCCTCCTTTTTTGTACTTTTTATGTCTCTAATTCCCTTCCTTCTTCTTTCTCCTTTTTGTCTTGCTTTTTTTCTTCTCTGCTTCACTTTACTCTTTCTTCTTCCCCTCTACCTCTTCATCATTATCCCAAAGATGTTTACTTTTTGACTGTCCACCGAGGATAGGCGATGTAGTCAGGACTTTGAGTCACAGTGCGGTTGTTCTGTTTAGAACTAGCTTTAAGAGATTTGTGGAGTTGGAAACTTTTGCTTCTGATATCTCTCACTTCTTCTTGTAAGGAATTTCTCCCTATTCTTGGAGTCCACCCATCCACCCCCATATTCCCCATCCCCTCACATGGTTCCCCACACAGGCCTGCCCTTTAAGAAGTAGTTTGGCTTGAAACTTTCCCCTTCATGCCTCCATCATTTAAACACCTCTGTCCTCTGTATGATTTTCCTCTCCTAGAAAATAATTCAAGAAACTAATGTCCATTCAGATACAAATGACTACAGGTTACAGTTGTTAAACTTTAGAATCTTTTCTAAACCCCTCCAATAGTACTAAAATGTAGAAGCCTGTTTTTGCTTCTAGACAATCTTACTCATTTTATATCTATAAAATGGGTATCTTCCATTTTGGCCTTGTCATATCACAAGGAGCTAAAACTGGTGGACTGGGAGACCAAAGTATAAATATAGAGATGCTAAAAATATATGAAATTATTCAATGAACAAACACCTATTGCACAGAGTCTATGAGAATTTGATATTAAATATATTTTTTTATAATCCCTTATTTCTTGTATGTTAGTTCTATCTCTTCAACTAGACTGGAGCTCCTTGAGTATAGGGGCCACAACTCATTTAGGTTTTTGCAAGGCAATGAGGTTAAGTGGCTTGCCCAAGGCCACACAGCTAGGTAATTATTAAGTGTCTGAGACTGGATTTGAACCCAGGTACTTCTGACTCCAGGGCCGGTGCTTTATCCACTGCGCCACCTAGCCGCCCCTCATTTACTCTTATATTCCCCTCTCCTGCTCTACTCCTGCCTCCAGTGACCAACACTGGACCCTGAACATAATGGATGCCCAGTAAATGCTTGTTGAGTAGAATAGTAAATGACCATAAATACTTCTGGAAGCAAATTGGAATATAGAATTAACTCTCAATTGCCCACTCTAGTGAACTGTCCATTATTCTGAATAATAATTTCAGTGGATCATCTAAAATTTCTCTTTATTGGGGTTCAAAAATGGGTTATTTCCAATAAATAATAGAGGGGGAGTTGTATTCACATTCTTAATGGGAAGAAGAGGACACAGATAGGGGAAGGGAGGGGGCTTCTGACACACTTCACTGATTTCTTATTTTGCATTAGACTGGCTTATGGCTATAAGGAAAGTGTGGGAAGGTGGGAAATGGATCTACATTAAGGTTTCCTTTGTAGCCACCCTTATCCCCTACTCCCTCACTTCAGGTCTGTTCCTTGACCCAAAGAAATGAAATTTCAAGACTTGAAGGGGCTTTCCCCCCCCCACCTCCCCAATTCCCTCGGGCGCATTATTAAATCCTGCAGCTTTATTATCCCCAGCCGCTAGTAACATATTAGTTTTTCACCTTCACAGTAATGAATGTGACTTTTAGCAACTGTAATGAGTGTTTTTAAAAAACAACCCTCTTCACCAAAGAGTCATTATCAATGTATTTGTTACAGTTTCCAAATGGAAAAAAATACCTACAAAGTAACACTTTCAGCATTGATACAAAGTGGTTTGTCCTTGGTTCAAGTATAATTCTCCTGACAATTAATTTAGAAATTAGTGACATTTATGGTTCCATTAAAACACTTGTGGCATTAAAATGAGAATTTTCTCTACAATTTACGTACATATGAAACACATGCCTTGAGGTATCATAGTGTGATAGAAAGAGCAATGAGTCAGAAGATGGGCTGTAGTCCCATATTTACTAACTCACTGACAATGTCACAAATCTTAGGTAAGCTACACACCTTTCTGAAACTTGGTTTCCCCATTTGTAAAATAAGTGCTAATAATACCAATCCTGCCCTCATCAAAGTGTTGTTGTGAGGTTATGGTGAGCTAATAGATAGGAAACATACTTTAACATGCCAGGAAAACTAATACTCTATATCTGTATGGTATAATCATTATTATAAAGGAAGAAAGAAATTTGGGGAAAAGCAGGGGAAAAAAGATGAAGTATCATTTATAAACCTCTTTCTGGGCCCTGGGAAATTCTTTGTTTCAGTAAATCCCAAACATGTCACTTTGGAACTCTGCCTTTGTCTTTAGAACACTGAATTACAAATGTCACCTTATACAGCTGTAACCCCTGGAGGACTGGGTGAAAATTATCTATATGGAAGACAAATGAGTATCTAAGAAGGAATTATCTTCAAAATACTCAAAATTTATAGGTCTGGATGTCATCAGAAAAAATTAGAAAGTTGAGAGAAACTAAAAAAAAGGTATTTGATTGAATCATTTTAGAATTATCCCCTTCAATAAAATTAGTCATTGAGCTTTATGATCAGTCCAGAAAAACAAATAATGGTCACTTCTAATTGTAAAGCATTTTATACTTTCCAAAGAGATTTGACATGCATTATCTCATCTAATTTTCTTTAAAACCCTTAGAAGCAACTAGGTGGTACAGTGGATCAGAGCACTGGCACTGAAGTCAGGAGTACCTGAGTTCAAATCCATCCTCAGACACTTAATAATTACCTAGCTGTGTGGCCTTGGGCAAGCCACTTAACTACATTTCCCTTGCAAAAACCTACAAAAACAAAAACCCTATGAGGTTGGTTGGCAAAGTAGACCACATCTTCTTATTCCAGTTTGACAGATGAGAAAACTGAGTCTTGGAGAGTTAAAGTGATTTACCCATGGTAGAATACATATAGGTTCTTGCCTAGCAGGAATCTAAATTGTCATCCTATAGCATAAGTTATAGGACAGGTGACCACACCCACTTTCCTCTTTCTCTCCCCGTTCCACTACCATGACACAAAATGGACTCTCAGAATGGGGGTGGGGGAAATGAGTGCTATTTGTGGGTCTATTAACTGGCAAAAGGTCAAGCAACAATAGAACCAATTAACATCAGCTCCTCTGGTAAGGGTTTTGTTGTGCGATGACATTCTCTCCCCACCACCACCACCACCCTCTCCCCCTTCCTGCAGCCAACTTTCAGATGGTAATGATTTGGGGTCAGGGCTACCCTGGGGATGTGTTTACACTGGCCAGCCCCACAAACCACCTTGCTCCCAGATGGAGGAAGGACCGGAAGAGTTGTGAGGGGGTGGGGACAGGACTGCTGACTCCAATTATTTCCTTCTGCGGTTTTTCTCTTCTTTCTGTCTTCTCCTTGATGCTCTGAAGTTAACAGGGACCTTCTGATCAAGCCAGGCCCCTGCTGAAGTAGCAGATGGAGAGTTTAACACTTTCCAACCTCTTGTGGGGTTTGGAGCTCCCCTCCAATGGGAGAAACAAGCATACAGATGGGCAATTTCTAACAGTGATTCCTTAGGAATGGGTTGATCAGGGGATGATTACTACAGCAATTCTATTTGGAGCTCTTTCTTGTAATAACCATAACTAATACTTGAGTTATCAAACAGGGTCTTACATGTAGATGAGGTAAATATTTGATTATGTGACAGTATGGCTAGGTCCCCCTAGCCAACTAAATTTCTTCTTTCAATATGACTAAAATGTCACTATTGGAGTCTTTCCTTTGTCTTGGTGTCTTTCTTCTTCTCTTTTCCCAATCCTTCTGTTAAAATACAAATATAACTCCCCCTCTCCCAAGGGATATGAGAATTAAATTCATCTGTTTATTCATTCTTCCATCAAACACTTATTGAATACCTTCTCTTTAAAGAATATCTTGATAGACAGACACTGTGGGGAGGGGGAAGGAATTAAAAAAAAAGATAGGGGCAGCTAGGTGGTGTAGTGGATAAAGCACCGGCCCTGGAGTCAGGAGTACCTGGGTTCAAATCTGGTCTCAGACACTTAATAATTACCTAGCTGTGTGGCCTTGGGCAAGCCACTTAACCCTTAACCTTATGGAAACCTAAAAAAAAAGGATAAATGGGATCTCTTCCTGCATAGAACTTGCAAACATGAATAATAAGTAATACATTTTTTTAAGATTTAGCTTTAACAAGGATTTATTAAATACTTAACTTTTTTGCCAGGCACTTTGCTAAACACTATATAGATCTCATGTTATCCTCACACAACCCTGGGAGGTAGGAATTATCATCATCTCTATTTTACAGAAGAGGAAGTTGGACCATATTTGAACTCAGGTCTTTCTGATTTCAAGTCATTCAAGTCCATTCACTCTACCTACCAGCAATCTCTGTGACAGAGATCATTTATGCCTAGGAAGAAGCAAGGAAGGCTTTCTTTAAACTGGTCCTTGAATTGAATAAGTGGCTTTGGAAGATTAAGTTCTTCCAAACAGATATACAATTGTAAGGATGCTCCCCAAATGACACTCAATGTGTTTGGAAAACACCAAGCAAGCCAGTTAGACTGGAGTGTAGGGTGTGAAATGGAGTAGTAGGCAAGGTTTAAAATGTGGGTTGAGTACAAATTAAGGTGAACTTTGAATGTCAGGCTAAGGAAATTGAATTTTATCCCATAGTTAATGGGAAGTTATTAAATAATTTTGAGCAGGGGATTGATATGATCATTTCTACAGATTAGTAATATGTGAAGGATGGATTGACAAGAGGAGAGACTAAAGGTAGGGGGGATACTGTTTAGGAACTTTACAAATAGAAGTATGCAGGTTTGGAGTAGGGTAGTTGGAGTGGTAAAAGTGGAGAAAAAGGGAAGGGAAAAACATACAATAAAGATCAAAATGACTAGATTTAGTTAGATGTAGGTGGTGAAAGGTGGGGGGAGTGGAAACTGCCCTGACATTTTGAATCAGGGTCACTGAAAAATGGTGGTACCATTGACACAAAGAGGGAGCCCAGAAAGTAGAATAGATTTGAAGGGAAGGTGGATAACTCTTAGACATGTGGAATTTCAGGTGCTGGCAGAACATCTAGGTAGAGATGTCCAAGAGGGAGAAATGCAGGTCTGGAACTTACATGTGACAGTTAGCTGAGAGCAAGACCCTATGGGAATGGGTAGGGCTAAAGGGAGAAAAGGGGGTGCCAGAAATGAGAGGCCCAGAAAAGGGAGGTGGGAGGTCACTGAGGACAAACTTGGCTGACTTCAACACATTGCTCCGGACCGGCCCTAGTAGTGACCTTGGAGAAGGGGCCCACAGAGGGGAAGAGATGCTAATTACTTCCAGCCCAAAGTCTCTTCTCCACTTTGACACTGGAGCATGAACATTTGGATGAAGAACCTAGCGTGTGGTTCAGTGATGGCTGTGTGTCCCCCCAGGGGTCCCAGCCAAGGCTGGGTGATGGATTGCAGTCGTAATATTTTAACAGGACCCTGGCGTTTGCCCAAGCCCAGCACCTGGAGGGTGCGGTTCCCTCTCCTCTTCCCTTACTGGGCTCAAGACCTCGAACTAACGTCAGCCTATCAGAACTGTTCGGTGATCCAGGAGGGAATCGAACTCTGTATTCTTGGCTCAAACCCCCAGGAAACAAGATTTCCTGAAGTCTTCAGTTTGTGAAATCCAAGTTCCCAAGCTAAGGACCCCAAGGTTTCTTGCAACGTGGCAACAGGAAGCATCTCTTTTCCTTTTCATTTAGAACTTTTCTCTACATTTTTCATATACCCAGAAATAAATGGTTCATAACCTAATGCAGTTCATACAAAGAACCTTTTTCAACTCCAAGTTCTAGAATTTTGCCTTGAACCCATTATGCCAACATCTATTAGTGAAAAGTGCCCCACATATTCATTGTAGCCATGAGTATTTGGATAGTGTAAATCCCAGCTCAAAAACTTTCTTCAATGATTATCTGTTTCTTAGAATACCATTTCTAAACTCTTGCCTGGATTATGAGGTTTTCAGTGACCTAGATTCACTTTTTCTTATCAATTTATTTCCCATTCCTCCTAAACATGCACTGTGTAAACTCACTATAGATTTTACTGTCTCCGTATTATGGGCCACTTAGTGTGGATTGCTTCAGAGCCTCATCACTTTTACAAATTTTATGCAAATTGGGCCTCAAGGTCCAAATCAAATCTCACCTCTGCCAGAAAGTCTTCCTTCTCTACATAAGAGATAACAGACTTAGCCACTTAAAATGATACACTATATTGACTACACAGGAACTGGAAAGAAGGAACCTTTTTAACTGCAAGAATAAAAACATGGGGGGGGGCTGACAACTAGGTAGTGCAGTGGATAGAGCACTGACCCTAGAGTCAGGGGGACCTGAGTTCAAATCTAGCCACAGATACTTAATAATTACCTTTACCCCATTGCCTTAAAAAAAAAACATTTGAGCATGAAATATTCTGGGAAGACATTAGGCTAATAGATGAAAATTATTTGCCTTTGTCATCCCCAAAGTCTATCACCTGAATGAGTGTTGCGAAATATTACATCAACAAAAGATATTTAAATATGCAAATGTGCATGTATGCACACACACACACACGTATGCCCTAAGATACATAGATTATCCCCAAACAACCAAAGACACACACAGGGAAAAACACAGATGAACTCCTACATAATATTCATATTTACACATTGAAAAATGCTCATACATATACACAGCTGGTTTCCTTTTATTGACTATATCTTACCCTTTTTGATGATACATAATTAATAAATTTCTCTAATCTGGAAATGTCAGTTTTTTTAGTCTCACCAACTCCCTAGAAATATGAATAAATTATGAAGACATCTGTATACACCTATCCATTCTCCCAAATCATCTTAGAGCCATCCTCAGAAGAATAGCCAGTGCCTACCCAATTCCTAGAGGAAGGAAGAAAGTCTCCCATGCTAATAGAGTACTGAGTTTGTCCTATTTCAAACTTTAGTCAATCCCTTTATTTATAGTTAGAGAAATTAACTTAGATTGATCAATTTATACTTTTATTCTGTCAAAGTGTAACCAAGCAATGGTTCTTTAGATAAATCAAGTGTGATTTATAATCTTGGAATGATTAGTAATACTAAAACAAATTTCATCATTCATGTAAATCTTCATTTATACAGCAAATTTTGTTATCCACCATGGTTGGAAAAAAGGGGTACTCTAGTTAATCCAATGTATGCATGACCCAGTTAGACAGATAGCAAGCTCTCAATGATGACAGCGGGATATAGTAGAAAGAGCATGGATTTTAGATTTCTAATTGCAAGAATAAAAGCATTTAAGCATGAAATATTCTGGGAAGTCATTAGGCTAGAACCTGACTTTGAACGCTAGCTCAACTACTATATGACTGCAAACAAGTCATTTTCCTTTTCTCTGTGTAAGTTTCCTCTGTTATAGAATAATGAATTCTGACTTTATGATTTCTAAGGTCCCTTCTAGCACCAAATTCTATGAACCTTCCATGAAGTTTAACTGTAACCACATCCATAAATGAGCTAGTGCCATCACCTGGAATTGGCAAGATTGACTCTATATAAACCAACAGCAGGAATCTTTTCAGTGTTAGTGATTTGATAGTCCATTTCCCAACTTTGTTCAGGGAAATGATACATAATTAGATCTCTGTGGGCTATAGGGAAGAAACTCATAGAAGAAATGCTTTCCCAAAGAGCTCTATCCTGTAGTGTATTGGTCCAAGTGTCTGCATGTTTGTGACATTTTGTTTCTCTCAGACACTGATCTAAAGGAAATATCTAGTTTTCTGTATTCCTAGGTGAGTGGGGATTCCAATACTTTCCTGTTTCTTTCAATTTCAGGAAAGAGTCAGGGGACTGACCAGTTTCCTAGGGGGGGTATCAACCTCTGCCTAATTTGCCTATGCTCATGTATGAAAATATGGTTGTGGATTCACCTTCTTTTTCTTCCCTTACTCATTACAATAATCAGCCTTCTCTGCTGCAGTCTCTAATAGTAATGGAGAACTAACTACCAGGGAAGAAGCAATTACCTTTTTGTTAATAAAACTGAAGTTTTTACTACTTTCTTTCATATTTCATATAGATGGACAAAAAGACATTAAGTCATTGCCCTCTCCCCAGTCTTGTGATGATACTCTCCAACATTAACAATATCTATTATCCTTAGACAATGGATGTGCCATCACCATCACATATTAATAACTGAAGTTTTTTTCATCAAGGTGGGATCTGCCAAAGCTTGTTATGCTAACATAGACTTTATAAATACCAGATTGTCTCCCATCTATGTATCATAGAAAGATGTTTAAAAGAGGTTTCATGCAATTTAAAAATAAAATTATAGGGATGATGAGTGAAGAAAGAACTAGCATTTTGAAAAAGATGAGAGTTGAAGTAGGAGTATGAACTAAAGTATCAACTAAATGAACATATAAGGTAGTTCAACCAAATGTAGGCTCTTTGGTAGCATATAGAGTGCCAAGATGTGTTAAGGATGGAAGGAAGAATGACCAGTAAGTGTTGTCAAAGAAGAATAATATTATGTTTTGGATTCTGTAGTAAGACATAAAAGTTACTACATCAGAAGCATAGGATAATGGAGGATTGTTTTAGAATTGTGAAGTTTCCTGGGTGGGATTTCTAGAGACTTATCCTAAAGCAGAAGTCAAATTCTATAGAAGTTTGGGAAATAAAACTGTCTGAAGCAGATATCGCTTTGTATGCAAAGCAGGAGTGGTTTGCATAGCCTACTTTTAAGGGGCTGGTGGGAAGCTCACAAAAAAAAATGAAAATTATAGAGATCAAGAACTTTTTATTAAAACACTGATATTTGTACTGGGGTTTCTTGTATGATAATATACTTGAAATGCCAGAAGGACAGTTATTCAGTTTTAACCATGGATACAACCCCCCACCTCACCTTTTGCCCCTTATCCACCAAAAACTTCAACCTAAACAAGAAAACTCCAGTGTGACTGTCCCCAGATCAAGATGCTTGCTGTATTAAGTACTATTTATCACACTGGCTCAATTCTTTTTATGGGGAGATTATTAAAATGCTAGAACTATTCAATAGTGCTAGGCTCATTACAATTCTTTAGTCATCAGCTTAAATCACAACAATGTTGACTGGACTAAAATATATTTCTGCCACATCTCACTTCTGAATTTATGCCCTGCTGACTACAAGAAGAAGATTCTTGGTGGAAAGGCAGTTGAAGAACTTATTACTTAATAAAAGAAATAGCTATGGGCCTCACTCTGTTTCTGGAGAATTCGGTGTGAGTAAAGGGCATGAGAGTGGAGGTAGTTTTGAAGAGACATGGACCGGAACAATGGTTCCTGAGTGTTCTTTGTAGGAAGTGGTGGAGAGTGTTAGTCTGTGCAATTTGACTGGTATGCAACCGAGGACACCTAGGGAAGAGATCAGGGAAGATTTCTTCCAAATAAAGAACTCAGTCATGTGGAAAGGACTTCTCCTTTTATACCTTCTCCTAAATATATCTCTATCCCACCAAACTGTTTCCTTTTGGTGTGACTTGACTATTTCTGTTGTACAACCATAGGAAGCTGAGCAGAGGGAGGCAGAGATGGAGGGATTAAAGGGAATTCCTGACTGGAAATTACCTTCATTTTATGGATAAGGAAGAGATTGAAAGGGAGAATGATTTATCCAAAGTCATTGAGTTAAGTAGTGATAGATTAGAAATTAGAATCCTCTTCTCCTAATACCAATCTACCATACAACCTTCTTCTCATCCCTGTTCCAGAAGACACCAGCTGAAAAATATAGTTTCTCTTATTGCTAAAGAAAACCAACTTTCCACTGAAGTTTCCTTTAAACAAAACTATTATTCAAGATAGTGAACCTTTTTGGGCCTATATCCTAACAGATGTTCACCACACATCACCCCTCAGATTTGCTGTTTATTTCACTGCTCATTTAGTGGGGATTAAGGTGTGGCACCAAATACTAAAGCCTACAGGAGGAAAAACAGATGAGGGATTATTTATCCCTAGTCAAGCAATATGAGAGAGGCAGCTTCTAAATCAGGGGCCCTTAGAGGGGAGGGTGTGGGACCACTAGGTGCCCTGAAGCAGGGCTGCTGCCTATTCCCATGTAGGGTTAATGTTTAAGATATGACAGTCTCTATACTTTTGTTTCTGGCAAGAATGAATCATTTACTTATGAAGTTTAATATAAACCAGACGTTGCCTGGGAGGTGGTGTGGTAGAGTTGAAAAAACATTGGCCTGAACTAGGCATTGCAGTCAATGCATACATGGGGCTACCATAAAGTTCCCCCCTCCTTCCCAAATTTGGAAATAAGGTCAGGAAAATGTCACTCTCCAAGACAGAATCAACATAAAATAAATGAGGTATTCATGAGATTTTGAGAGATTTCGGGAACTTGAGGAACATAAATGGAGCTTTCTTGGAGGAGCCTCTTAAAGAAACATCAGTGTAGGAATAACTGAGTTTTAAAGATCAGAAAACAACCAAATGACTTTACATATGGATAGGGAGGTGGGGCACGAGTATGCACTGGACCCAGTTCCTAGAACCATAAAACACTCTGAGAAAACTCTGTAAAGGAAAGTTTCAGCTACTAAGAGAGAAGATTAATTATTTGCTGCCCCTGTGCATGAACAAGGAGCTGAGTGTGAAGCTCTCGTCAGGTCAGACCAGCAAGGGATCCTTCCATCTCTGAACAAACACCATCTGTTACTGAAGGTAAATAGAGATGATGAAGACCAACTTTCCTATGGGGTCCTCATTTAAGGTTCCTTTAAGTAAAACTGTGACCAGAGGATCCACATTAGCTACCTAAGATTGCATCCCTTTTCATGCCTGTATCCTGACAGATGCTAGACACACATCACCCCTTTCCATTCACTTTAAACTTAGTGGGGATTTAAGACTTGACTGAATATTAAAGACTATAGGAGAAAAAAATAAATAAGGAATAAATAAACATAATCCAGCAATTTGGGAAAGGCAGCATCTAAATCAAGTTTCATTGGGTAGATGGGAAGATATAGGGACCACTAGAAGCCCTGGGGGCTTCTGCTTGGTCCTGTGTAGGGTTAATATTTAAAATATGACAGTCAATGATACTTTTATTTCTGGCAGGAATGAATTATTTACTTATGAAGTTTAACATCAACCAGGCATTACTTGGTTGTGATGGAGCTGAAAAAAACACTATATTGGACCAGGAATTTTATTCAATGAATCCATAGGAGCTGCCATAAAGTACCCTCATCAGAGTATAAAAGAAGCAAAAAATTTATTTATGAAGTTTAACATCTACCAGGTATTACCTGGGAGATGGTGTGATGGAGTTGATAAAAAAAAAAACCATGCTATTGGACAAGGAATTTTATTTAATGAATCCATAGGAACTGCCATAAAGTACCCTCATCAGAGTATAAAAACAGGGTCAGGAAAATGTCATCCTCCAAGGCAAAATTAACATAAAGTCAATAAAATTGGCCACCCTAAGAAATGATGCATGAATGGGTTGGTGATGAGATGGGAGGTAGAAAGACTGGATTCTCAAAACTTGCTAAACTGAGAAAGTGAATCTTCAGCATTGTGAAGAGGAAAAAGGACTTTGATCCTAAATGACTAGGACTGGTTCTTTAGATAGAAATAAGCCCAGAGTAGGTCAAAAGACAGTCCATCAGGCTATCAAAACTTATGGAAATTTCCCCTTATGAACATCATTTAAATCTATTGTGCTCTAATTCTAAACCTACCAAAAAAAACAACAATCAAAAAAATCACTTTCTGATTTGTCAATTAGTCTATGGTTTAGACCTACTTACCCTAAGAGGAACTGGTACTGTTTATCCTATCAGACACAACTACAAGATATCCATTCCATGAATCAACTGGCATTCTAGTCTAGCAATCTGCCTCTTATGAGTTGAATTCTATCTGGGTGGGCTGATGAGATCAGGTTCTTGGGACGGCAAAGCTGGAGACCAGACCCTGAAATAGATATGACCCCGAACTCTATAGAAGGCAAGTTTGAATAGCCAGCTGGGAAATCTCTTATGGACAGCTTATAGCTGCATCAAAAATCAGGAAACCTTTCTCTACCACTACCAAGATGAATTTGGGGAAATTTTACAATATGTTCTAAGTCTCAGTTTTTCCATTAATAAAAAAAGGAGAAAAACATTCTTTCCTGGTCTTCTCAAGGCAGAGATATTTTGAAGGCAAAAGTGAAATAATGAATGTTATAGATCCTTGAAAAGGTCTGAAAGTGATATATAAGATTATCTGGCCTTAAGACATTTGGGGCAGTCATTTATTAAGTAGTGTTTCCATGTGTTACTTGTGCATGAGGATTCAGAAGATACTACAAAATACAGTCAGAATCATCATTATTAATGGCAATAAAAGATTGAATTATATTCAGGATCATATTTAGGGTTGTGTATTTCATTGTATTTTAATTTTTTGAAAATCCAAGTATAGTATATAAAAAAGGATTAGGCAAGAATTTTGTGTAAGAGTCACTAACCCACAGGAGGGAAGCAATCAAGGGTGACATAAGTAAAAAAACAACTCAATTTAGTTTCTTTGTAAAGAAAACATAAAATGCTCCACTTGTTCATTTAAAAAATAAATATAATATATAATATAATATATAATAAATAAAAATAAAATACTTCTATATCATAGCTATATTTAAGGAAGAAATAAAAGGAAATGAAGAGAGGAGAAAATAGGGATGAAAGAGAAAAACAGGGAGCGGTGTTTTTGTATGTGGGGCAGTGGGTGTAGAGAGAGAGAGAGAGAAAAAGAGTTACTGATAATAGTTTATCTGTGACTTATTAGAATATTATTGTTAAAGACTTTAAAAGCCATGTTATTAATAATCTCAGGTCCAAATGAATGTAATTCCATTTGATATTATTATTTATTGGAGTACATAGATACCTAGTTTATAGATTTTTATTTGGTTATATTTTTTTCTTTTTTCTTTTTCTTTTTGCAAGGCAATGGGGTTAAGTGACTTACCCAAGGTCATACAGTTAAGTATTAAGTGTCTTGAGGTCAAATTTAAACTCAGACCCTCCTGACTCCAGGGCCAGTGCTCTATGTACTGCGCTACCTAACTGTCCAAGCTATATTTTTTTAATTAACAAAAATCTATGTGCTCTCCCACTCTGCTGCCAAATGGAAAAATAAAGCCTTTGCAATAATATGTATGTATTCATAAATATATGCATATATAAAATTATAAATTATCAAATTGGTGATGTCCAAAAAGGTATATAACTTGTCTGCATTTCAATCTCCATTAAGAGAGATAATTTTTTTTTTTTTTAGTTTTTGCAAGGCAATGGTTAAGTGGCTTGCCCAAGGACACACAGCTAGGTAATTATTAAGTATCTGAGGCTGGATTTGAACTCAGGTACTCCTGACTCCAGGACCAGTGCTCTATCCAATGCGCCACCTAGCCACCCCAGGAGACATAATTTAAAAAACAAACAAATAACAGACATTAAGTCTTTATCCAATACTTCCAGTTTCATAAAAATCAGAATTCTCTATGGACGTGTTTGACTCAATTGCTCATAGGTCATTTTAAACTTTCTTCAAATCACTAATTCTCAATTCCTGTTTTTCCTTTCGTATGACCCATTCCTAAAGGAAACAGCATTAGTTGTTAATACCTCTTGACTTAAGAGAAGTAAAGTTTAATTCTAGTATCTGTCCCTTGTCAGACATATTCTCCTACTTCCATAAATAGTAACAGGAGGATCCTGTTATCTTTCATCTAGGGCAAAAGTTTTTACCTAGAGTCCTTGAACTTTTTATGTTTTTAAAAAACTACATTTTGGGGGGCAGCTAGGTAGTGCAGTGGATAAAGCACCGGCCCTGAAGTCAAGAGTACCTGAGTTCAAATCTCACCTCAGATGCTTAATAATTAGCTGTGTGACCTTGGGCAAGTCACTTAACCCCATTGCTTTAAATAAAAAATATACATATATACATATATATATATATATATATATATATATAGTTTGTTAACTGCACTTCACCATAATTAGTTTTCCTTATGTTTTTATACATACACATACACACACACACACACACACACATATATGTATTAAAAACTCACTTAAAAATATTATTCTGAGGAGTCCATTGATCTAACTAGATTGCCAAAGGGTCCATGGACACCAAAAAAGGTTAAGAACTCCTATTCTGTTGGGAAGAACTAGAATAAATGAGAGAAAATTACAGAGACAGTTTTTTACTTTATTTCAGAGAAAAATTTTCAAATATTCAGAACTTCCTAGCAATGGAATGAACTTGATTAGAGAGTCCCTTGTCATTGGAGGTGATCAGCTAAAGACTGAATGACTCTCATTCTTGCATTGGGTAGAAAGTCAGATTAGATGACCTTTGAGGCTTCTTACAACTCTAAGAGCCTATAATTCTATGATTTGGTGCCTGTTAAAACTCTCTTGTGTGCTTATTTCACCCTGATGCCGTTTATCTAAATAAACAAGGCTCTTCAAAGTTTTGTGTTGATGTATAGCAAAGTTCTGTATTTCACAGACTCCTTCTGTGTTATGTGATGAAGACATCTGCTACATTGTAGACACAATTGGACACTTTTCAACATATTGCAAAGTCTATAATTTCCAACAGTTCCAGCCTGCTTCAGCTTGCACGGGGGTGGGGTGGAGATGGGGGCAGCCACAAATGCAGAAGTGGAAAAGGATATGAGATTTGCCATAGCCTTTTGCAGCCCTCTTAGGAATTAGTGTACTGGTGCTAGAGTTTTCTAGTGAGATGAGTGCTAATGAAAAGGGAACTGGGACAAGGTAGCTTGGGACAAGGACTTGACCCAAGATAGACCCTATTGCTTAATCTCTCTGTGCTTGGAAAGCCCTATCTACACAACAGCTAATGTAAAACTTGTATATAGTTGAATGTCTTGCTCCTAGTAGGCACCTAATAAGTATTTGTAGAATTGAATTGTTCCAGAGGGCAGGAAACCTATGTCTTCCTTCCCTGTATTTCTCATGGGCACCCAGGATAGGGCACGCATGAAGCATTCAGTGGAGACTGGAAGACTAATTGATTGAGAAAATAACACCTGCCCCAGGGGAAGTGAGGATGAAAACAGGTACTATATGGGTTCTGTTTCAAGCTCTTTAGAACAAGGACAGCCATTAACCAGACATGATGATAACAACAGTGGCAGGGACACCCATTAACCAGTTCTGAAGATAACAGCAGTGAAGGACACAATGTGCAGATAAGTAGCACTTTTCGGGGGGCCAGACCAATCAAAAAGAGAGGTAATATATATTCTCAAACTCACTCTTATGTCTGTCCTAATACCTCGCTAGTACATGTAAGACTTTTCTGGTATATCATGTAACTATCTAACCCTGTCTGTGAGCTATTTATTATGGCAGGAGCCTCGGGCTTCTAGTTGGAAGATACAGTTTAGACTCTTACTATGACTGAGCAAGTTGCTAGACTTCTAAAGTCTCAGGCTCCTTTTGTACAATAGGGATTGCAATCATTGTACTTACTCTCTACCTTCCACTATCTACTAACAGCTCTTTGTATAACAGAGAGCTGTAACTGTTATTGGCTGCAATATTCACATTTATCTTGTATTGACTGAGAGGGGTAAGTCTCTCTATCTCTGTGTTTATGTCATCATTGTCAGAAATTTATTGATGGTAATGACAAGTGGTACTAAATTCCAAAGTGAGAAAAGTTATGTCCTTGACCCCAATTTCAACTGCACCCACATGAAACAGCTCCCTCAGTTCACTCTGAACACCTCTCCCTGGACCTGTTTCTTTTAGATGTCAGCAGAGATCTGAAGTTGCCTTCAGTCTCTTAAAAAAAAATCTTCTATAAGCATTTACAGTGTCTTCATTAGCAACAAGAGAAAAACGAAACTTTTGCACCAATAAAGTCAAAATGGGAGAATGGGGAAGACTTTCAAAACAAGGAAAAATAAAGGGGGACACTTTTAATCCTTAACATGAAGGATTAAAATGTGAGACTTTATGGGAAAGAAAAAGGAATGCATGTTAGAATCCATGCTGTTTTGTGAGCTGATCTATGCACAATCAACAGGAAGCAATTCATCAGATGAGAAGGATTTGATTTTACTTCCTGCACTTTTGAAAAGCCCAAATACTTCCTGTGCCCAGAAAACAGATCCTCATATTTTCAATTTAACCTTCCAAATGTCCAGAATTAACTCCATGCACCAATTAAAGGAGAAAATTAATTCACACTTAACAAGAATATTTTCTTTTACAGCATGAAACCAAGGGACATAAAACATTGATTCCTCTACTGTGGCTCAGTCCAATTCTCAATCTGCACATATAATTTAATAACTCCTACCTTAGACTGAGGACCAAATTTGCATTGGGGTGTAGAGGGAGCAATGTGTACAATTCCCCATTAACAATATGGTGAAAAGGCAAAACTGGCTGCCTTGTTTATACGTATATTTCCCTCTGGTTACTCCCTGAAGTTTCCATAAAAACAGATGTCAGGCAATCAAAAACTTTCCCCAGTCCCAAGAATAGCTGCTTCTGAAATCTTCAAGCAAACCTTCTCATTCTGGTGGGACTGCCTATCTTCTGAGATCTTCTAATATAAGCTTTAAAAATAACCAGTTTTTTGGAAATGAAACGCCTATCTGAACTAAAAATCTGCAACCATTTCTGCCCCTACCCCCATCCCCTTAAGCATTTCAAGTACTAATACCTTCCCAGACCCAACTAAAAATGCCAATCTTTTCCTATGAAACTAATAGTATGGAACAAGCATCATCTTATTCATCATCTCAACAGTCCATAAGATAACTAACATTACTTATGTTCAGAGAAAAGAAAAACAATATTGGAAGTAAGTTTTTTAAGGGGAGTTCGTCCCTATCTCACCCAGAAAATGAGGAACACCTTCTAGAAAACAATCTCCTATTTATTTGAAGCCTTGAAGTAAATGATAAAGTACACAGCAGAAGATAAAAATTTAGATATAACGTGAACCCAAAAGAATCACAGAATTCTAGACTGTCAAAGCTGAGATAGATCTTGGGGATCATTTAGTCCAACGTGGCTCACACCGGTGGATCATGGATGACTACACAGATGGAACCCACACAGTTTGTGTCTAGAAGCATAAAATTCTCCCCAAGAAAGGTCTGAGAAACTTTGGAGGAAATAAGAGGAAATTAAGCCATTTTCATATCCTTGGAACTGATGTAGTTAGTGAATATTTTTAATGCATATTGTACATCCCTTTTTCAAAGGGACAAATACTGCTAGCATTGACATTTTCTCACAAGACTCTTAATTCACAGCAAAAAGAAAGCAGGGTTCCAGAAAACAATTTAAGTAACCCTGATTTAATCTCACCTTCTAATGTTATAGTTGAGAAAAATGAGGTCTAGAGGAAGAAAATGGTTTGTCCAAGGTCACAGTCAGTCATCGATGAGATTAGCATTGGGAGCCCTATCTTCAGAGCACCTTTTCCCCTCCTCCTCCACAAAACAGCTAATTAATCCTGTAGTTGTGTGCCCTTCCCTTAGTAGGCACCTAAAAAAGTATTTGTAGGATTTAATTGTTCCTGAGGGCAAGAATCCTGGGTCTCTCATAAGCATTTAGAATAGAGGACAGCCAGAAGGCATTCAATCAAGACTTTGTAGAAAGTCATAGCATTTCAGGTCTAGAAGGAAACTTAGAGATTTTCCATCCAATCCTGCCTTCCCTCTCTTCTCAAGTCACATTCTAGTTTCATAAATGAAGAAACTGAGGTTTATGAAAGTCCAATGATTTGCCCAAAGCCAGGTGACCAATGAGAGGTAGAGCAAGTCCTGGAATTTAGTTCCCCTGATCTCAGGCTATGGCCCCATCTACTACATCATATGCTATTCCAACAGATGACCCAGAAAAGCATGTTTCTTTTATGCCTTAGGATAACTATGTGAAACCAAGTATTCAGGTTAAAAACAGTTTAAAAATTTCTGAACATGGAGTCTTGGGTTATCTCTCAGGTCACTTAGATTATGATTACATTTGTACTCAATTACTTTGCTTCCTCAAAAGGAAATGTATTTGGAAGAAATGGATTATTTATGGATATGTCTTGAGTTCAGGAAAACATACCTTCATACCCACAAACACATCCTATATGCTCTCACAGAGATATTTAGAGCAGAAGAGAAAGAAAATACAGGACTGCAGAAGTCTATATATAATATATGCATACATACACATGTATCAACTATATCAACTATACATCAAAATATTATTGCTAACTATGAATTTTTAGAGTTGTTTTTGTAGAAGTGGTAGAATGTCCTCAGACTGTCCATGTTCCCTTGCCTGGGCTCCCCTGTAGCCAATATTGTGTCTCTCCAGATCCCTAACTGGTAAAGGAATGAGGATGATGGCTGAAGGATAAAGCAAAACTACCTGGCTTATGTAAAAACTGGATGTATGACCATGGTATCATTATTCCTGTGTTCTATAGCCCTGCCACACTTGTTGAAAGACTCAAATTTAGCTGTGAACATGAATATAATAGTTTTGCAAATAATCACTAATCATTTCTTAGACATCTATCCCACCTGTTAATAATAATAATAATAATAATACTTAATAGTAATAACTATATTTGAGTCACAATAGTTCTGGGAGGTAGGTGATATTATCTCCATTTTACAGATGAGGAAATGAAGGCAAACTCAGGTTAAGTGACTTATCCAGGGTCACAAAGCTAATAAGTGCCTTACTTCAGAATTGAACTTTTCTATTTTTTTTAGGTTTTTTTTTTGCAAGGCAATGGGGTTAAGTGGCTTGCCCAAGGCCACACAGCTAGGTAATTATTAAGTGTCTGAGGCCGGATTTGAACTCAGGTATTCCTGACTCCAGGGCCGGTGCTCTATCCACTGCGTCACCTCACCGCCCCAGAATTGAACTTTTCTTCCTGACTCCATGCCCCGTGCTCTTTCCACTGTAGCATCTAGATGCTCTATATGTCCCCTATCCAACCATGACCATCCTACTATCCCTAGAAAAAAATGCACAAGGAACAAAAATCAAAGCTGTGGGCATTCAATTTAACAAACTTTTACTAAGTATGTACTAGGTACAAGCTTCTGTATTTGGTACTGTGAAGTATAAAAAGGAAAATAAGACTTTTCCCTAACCTGTAGGATCTTATAATTGAGTTCAGAAAATAAGATATTCACAAATTATTTAAATACTTATGATTGGGGGGTGGCTAGGTGGCGCAGTGGATAGAGCACCGGCCCTGGAGTCAGGAGTACCTGGGTTCAAATCCGGTCTCAGACACTTAATAATTACCTAGCTGTGTGGCCTTGGGCAAGCCACTTTACCCCATTGCCTTGAAAAAAATCTAAAAAAAAATACTCGTGATTGGAATTGCATTATGATGAAGGATCAGAGGAAACTTGGTAAGGAGATGGCATTTGAATTGGAGCTCGAATGATTGGTTCTAAATTTTGATAGTTGGAGATGGGGAGGAAGGGTATTCTATGAGGAGGACATGACATGAGCAAAAGTACAGAATCAGAAAAGTATGCTTTTATTTAGAGAAAAGAAGGTAGGGCAGGGGAGGAAAGTCTGCCAGAGGTAGGCTGGGAGCAGAATGTGGAAAAATTTGCATATCAGGCTGGGAAGTTTGGTCTTTATTCTGTGGATGACTAGAAGCCATGGAAGTTTTTGAGCATTTTTTTCCTCCCCCCCTCAATCATGTGACAATATGGAAGCCTAAAGGTAGATCTCTATGTTGTATATTAGAGCCTTTCACGTGTCCTATCATCCTGGGCCTTGCCCAGTACCTAGATTAAATTAAAAGAGATAGGTAGCTTATTCCAAAACACTCATCTCCAAACCTGGAAGAGCATGAGAACTCCAAAGGAACATAGATCTTAGAAATGAGCTTCTCATTTATGAAATAAAGATTTTCTAAGATCATTTTCAACTGTAAAGCTATGATTCAATGGTCTAATACAATTGCTTCATTTTATAGATGGGAAAAGTGAAATCTCAGGACCCATTAAGCAACTTTCTCAAGAAACAGAGCCAGAATTCAAACCCAGGTCTGCCAGACAATACAGTTTCCATCATACCACAATGGCTAAATGTCTGGAGTTTTCAGAGTTCCCATGGTCCAGGGTGAAATGCTTGGGTGCTATCCTATTGCAAACAGACCCTGTCTTGGCTCTGAGAAAGATTACTCCATGTGAATTTTTTTTTTTTTTGCTTTTCTTAGCAGACAAGAATGACAATTTATGGAAAATTATGCCTTGAATGCATAATCTGGTGAGAACGGAAATGGTATTCTATACTAATCCATCCCAACTGACTTGCTATTGTATACGCACCTGCTAACGTTTTTTAAACTGGGATTTTATGGATAGGACATTCTGATCATTTCTAAAGTTTGCTGAGCAATTCTCCTGTCTCACAGGCATATAGTCTTTGTGCTAGAAAGTTCCCTCCTGGCTCCCTCAATGCACTGGTGGGCATATGCATGTATGCATGCATTCACTAATAAATTCAACCCACATTTGTTTACATTATTATAGCCAAGGAGCTCTGCAGGTGTAGAAATACTGAAATGGGAGTAATAGTTGTAAAAGGAACTTGGTTCCCAGATTTTGTTCACTTGCAATGGATCTGGAACCTAAGAAAGGTTGCCTTCTAATGAAGAAGAGGAAGGGAGAAACAAAAAGATGAAAGAAGAAATGGATGGAAGTCACTTCATCTCTAAGAAAAATTCAGTGGAAAAGTATGAAGGGACATGTGGAAGATGGCAGCAACTGGCCTACAGGGAAATGAATACAAATATTCCAAAAATCTATTGACTTTGTTTTCAAACCCCCAAAATGAAAGATTAGAACAACTTAAGATTCCTGGAGCACCTACTTGTACTTTCTATCATTCATACCAAATGCCAGAGGATCATGGTTTTGGAGCTGGAAAAGGACCTTAGAGATCATCTAATCAGGCCCTCCAGCATTCATTCAAAACATCTATTTTGAAATGGCAAAGTTGGGGAAGATTTCTTGGAAGAGGAAGAATGTGATTTGGGTCTTGAAGTCTACTTAGAGAGCCACAGTGCAGGTGCTCCTGGCTATAACTTAGGAAGCTTGGTTCTAAGCCTGACTCTGCCATTAATTAAATTTGATGGTGGGCAAATATTTCACCCCTCTGTGTCTGTTTCCACATATATAATAGATAGTAAGTTCATCTTTAACATTCTATGTCTCTTTGATTCTCTAAGTATAAAATTTTATGTGGGCAGATATTTTTGGTTATGGGGTAGCCTTCCTGATGCCTTTCCAATCATATCAAAAAAGCCAATACCTACTTTCTCTATACATAAGGTATTTGGGGAGGAGATGGCATTTCAGCTGGTTCTAAAATGATTGGTTCTAGTTTTTGATAGTTGGAGATGAAGGGAAAGGGTATTCAATCAGGAATAAAGACATGAACAAAAGTACAGAGGCAGAAAAATATTATTTTGTTTAGAGAAAAGAGGGTAGGGTAGGATAGAGGGTACTTAGAATAGTGGGGGAGCTAATTCTGAGCTAATTCAGTTAATCACAGAATCTCAGTATGGGAAAGAATCTCAGAGACTATCTAGTATAATTTTTACCTGAATAGGTATCCCAGTCATGGCATCCATGACAAAAAGTGATCTAACCCCTGCTTGAACATTTCTAGTGATGGAGAACTCACTATCTCTTAAAATAGTTGGCTCTCCTTTGGGACATCTAAGATTGTTAGGCACTTTTTCCTCACATGAAGCCAAAAATATGCTTTCCAGTGACTACCCTCTGATTCTACTTCTGCCCTCTAGGGCCAAAGAAAACAAGTTTAATTCCTCTTCTCAATGACATCTTTAAATGGTTTTTCCAAAGAAAAGTGTGTGTGGTTTTGGAAAATCTTAGAAACCTTGAATCTTAGTATTAGAAAGAATCTTGGAGGGTCATCTAATTCAACTTTCCATTCCATACAAGATAGTCCTCTCTATAGTATCTCTGATAGGTGGTAATCAAAGCATCTATATGTACCTTTCCAGTGACAGGAAACTCACTACCTCATGAAGAAATCATTTTTTAAAATAGCTTTGATGATTAGAAAGTCTTCATATTAAGAAAGAATTTTCTTATTTGTAACTTTGATCCGTTCATTGATCTTAGTTTTCCCATCTGAAGCTAGAACAAGTCATCTCACTCTTCCACAGAATAGACCCTTAAGTATTTGAAGAGAGTTATCCTGCCTTGTTCCTCCCCTTATGTCTTCTTTGCCCCAAGCTAAATGTACCCACTTCCTCCAACTGACCCTCACAAGGCATGGTCTTTAGTCCCTTTACCACTCCGATCACTTTCCTCTGGACATGCTCCAGTTTACCAAAGTTCTTCCCAAAATGAAGGGCCCAAGGTTGAACATAGTGCTCAAGATGTAGTTAGAAAAGCTGCACCACATAAAAAAGTTTTGGGCCAACATTAAAATACCCACATGTAACTCAGCTCAACAGAAAAATCAGTCCATCCATCCCTCTTTCTCTCCCTCCCACCTCCCCGGATCTGGAAGCTGCACAGTTTTATTGCAACAATAATCACTCATTCCTACAATGAGGCTCTGGATGAGGAAAATGAGAATGGGGGAGGAGGGCTCTATGCTTGCCAGGAGCCCTCCAACATGGCAATCCTACATGTCAAGACATTCAAATGTTCTAAAGCCTGATGAGCTCTGAGTGAATGAAGGCATCCTTGGAAGGAAGGAAAAAATAACCTTCTTACTGAAATATTTAGTCTCTGGGAAACTTCTCCCAAAGATCAGGCCTGAAAGTGCCGGAAAGGGAGGCCCAAGAGGAGACGATATTGGCTCGTTAGCGTGAGATCCAGCTTTGTCTCATTCTGAACAGAACGTCTGGTCTCCCTCTACAGACTCTGCAGCACAATCAGATACCAAAAACCCCAGGAAATACACTCCCTGGAGCCCAGAGTACATCAGTTTAATGATGCAGGTGCAGATCTATCTCCCTCTCCTGGGAAGGCAGGCTTGTCTGCTCTGCAAACGAAGCTGAACTGGGGTGTGGGGGGGAGGAAGTGTAAAGAGGAGAAAGGGAATGGGGTAAGAAAAGGGGAGATGGAATTATGACTGAGAGGCAAAAAAGAAATCTCCCCTATATCCCTGGGACCTTCTCTGAAAGGAAGATCACTGCATTCAAATTCCCTTTTTCCTGTTGGTCAAACTGAGGCTACCTCAAGTAACTCTACTGCAAAGCCCATGAAAAGGAAAAAGGAAAGAAAGTTCTACAAAAGTGGTTTGGTTTGGTTTTTTGGGGGGGGGCAAGGGGGGGCAGAATGAGAGTGAAGAATTTCAAGGAGAAGGTAAAAGAATAAGAACTAAAATTATCTTCTTGGCCTCTTTCCCCAAACCTAACCACAACCTCATATGCTTTCATCATTTTGGAGGCTAGGGAGAAGAGGAGGGTAAGTATGAGAGGACAATCACAAAGTTATCCCAGGATCCTGGCATTGAAGGTCTATTCAAGGGCTAAGGTAAAGAGGAACTATTCATGATTAGAGAAGCAGAGGAAAATATGCACCTGATCTCTACAAGCCTCAATATCCTCATCTATAAAATGGAAGTAATACTTTTATTATCTTCCTCACATGCTTGTTATGAGGAAAGTACTTAAAACACAATATCATCACAATTGTATCAAGAGAATCTAGTACACTCAGCAGGTAACTTCATTCACAGAGAGATACTTTTAAGTTGCGAGCAATTTTTTTGTTTCTCTTTCTTTCAAAGGCAAGGGAACATTATAAACTGATTCATCTTTTTATCCCCCATTGTGTCTAGCTCTGACCTGGACTCAAACCTCAAAAACTACTTGTTAATTCTACACATAGATCCTATCTTCAGAGAACTAACATAGTTCAGAAGAGGAGATAACATTTTACATTCTGCCCTGTATTGTTACTACTTGTGGATAAAAACATATAACAGAGGAAACAAAATGTGATAGGTTTCAGAAAAGGAAGGAGTCACTTCTCCCCTTTCTGGAGACTCAATAATGGTAGCATTTCAGTTGACACTAAAGTTTGGACAAGCTTTTTGATTGGTAGATATGGGAATGAAGGGCATTCTGAGCAAGACAACAGTGAGGCACAGCAAGAGAAAACATCACTCTAGTTACAATTCTAGCCCAACTTAAATTAATTGACAACTCAAAAACACAAGAAATGAACAAAATCAAATACTTTGATTCATCATCATGTCTTGGAAAACTTTAGCTAATGCAAAACAGTCACCAAAATCAGGAGGCTGACAGAACTCAGAAACTATACTGGCCAGAAAACCTGCTTTTCCTGCTCCTGGTTCTGTTATTTACTATTTGAGTGACCTTGAGCAAATTAGTTAACCACTGTGGGACTCAGATTAGTCATCTGTAAAATGAGAATGTTGGACTAATGAGCTCTAAAAGTTCCTTCCAGGTCTAAAGCAATGATTTTATGATTTTGAGTAAGAGAACCTTACATTCAAATCCATGCTCTGCTAATTACTACCTGGTGACCCTGAGCAAATATCATTTCCCCTTTCTGAACCTCTTTTCTATAAAAGGAAGATGGTAGAGTCAATGATCACTATGATCCCTTCCAGCTCTAAATCCTACAATGTGAGTAAATTAGAAAGTAGAGATTAGAGTAGGGGAGAAGTGGGTCTATATATGGAGGACCCTGAAAGATAGGCTAAATAAAGAACATATATACATTCTGTTTCACTGCTTGAGGAGATAAAAAAAATTAACAGGGAAACCAAATAAATCCAATTCTGCCATAGTAGCCCTAGAAACAAGCACACCCTGAAGGGGATTGGTTTCTATCACCATCCTTATTTTAGATCGGAAGGTGAGTTAATCCACCAAGAAACAAGAGATGGTAACAGCTGTTCTCTGGTCCTTACCTGACCTACAAGGTAGCTGATCTCAGGTCATAGGGAAAACAGAGACATTCCACATTGAAAGTTTATGATTTGTCAAATTTAGTTTCCCTTAAATCTGTAGTCAGTGGAGGCTGTTGGGAAAGGAATGATATAGTTTGTCAATGAAGACAAACATTTTCATGCATTCATTCTACTTAGTTTCCTTTGAGATGGAGCTGGAAACCAGGGCTTCAGCTGCTGGGCTTAAAATGTGCTCCACAGAATCCTCTGCCATTTATTGTCTACTGAGATCTCATTTCTCACACGGCACCGGCACATACTTGGCAAACAGTGGGATAGCGATAAAAATATTCTGCTGATTTAACTTACAGTGTGATTTATAGAAAAATCTTTGGGACATTATATGGAACACTGCATTTCTTTCTATCATTACTGTTCAGGAGAAAATTCCCTATCGCCACAAATCATACAGAGTTGGGCCAGAAGATCATGTCATTATACAAAGCTTCAGAAGTGTATGCCTTCAAGATGAGCTCCAATGGCACATTCTACCTTCTACTATCATCTCTCACTCAAACCATGCCAGAGGCCCCCAGGTACAGAAATGTTTTACATTCCCTAAGCACCTGGGAATGTGGGGGGAAGAAGAAAGGCCAATTTGAGTCATTGAAAACTCTAAATTGGAGAGCACCTTTACAGAAAATAGATCTTTGTTCTGTCAAAAAAAAAAGCACAATAGAATTGCAGAGAAGGGAGATATGAGTTTGGGCTGAACAGTATGGGTTCTCCAGAGGAGCTAAGAACTGCCAGAAGGGACCTCAGTGATTATCTGGTCCAGGGGCTGGCAACTTTTAAGGGAAAAGAGTCATTTTGGGGTAATATTTTTAGAATATAACTTTTTCTGAAGAACCACACATTTTATATTTTTCTCAATTAATGCCAGAAAGATTTTACACAAACTTCATCTGTCCTGATTTATACATTGCTATTATTTCATTTAATTTATACAAGTTTATACAACACAATAGAAAGACCAAATAATAATTACTTATTGTTTTCCAGAAAGCCCTTATTACAATGCACATGTGTGGCCCAAAATCTGGAGGGAGGATCCTGAGAAATTCCCATAGTCTTCTTCCATTAGCACTTTAGTGCTCATAAACAATAAGTTTATCAAATTAGCTAAGTGTCACCTTGAAAGACAGGAAGACCTTGAAGAGATGAGGTATGGGACAAGAGGCAAGAGGTGAGAGGCAAAGGAGGGATTGACAAATAGGGGCAGTGAGGGGGAAAAAAGGAGATGCCATAGGGTCAAAGACCAAGAAGAAAAGACCCTAGTGAGACCTAGCAGGGAAAAGGAGGAGGGAGTCTTCTTTGTGCTAGAGAAAGGAAATTGAGAAAAAAGCATGACAGGTCTAGGGCAGAGTTCACCTTCTTCTATGATAAGCAATTGTTGTTCTTAACCAAAGAAGTTTGTCCATTTAAGAATTAAATCAACACAGAGATACAGACTGGCTAGTTGATTTTCTTTTAAAAACCAAATGGCATGTATATATTTTATGAACTTCATCCTTTTGAGTCATCTCAATCTATTTATTTTATGAATGAGAAAACCAAGGTACAACTAGATGAAATGACTTCTCCAAAAATCATATAGCTAATTCATGGCAAATTCAGGATTGAAAATCAGATCTTCAGAACCAGGATTTTTTTCCACTCTCAAATACATAAAGTTTTTTAAGCTAAGTTATCAGACTGTTGCTTTGTAATTGTGTATGTTGGAGGAATGACCCTTTAATGACTATAAATATATATATCTTATAACAAACAAGACAATTGTTTTTAAGTATATGTGTGAGTGCTTTTAAAATCCTTAAAATCATTTTGTTAATTTAAGTTAAATCTCCTTCCATTTATAAGCTTGTTTACATTATTATGATTTGTCAGATTTTGTATTCCCTAAATCTATACTCAGTAGGACCCATTAGAGGAAAGGAATGATAGTTTGTCAAGGCAAGTCTTTTTTCCCTAGAAAATGTAAAAGGTAAATTTGAGACCAGCTGCTCTCTGAATTACCACCATTTCAGATCAGGTACACTGAAAGGTAGCAAAATGTAGAGATGCTTTCATATTCTAAATGTGAAAACATCTGTTGGTGCAAGGAAATGAATGTAGTGGTATAAACACACCTCTGTCTCCAATTCTTGGTCTATAAAATAGGAGCAATGCTTACTAGACCTCTGGGATTTGAAAAGGAATAGCTAACTACTGAGAAACAATTGAATTCACCAAATATCTATTGAGAGCCTACTATGTGCTAATCTGGAGGTAGAGGGAACCAACATAAAGGTTAAACTGTCCCTGATCTTAATCTAATACAACCCAATGAGTAGCTCACAGTTTAATGGTTGAGAGAAAATCAATTCATGCATAACTACAGGACAAGTGATATCATGGTAAGGATCATCCTGGAGAAGGCCAATGCTATAAAGATTCATGAAGAAAGAGGTCATATTTGGTTGGGGATAGAAGGGAGAGAATCAAAGAAAGCTTTATGGAGGTTTGTGAAATGCTTTGAGAAAGAAGTAGGGGAAGAGTCACTTTGGAAACACAGAAAACAAATTTTCTTTGAGGAGAACAAGTAGTCTAATTTAGCCATCAGCAATTCATCCAATATTTAATAAGCCTTTATTATATGCAAGATCTGTGCTAGGCATCTGGGATATAAAGATAAAAAATAAAATAATTCCTGTCCCCAAGAAACTCACATTCTATTGGTGGTTAAGAGGAGGTTTTGAGAAACCTATACAAAGATAAGTAAAACACAAGGCAGGGAGTAATGAGGTTAAGAAAATGAGGAGGAATTAGAGGGTAAAATAGAAGAGGGGAGCAATGAGAGATAAGATAAATAAAAATAAATTGAGGCTATATTGGGCCGGGCAAAGTAGTCAAGTGAAAAGGATTCTGGAGTAGATGACAAATGACCCTGTTCTACCACTGATTCTATGTGTCACCTTAGACAGGTGACAGCCTCTCTATATCCACTAACAACTTATAGAGGGAAAGTCTTTGCTTTACGTAACTCATAGGTTTGTTATATAGATAAAATGAGATAATAGATGTGAGAATACTTTCGAGTAAAAGCTGATGAGACTGCAAGGTCTCATTATTGTTCAAGATTACAAATAACTGAGAAAATACACCCACGACCCCATGCTGAGAATGGCTTTTTCCAAGGGGAAGGGTTGTTCTTGGCACTGTCAGATAAAGGCCTGTATGTTGCACTCATGTGTTGTCTTCTGTTTAATTTTTTTTAGACCATATGGTTTGCCACACACTGGGCTGAATTGCAGCTGCTCTAACTCGGAGCTTTCTTGCTTTTGTGTGTTAATAATAAAAAAAATGCAACATTATTTACCACATATTTTTATGTTTACTGACTATCTATCTAAATGTATGTAGAACAGACTCTAGTGTTATAAGCCAGTCCGTGGTGGGGAGGGGAGTGGGGGGGGAGAAGGATGGTGGAAAGAAAACAGTTACGGCAAATTAAAGTTCTTGGAACATGAGCTATTGGTATGAAAATCTACAGTTACATGACTGCATCTGTGTTTGTCTTATACCTGGTCTCATGGGAAATATAGATATATGTGTGTCTTCATTCAACAGTGATACCTACTGTGTGCAAAACTTAGAATGGGTGCTGTCACATGGGAAGTTGAACAATTCTTTTCTATTTTCAAAGTTTATTAAGGGAGAGGAGAGAGGAAATGTGGGATTTGATCATCAAGTCCCCAAAACCTACAAGTGGCACTCCCCCCCCCTTAAACCCCTAACCCCCTGAAGCTTGAAAGAGGCAGTTTTAGGACAAATAATGGGCTGTCCTCCTTCACACAGCAGGGAGTAAACTTATGGAACTCGTTACTCTGAGAAGCAACACAGACTGAAAATATAATAATCTCCCACATTTGTAAAGTGCTTTCAACTTTCTAAAATCAGATACATTATTTTTATTCTCACAACTCTGTGAAGTGAGTTGGGGATTATTATCCCCTTTGAAAGCCAAGGAATAAAGAACAGGATTTGCCCAAGGGCATATGGGGAATTGAGGACAAAGCAGGAACTAGAACCCAGGAATTCTGACTCCCAGGGAAATGCATTTTCTACCAACTTACTTCAGAGAGTTGTTGTGAGAATGTAATGGATTTGGAGGAAGCTAGAGTTGTTTAGAAGCATGTAGCTCATTTTTCAGGCTATCAGAGACAATTAGATTCGTAACTGTCAAAAGAGGAATTACTTGGGACTTCAAGACTGACCCCCAAGAAGAAAGTAAGCAAGCATTCTAGGACCAAAGACTTAGGTTCTAAAGGACTCATTGACAGAAGATGCCAAAGCTCCCCTAAAGGTGAGATTTTCCCCCTTTTTATTAAAAAAAGAAAGGTAGGCTTGGTGGGTTCCCCATTACAAGAAGAACACAAGGTATAATTTCCCAAAGCAAATCAACTAACCAGGCTTAGACTAGTTAAAAAGATGCAAGTGAATCACCACCTATAGAAGATAATAGTTGATCTTCCTATATAGGCAGGGTCAATGGTTGAGGCATACCTCATTTCAGGGTACTATCAGTCACTTCCCACAGACCCATATCAGTTTCCTAAACTACTCAGAGAATTTCTTCTGATGACAGAAATGAGTGACAACTAAAAGAATTAAAGAATTAAAAATAAATATTTTGAGAGGAAGGAAAGAGACTAGATGGAGGAATGGCAGCCACAGAATCACAGACTGGAAGATCAAGACCTTGTAGATCTCCTGGTCCATACATATCTGATCAAGAATACTATCTACAATATCAACAATGAGGGGGTCATTGAGCCTGTGCTCAAATACTTTCAATGATATCCTTCTCTTCAAACTTAGCCTACTAGAATCAGACAAACTACATGTCCAACCTGGAGACACTCCATGGAGTCCATTCAAGTTCATGGCTTAAGAGACAGCCTAATAATCATAGCAGGTAGGAAGTAGGGAGAGTTACAGGGGAATCACTTCTCTTAGAGAATTCAACTTTGGTTAATATAGTCAGTCAACAGGCATTTATCAAGTCCCTACAATATGCTAAGCACTGAAGCCTCTAAAAAGGCAAAAACAGTCCCTGGTCTCCAGGAGCCCATAATCTCATGAAGGAAACAACAATGCAAACAACTATGCACCAAAAAGATATGTATAGGATAAACTAGAGATAATATCAGAAGGAAGACTTTAAGGTTAAGGAGGACTGGGAAAGGCTTGTTTCAGAAGTTGGGTCTGTAGGACAGAGGTACTAGGATCTTTGAAGGCAAAGCTTCTTGTTTTTGTAGTTTTGTAGTTGATGTTTTATGTAGCATGGATAAATGCCAAACTAAATACATTCTGTTCATAAGCTTGAGCTACTGCACTAGGTAGGGAAGAAAGGGAAATACAAGGATGATTCCTGCCCTCAAGGAGTTTGTAGTTTTCCAGATGAGATGAGAGCAAGTCCCAGGGAAAAGATAAGTAAAAATACAAATCAGGCCTGTTGAGGACAGTTTAAAGATAGAGATAAAGATAAAGATGTGATAGGATCTCAGGCTTCTTAGGGAAGGGCAGATTTGAACTGAAGCTTAAGGATATCTTTTTCTTGTTCCCCTTCTATAACTTCCTTGAAGGTATCTATAGTATCTACAGGAGATGTTTGTAAAATAATCATTGACTTGAATGCTTACTCAAAGATTTTTAAAACAAAATCTAATTTTTAAATTAGTTTTACACTACGGGTAGGTTTGAAATTCACTCCTTTGTGCAAATTACAACCCTGAAAGAGCCCCCCTCCCTCCTGCTTTCCCCACCCAACTCCGGATCCAGGCTAGCAGAGGAATTTGACAGCTGGAACCTCCGGGATTTTAAGAAGGAGGTGGAGTGGAAAGCATACACAGGACTGATGAGGCAGCCCTCTGTCCTGGATGGATTAGACCACAGCTTTCCAACCTTTTTCGTTCCAGAGCACATGTGTACATTTCTGAATTGGCTGCCATACACCCGGGAGGCCCTACACCCACTGATGAAAATGTGTTGGGGGGGGGGGGGCCGGTATTGGAGAGGAGGTGAAGCAGACTGCTCTGCTCCAAAGGGGAGGCATCAGGTTTTTGGAAATTCAAATGAAAACCTCAAGAAACTAATGTTTGTGGGGAAGAGGGGTTCAGGTTAATTGAATTTTCTTGGTAACTCAATGTGAACCTGAAAACCCTTTTTGTTAAAATATCTTTGGTTAAAGTCTAAGTCTACTTTTCTGCTTCAGTAGAGCCCAGTCAAGTGAACACAGTAAAATCTCCTTTTCATGATGGAGGGTCTTGTAGGACCACAAGGTAAATATTCAGAATGACTGTGACCATTGCTCAGGTCCAGAGGTAAATGAAACTGAATTGAGTATAGATTCAATCAACAAATATTTGGAAGCACCTACTATATAGCTAATCGTGTGCTATAACAACTCAGAATATCCTGGGAAGATAAGACTGGGGGGGGGGGGGGGATTACTCCCTCTCTACTCTGATCATTTCCCTGTGATGTCCCTAACTCTTTAATGTAACAAATCCCATTTCTTTCACTGTTCAAGGAGGGCTGTGGTACAACCAAGTATAAGTTATTATAAATAATCCTGACTACCCAAAGAAAAAAGGGGAAAAACAAAAAGATTCTGGCTGCCCTGAGGACTTCAATCCATGACCCTTAAATCAGATCATCCAGTCTCTGGCTAACAGAACTTCAAACTGGGAGGTTTTAGGAAGGAAGCCATTGTCGGGAAAGCCTTGGACAGACCTTTCACTCACGTGCCTTCCATTCTAGGAATTCCCTGGCCCTCAAGAGCAAGCCACACCAAGACCACAAAGTTAGGAAAGGTGAGAAGAGGGCCAGCTATGGGTAAGATTGTGAAGTCAGCAAAACATGTATTAGGTACACACATACACATTCTTTTCCTTTCTACTCTCTTTCCCTTCTTTTATTGACCCTATTTCAAGGTCTCCACTTGAGTTTTTACCTCTAAACCTTTGGGGGAGGGAAAAAAGTACCTGAAAGGCCCATTGCACCCCCTTCATTTTAGGGATTTAATGCAAAAGAATAATACAATTCTCTTCTTCCTCAAAGAATTTTGTCATCTTTGTTCTCTCCAACTCACTTCATATACATTATCTCACTGGATCCTCACACTAACCTAGCTGAGATAAATAGGGAGAATTGTGTTGTCCCTTTTTAATTTTGTTTTTTGACAGATAAGGAAATCTCTGAGGTCCTGAAAGGGAAAGCTAACTTTTCCCAAGGTCAAAGAACTGGGACTAAAAACTAGGTCTTCTGAATTCCTGCCCACGGCTCTTAGAAATCACAAAGGCTCTCAATTCAATTTAACAAACTTTTATCCTTCACCTACTCTGTGCCTAGAACTAGGGAGACAAAGACAAAGATAAAAAATGCAAATGATCCCTGCTAGCCCCTTTAGAAGCTTACATTCTAATGCATTTCTACCATCTGTGAGGAGGGGGTGTCTCTAAGCATAGTTTCAGACTTGGCTGGACAGTAGCTGCAAATGTTGTTTGGTTTTATAAAGGTATAAAGAGTATATATGTTTAACAGCAAGTCTCTTCCTATAGCAGAAAAGTATACAAAGGTTACTGAACTCCCAAATCCTACCTTGGGAATGTGAGGCATCTGAAAAGGACAAGGTTATTAATTCAAGGGAATGAAGGTATGTATTTGTGGTGGTGAGATTTCAGACATCAATTTGGGGAGAACATTTTAGGAAGGGGGTCTTCCTGGTATCCCTAAATCATTATCAAGTAAGTAGGAGCTTTCTTTGAAGTTTCTGGTCAGATAAGCCTCCAGCCTCAACAGCTCTTTACAGGACCCCTGGAAAACAGCCTCCCTGCCTTCAGAACACACTCTTTCAGTTCTTCCAATCCCACTCAGGTGTTACTTTGAGACTCCTGTCTGATGGCATGGAAAAGTCGATCCAAAATAAGAGAGTTGGTAATATTTAATCTCACACATTCATGGAGCAGGCAGAAGGCAAATTCCCCCTTGGTAAATGTTTACTGTTCAGCCTTTGCCAGTACAGGAAAATAAACGCTGGAATGTGGTTTTGAGGGAAGAGTGAGGAGCGTTTGTACTCCTTGGCTCCCCCACCCCCCAATCAAAATGCTAATTTACGAGAAATGAAATCTTTGCAAACTCTGCAGAGCTGGACAGGCAGAAAGCTAAGCCCCTCCAAGCCCCTGCGGTCCCAAGAAAGTGAATTACTAGAGTGGCAAAGGCCTGCCAGCCCAGCCATTTTATGTCTTCCCCTCAGGCCAACTATAAAGGAGAAAGCAAGACTAGGATACATAAACTATTGAATGATCCAACCCCTTCCTCCCACCCCACCCCACTTTACAGCCCCTACACACATAGTGCTCCAGACCCTTGTATGCAGTAGGCACTCAATAACTGACTGATGGAAGGATCAATTCAATACTGACATGACAGACAAGTATGTATATGACAGATGAGAAACATATTTTTACTGAACCAAGAGAAGGCACAGGGGCACTTGGCCTCACTCTAATTATTCAACCTTATTCTCAACCTGTATAGTCCTCTCCAGGCAAGTCAAGTTCCTTTTTGTCTTCCTTATCCCATCTTCCTACCCTATCTTTTCTACTCCCTCCCTTCTTTTACTTACACACACACACACACACACACACACACACACACACACACAACACTATGGGAACATACAAACAAATTCATCCATTGATTATTTCCAGGCTGGGTTGCTCTTTGTCTTCATCCCAGTCCTACTTGCCACCCCCCCCATCAGTGTAACACCCCCCCACACACACACACATTCATTGCTTATTTGCACCCCTTAACTTTTGCACCCAGTACTATGTCCAATGCCACTGCCTAGGAATTGGCTCTAAATCCATTCTAAGGTCTTTCTCTGTGTATTATCATGGTGAAGAAGAGGTAATTGTAGGTGGAGTATCCTGGAAATGTATCTAGAGCAGAGATAATACATAGTTCAGTATCAAAGTCTTATAACGTATCCCATTTTAAATCATTCTCTAAATAGGAGATAAAAGAAGTATAATAATTTAAAGATGGGTAAAGAGTAGCTTAGTTATTATGTTATTATTCATATATATATATAATATATATATATACACACACATGAAGGATGGCTTGTTTGAATTTTTTCCCAAGGAAGAATGATGGATGATGTGGGAGCATCTCCTAGCAGGTGCTGAGCCCCATCATGGACCGTGGTCAAGCTGTTTATTCCACTGGGGTTCTGGCAAGAAACAATGGACACTTTTTCAGTTCTATCCAACAACTGAGATATGAACAACCATGGAATATAAGAAGATGAAGACAGCTGGAGACAAGCTTTTCTCCCACAGCAAGTAGGTCCCCCAGGGCTATGACTGATGCATACAAAGAGGTTAAAGTCTGCCTTGCTCATCAGAGAAGGGCTATAGCATATTTGTCATGGCTAAAAAACAAGTTTACAGTGATGGTGAAGATGGAAGGCTGGTTATTATCTATAGGAGGGAAGAATGAATAGGAAAAGTAATAATTCTATAGCACTTATAGACTCTTGAACATAGTAAGTGTGCAAAGAGCTCATTAAATATTTCTTGATTGAGTCTGTTTGCACTCCAAATCTCAAAGTTAAATTTAAGTTGGGTTTTCACATTAAAGTGTTGCCTGAGCTTGACTCCCCCATATGAAATCCAAAACTTGAGAAATTCAAACATGCTTATGAAATGCAAACAGTTTCGCTTATTAATGGCCACTTCTGGACTGTAACTAAAGCACAGCTGCTATACAATTACCTTGTTTGGATTGCAAAAAGGATAACTAATCAATCTGCTAATTATTCTTCCTTGCTTCATCAGGCATTCATATGTGCATGTAGCATATGCACCTTGTATGACAACAACTAAATCCCAGGCAACCTGGTATCTCTAAACTTAGGATGACTTGAAACTATGGGTGTGTCTAGACAACTTGTTCAGACAGAGTCTGATTGTCAGCAGGAGAGCAAAGTAGGCAGCTCTGGCCTTTTCCCACACTTTTATCATCTCTAAAAAGAGGGACTGAAGTATACTCTCTGGAGTCTCCACATTTATGGTCCTATTCTTGCTATATCTTGTCTTGGCTCCTAACCTTATATGGTTTCACCCCATACATAGTGGTGAAACAAGTTTGGCTCACTAGTTCCCTAAGGACAGGATTGTTGCATAGCAATAAACACATTCATGGATCTCCATGATATTGAAAGACCTTCATTCAGCCGTTGGGCTTCTTTACTTCAGCTACCACCCTATTTCTCTCTTATGCTTCACAAATGGGCATTCTAGATGACTAGTCTATATTTGTTAAATCTATTCAATGTTTAATTGTTCCATCTTTAATATTTTACAATTAGTGTCATCATTCCCCTGGAATTCCTTTCTATGTAATGACCAATGACCTCTCTGTTTCAGTTCAACAAAGACTTATTAAAGAACTACTATATATGGCATTGTGCCAGATGTTAGAGACATAAGACAAATATAAGCCTTCCTACCCTCCAGTAGCTTACTGGGGGGGGGGGTGTGAGAGGTGATGGCTGCAGTAGGACAGAATGAGGCATGTACACAGATAAGTAAGCAAATATAAGAGAATTCCAGAAGAAAAGAAACTTTGGGGAGGTGAGAGTGGAGGAGAAGATGGAAGACTTCCTATGGGAGAAGTCACTTGAGCTAAACCTTAAAGGAAACTAAGGATTCTCAGGGGCAGAAGTTAGGAAGGAATGTGTGACAGACACAGGAAGAGATGGTAATAAAAGTGTAATGATGAGTTTGGAGAACAAGAATAGGACCATTATAGAAAGTTAGGATGAATCCAAATTTTGGGATAAGTGCACTCAGAGTTCATATTTTCTCCTAGAGGCAAAAGGGCACCACTGTAGCTTTTTGAGCTGGAGGATCAAGGGAAGGAGTGATATATGGTCATACCTGTGTGATAGGATTATCAGTTTGGCAACTATGAAGAAGATGGGATCAGAGAAGGGGAAATTGGAAGCAGGGCCATCAAGTAAAAGACTACTGTATTAGTCTAATCAAGAAGTGATGAGAGCTCAAACTAAGTAATCATGAAAATTGAAAGAATGATCAAAGAGATGCTATGGACATCGAATATACAAGACTTGGTTTACTGATTAGATACAGAAGTAAGGGAAGAGTCAAAGATAGTTGTGAACTTGTCCTAATCAGAGTAGGGAAGTTTGAAAGAAGGATGATTTTAAGAGAAAATATAAATTCCATTTTAGTCAAATTAAGTTTAAGTTGTTGATGGGGTATCCCTATGGAGATTTCCATCAGTCAATGACCAAAAAGGGGTAAGAGTTCAGCAAAGAGAACAGGTTAGATATAAAAATTTTGAAGTCATCTGTATGGAGATGATAATTGAGTCTAATGAAATGAATGAGATCATGGCAAGAAAGAGAATGGCGGGTAGAAGGAGAAGAAAACTTAGGACATAGCCTTAGTCACATTCATATTTAGTGAAGAAGAGATGGGTGATGTTCCAGCAAAGGGAACTTGGGAAGCGATGAAAGAGGTAAACCCAAAAGATGGCAGTCATTGAAACCATGAGAGAAGAGTATCCAGGAGGAGGGGGTAGTCAACAGTTCTAAAAGGTGAAGAGAGGCCAAGTAAACTGAGGTCCAAGAAGAAAATTGGAATTAAGAGTTTGAAAACAAAACAATACACAAAGGGGTGGCTAGGTAGCACAATGGATAGAGCACCAGCCCTGGAGTCAGGAGTACCTGAGTTCAAATCCAGCCTCAGACACTTAATAATTACCTAGCTGTGTGACCTTGGGCAAGCCACTTAACCCCATTGCCTTGCAAAAAACAACCCCACCTAAAAATAAATTTTAAAAAAGTGCAGAGGACAATATAGACAGATGGATGGAGTCCATTTGAAAGAAAAGGTTACTCAATGGTGATAGACAGTCTAGAAGGGGCAGTGAGGAACACTGGGTCAGCTTCTCCTGGCCCAGTATGTTGTGAGCAGAGTGTGGGGAAGAGGTGTGAGATAAAGTAGTTAGCACTGGAGAGAATGACCAGGGATGTGATGCCTTCCAGAGGGAACTAGGTTTATATGAGTACCAGTTTATATAAAGGTTTTTAGATGAAGATGAATTTATAAAGATATGACCTTTTTTTAAAAAAATCCTTATATGCTTAATCATCTTTCTTTTTCTTCCCCAGCTTCTGTGATGTTTTATCTTCTTGATCCTTTCCCTACCTCTCTAAGACTATTTTCTGTCTTCCTATTTCATTTTTTAATGGTACCTGTCATGGTTCATTTCTTAGCTCTCTGATCTTCTGCCCCTATGTAACCTAAAGTTAAAAACTCTTGTATCAATCTCTTGTCTGCTGCATTTATCTACAGTACATGATTCATTTCAATTTGACTCAGTAATCACTTTCTAAGAATCTACTAATTGCAAAACATTTTGTTAGGTACTAGGGATACAAAAACTTGAAAAAAAAGAAAAAAGGAATCCTTACTCTCAAGGATCTTACAATATACTTAGGATGGGTGGAGGGGTAGTAAAACATGTGATCAAATAGCTATACTATGAAGTAGGGTGGAATACAGGCAGAAATATTGAGTGCTGAGGTATAAGAGATCACTTATCTGGGTGAGGAATCAGAGACAGTATCTTAGAAATAGTGGCAACCTGAGTGGCACTTTAAAGGAAAGGGAAAATTTCAACTATCAAAGAAGAAGACACAAGGTATTGTAAGCATGGCAGATGACAGACTGTTTGAATACAGGAGGGCAGGATGAGATTGGATCCAGAGCCAAATATACAGTTTAGATGGAACAGAGAGAATGAGTAAAGGAATGTAATAAGAAATCGAATTGGAAAGATTGGAGCAAAAACTTAGAGAACCTCTTATAAGATAAAATGTATTTTATCTTATAGGCAATAGGAAACCACTCAAAGGTTTTAAGTATGGGGTTGACATGACAGAAGTAAAATTATTTTAACAATTGTGTGAAGAATGGATTGAATCAGGGAGAGACCAGAAGCTGAGCAACCTGGTGGGAACCTAGAACAATAGTGCACATGATCAGCAATAAGAGCCTGAATTGTAGAGGAGTGGAATTGGTTTGGGAGAGTATGGTGAAGATTGAATAGATATAAGAAATATTAAAGGAGAACAGAAATAACTTAGTGACTGAGTAGATGTAGTGGATGTGGGAGAAGGAAGAATAAAAGACAACTACCAAGTTTTCAATTTGGGTAACTGAGACAATGTCAACTCCATCAACAGAAAAGACAGGTCTTAGGGAGAAAGTGAAAAATTCTGTTTTGGACATCATTGTCCAAGAGGCAACTGGAAGTATAGGTCCAGAGCTCAATTCCTCGTTATTTGTATAATCCCTTAGAGCTGACAAAGCATTTTCATGCATATTATCTCATTTAATCCTCACAACAACCCTGTAAGATAGGTGGAGAAGTTATCCTTATTCCCATTTTATAGATGAATAAATTCATGGCCACAAAGTCTCAAGTGGGACTTGCTAAAGTTCTGGATTACTTAGAGTCAAGATGCAGGATTTTTGCCCCCTTCCTGCTCCATCCATTATACTATGTACTTTCTGTGCTTTCTGGAAAGTATAAAATTAGAAGCCAAACATGGAGAATAAGGTGGGGAATCAGGCTAAGTAATATGATTTTGAGTCCAAAATGAGGTGTGACTGTGAGGTAATTGGACTGAATTTCTTTTGTGACCTGAAGACTGGCTCAGACAGCTAATTCCCAAGAGGATTTCCAGGCACACCTGAGCAATGCCAACATTGTTGGAATAAACATGTTGCCTCCCCAGGGATCTACTTTGTAGGGGACAGTATTCATTTGGGTGTGTAAATTCTGGGGTGTTTGTGAAAAGAATCCATCGTGCTACATCTGGTATACTGTCTTGTCTCTAAGTAGGTGTTGGTTGACTTGGATTGAATATATCTTTCAACCAGACTGTACAAGTGCCTGAAGGACTGGGCTTGTCTTTTCCTTCTGTCTCCCACATAGCTGAGCATAGGATTAGGAAAGTATAGAGGGGCTCAGTAAAGACTTTTGGATTGATTTATGAATGTCTTAAGTTGACCTAAGTTGGTCTGCCAGTGGCACTTTCAGGCACTGAAAGAGCTTAGAGATAGGTAAGTGATTCTAATTTAAAACAGGATTGTTAGATTACTTTTGACTTTCATTTACTACCATTGTATCCTAATTTTCTCCTTCCCTCACTCTTCTGTCAGTTTAACATTGAGCAAAGGTATGTGCTAAGCACTCAGGGTGGAGAAGATTAAAAAAAGAAGTAGAAAGCACTCAACATGGTCTCCCCCCCCAACCCCGACTAATTTATTGTCCAACCATGAGGTAGGGGTGATTGAAATGAAAATCAATTAAGAAGTTCCCTGTTCTGATATAACTATAAAGGTGAACAGTTAAAGACAGTGGAGAATTTATTTGGAGTCCATATTTATTCTTTAGACCTACTAAGATATTACTTTATCATATCATATCAGCTTTACCTTTTGTAATAAAAGTTAACACTGGTAAACTTGTTAGAAAAAGACTAGGAGAAGCTAGAATTGTCAACCTAGAGAAAAGGTATAAGTAGGGCAACAGCCAATATCATTTGAACTGAACCTTGAAGGAGGTGATTGCCAGCCATGGACTGGCAGACAAAGGAAAGAGGAAAGGGAGAGAGCTCCCAGCAAAGGAAATAGACTGATCAGGTTCTGAGAAAGGAACCAATACTTAGTTAAAGGGACTTTTGGTTATGTTGGAGGTGGGGTGGGGCGTGGAGGGGGGGGGAGAAAAAGAGGTGTGACTTTGGAGAGAGCCTTGAGGTCAATTACCATAAATTACAATTTTCAGTATTCAAGCTTTTTAAATGTAATACCTATTGTGCATAAAGATCCAAATATCTGACAATTATGTAATGCTTCAAGGTTTTCAAAGTACTTTAAATCCATTACTTAATTTGCATCTTGCATAAAGCCTGAGGTAGAGAGTTCTACAGCTGTCAACATCTCCAACTTATAGATGAGGACACAAGAGGCTGAAAGAGATTAAATGACTGACCCAGAGTCAAAAAGCTAATGAGGTAAGATTTGAATCAGGGATTCCAGACTTCAAGACCAGTGCTTTATTATGCTGAGCACCTTTGAGGATGCCAAGGATGAATAATCTTTGATTTCAAAGAGTTTACCTTATCTATTTATCTGAGATTCCCTAGATACTTAACTGGATTTGTTACCCAGAGCAAGTCACTCAACTTTCTCAGTCTTAGTTTCCTTATCAGTAAAATGGGGAATAATGATATCTTACCTCCCAAGGTTGTAGAGAAGATTCAAATGAAAATGCTTTATAAACTTTAAAGTACTATGATAAATGGACAAAGCTAAGTACAAGACCCAATAGGAGGAGTGCCCAGTGAATAACCAGGATTGTGAAGGGCCAGGAGATCTTGTCATGTGAGGATCTATTGAAGGAACTGCTGATGCTGAGTTTAGAGGACAGAAGGGAAATATGATAGTTACCTTCAAGTATTTGAAGGGCTGTCATGTGGTACAGGGGATTAGGCTTGTTCTGCCTGGCACCAAAGGGCAAATTTAGGAAGAATGACTGGAAGTTAACAGAGAAGCAGTCTTAGGTTTGATGTAAGGAAAAGCTTCTCAACAATGAGAGCTATCCCAAAGTAGAATGGCTGCTGGGGATGGGGGGGGGGGGGCAAAAGAGAGTGCCTCCTCTCTCAGCAAAGGTCTTTCAAGCAAAAGCATGACCACTTGCTGGCTCTATTTTGGAGGCAATTCTCATTCAGTTATAACATTTAAGGTCCCTTTAAACTCGCAGTCCATTTTGGCAGTCTGTTAAAGCCTGTAGATCCCCATCTCAGGATAATGTTTATAATACTTAAAATAAAATACATAGGATTACAATGTAAACCAATTCTATTGCAATAATTTTACATACATACATATATATATAAAACAAGTTCAACAAGTTCATAGACCCAGTTATGAACCACTAGTTTTACACTCTGAGAGCCTGTGATTCTCTCCACAGTATATGCTATAGGAGTTCAGAAAAGGGCAGATGCCTTCAGGCTGGCAAAGCTTCACATAAGTAGGATATGTGCTGGGTTTGAAGAATGGATAGCATTTTGACATTTAGAACTGCAGGGAGGGGAACATAAAGTAGGCACCAATATTTGTTGATTGATTGAAGAGGACAGATGGGAGAGAGGCTCACAGGATCAGAGGAAACAACACTCTTTGGAAGTATATAGTTCATAGGTGTTTGTTTAAAATTCAGTCTCTGTTAATAGTTACATCTGATATAGAAAACTTAGGGAGTTACACTGGTTCCCCAAAGACATTCTAGAATGACTTATTATACAGTGTTATATAAATGTCACCCCCCCCCCAGATTTACCTCTTTCAATCAAGGTTGTGAAACACTTAAGAGATATCTGTTAAATCAAAAGGCTATACCCTAAAATGTTAAAAATCTGAACTGAAACAACTCTGAAAATGGAAGTATAAAAGAATCAATGTCAAGTTCAATTTAAAAAATATAGGGAGAAAAGAGTCATAGGAAGATGAACCTTTCTTTACAAAGTACATTTTTGGAGGGGAGGAAGAGGGGAGAAATTGTCTTTTGTTCAAATCATTCCATCTCCGTGGGATTCTGTTTCCTCCTCAAAAATGAGTATGCTCCTTGCCTGGTCCAACATTCTGTAGTTCTACAATTCTAGTACCATATGAAAACAAAACTGTTCAAAGAACCAGATGAGAACAAAACTTTTCAATGATCAAGTAGGAAAATTAAGTTGGACAATGAGTGGAAAATAAGATCCTTCTGCCAGGCAGAACAAGAATTTTAAGGTAGGAGGAAAGAAGAGGTAGAAGAGGAGTCTGGTCTGTAGTTTGGAGAGAGTACAAGAGAGAAAGGTATGCCTGTGGTGGGAGTTCCAAGGAGGGATCCTGAAGATGATTTCTACTATTTCAAACTTTTGCCTGAAGGATGGTTCTGAAACTTTCAAGACTAGTGTCCTGGAACCCTTCACCATATGGAGAGACCACTTGGAATGAATTTTAAAAGATAAAGAGGATATAGTTGGAATGAATATATCATCCACATAAATTGCCTCAAACTGCACTAAGTTGAAACTGTGATACAGGTTACCCAGTCCTGGCTCAGGCAATAATTTCAGTCTGCTTTACTACCATCTCTACTCCCCCAAACCAGTTAACAAATGGCCAATTCATTCATTTGACAAACATGAGTTGAGGTACTAACAAGGGAGCCTTGAAACATCCAAATGTCTGGCAGGAAGGAGAAACCCTGGGTCTAGATAATCCCCTAAACTGAAAACTGAGCTCCAAGGATAAAGGAGAGCTCACTTCCTTGGAGTGCAATCAATACCAACTGCAGACAGACAGAGACTGCCTCAGTGACAGCAGAGTCCAGTTGTGCAACACAGCTGCCCAAACTTCACGGACTATCAGAGAGAAAGCAACCCCTCAAAATGCTTGCCTTGTCTCATTACTTCCATGTCTCCCTAGAGGAAGAATTGGTGTATCTGTAAGAGAGGATTAGGTATGATGTGCTCTGAGAAGGCTGTCTCTTTCCCAGGGAGATCTGCCTCCAAGAGTAGAGAGGCCCCTCTCCCCAAGGGACAAAATAGTACATGACCCTCTTCAGATTTGACCCCTACTTGTCTTCTGCCCCCATTTGCCATGCCTGTGTCTAATCGTGTTCCTCTACCCTAAGCCAGTACCATTCCCTAAAATCTCTATTATGTTATTCCCTGAGCTGTAGAATGGTTTAGAAAAGTCTGGGTGTAAACAGAAAAATCAAGGAATTAAGGAAGATTTGTTTTTCCAGATTGAATCTAAACTGTAAGCTTTTTGAGGCCAAGGGACTTGTTTTATTTTATCTTGCATCGCCTTAGCAGAGGTTTACACATGGTGAATAAATAGAGAAATGTTAAACTGAATCATTGCTTTGCAGAATGAATTTGAGAATGTTGAGCTGGAAGAGACCTTGAATCACATAGTCCACCACCACCCAGTTTTCATTTTACAGATTGGGAACTGAGATCCAAAGAGGTTAAGGGACTGACCTAACAAGAAAGAGCCAGTAAGAGGAAAATTTAGGTTAAGAGCCTGTTCTCTTAACTTAGTGCAGTTCAATTGGCTGATCAGTTTACCTCAAGTTCCTCCCTGCCTTTCTTTCCCCCAAGCACACCTGGAATCTAGTAATTAGTTAGTAATCCCTCTCACCCCAGGTACCAAGGAGACTACCATCTTTATTCATTAATTGGCAGAAGTCCTCTATCCTCATACATCATTCACTCTATCTTGCCATTCTTATTCATTTGAAGAAGGCTAACATCAGTCCAACCCAAGATCCATAGATAAGGAAACTGAGACTGAGAGATAGTGGTTTGTCAAAGGTCACAGTAGTATAACAGTGCTTGAAAATGAACCCAGGACCTGACTCCAACTCCATTACTCTTTCCACTAAAACAGCTATGTCTTTATTCAATTACTCATTCATTCCACAAATAAGATCAAGTGCCTCCTACACCTCCTAGAGTTGGGCTTATGAGTAGGAAAAAAATCTCTGGGAGTTTTCAGAACTGTCTTCATTTTCAGAATAGAAAGTACACTTTTAAATAAAGACACGTTCCCAAAGAAATATCCTTTGTATCCTACACTTCCCACCTTTTGATTGAGAAAATATGGCCGTGGCATCTTGTTGAGGGGCCCAGGAGGAACCATTTATAAATCAAGACTCTGGAGCTTACAGTCCTTTGGAAGGTTCTTTTGGAGGGACCCCGACTTTCAGACATGCCAGATATCACCAAAAGGACATATGCAACGGAAATGCTAAGTTGAATGAAACAAGGGCTCGGAATGGTACAACCAGTAAGTGCAAAGAGGCATTAACCCGGGTTGGAAAGGGTTCTCAAGACTTGGAATCAGTGATTGCATATGAATCAGAGGTATAAGGGGAAATCACATGGGCATTTGCAGTCAGGTAAGTTTAGTGTTATTCTGCTCAGGGTTCATTACTCTGAGAGCAGAGGAGAAGAGAAAGAGTTGAGACTGGCAACACGGCCTCGAAAATCAAGAAAAGTGGCTAAGACACCCCTACCACACACCATGGAGGAAAAAAAAAGCCAAGCACAACCTACCGCAGCGATTTCAATGGCCAAAGAGCAGTAATACCTCCCTTCCACCCTACCTTCAAAGTTCACCCCATCTCAGTACATCTTTCCCCAAGTTTGAGACTGGAACCAAGTCTGCAGCCTAGGATCCGCATACTTTTCTCCCCCTCAGAAAAGGGGGATCACAATCCCCCCTTGTTTACACGAATCTGGAGCCGACCACGCAGTTTTTTGCAGCTCTGACTTCTCAAAGAGAGAACAGTGGTGCTCCAGCCAGCCCCGCCTCCATTTCCCCCCCACCCAGAGTTGCGAGTGCCCCCCTCCTTTGCCTCTCCCTGAGCACCAGGAGGCCCCACCTCCCCCCCTTAGGCAGCTGCACTTAAGTGCGCATGCTCCCTGAGCATTGGGGGGGGGCAACTTCTCATTCGGAGCTGCTGGCCCCGTGCCCCCATATCCCCAGAGTTCGACGCCCAGGCAGAGAGAGCTGGCCTGGGCCGGGCTCTGAGGCCCGGACCCGCCAGAGTCTGGGGAAGAGGGGGGGGGGGGAGGGAAAGTGGGAGTGGGGGTGGGGTGGGGTGTGTGGGGAGGGGAGGGGAGGGAGGAAAATGAGGGGGTGGGGTGGGGGGGCCCCGGCGCGCGCCTTAGATATTTTTTTAATGTCCCGCTGGAGGGGGGCGCGGGCAGTCAGGGTATAAAGGAAGGTAGCTGCGCCCTGCACATCCCACCAGAGCTGCCCAGGAGCTCCGCACTTCGCCTCCTCCGGCCGCCTCCTCCTTCGCCTCCGGCCTTTGCCTCTGCTCCTCTTCACCCTGCCTCCTTCAGCCAACCCCGATCACCAGCTGCCGCCTGCGGGCATCCACCAGCAGCCCCCGGTCCCACCCCCGCTGCCACCCCCGCCCCCTCCGCCTCCCCCGCCGCCGCCTCCGGCTCCAGTGCCGCAGCCTCAGCCGCCCGCGCCCGCCGCTGCCCCCGGCCGCCGCCCGCTCCGGGTAAGGGTGCACCTGGGCATCCCCAGGGAGGGCGGGAGCAGGGGGGGCACGGTGGCCCGTCACCGCCTCCAGGGAGTGCTCCCGCAGGGTGCCTGCAGCCGCTTCTTCGCAGCCTCGTCCTCATCCCCGCGGCCAAGTCCCTGCAGCCAAGACCCTGCAGCCTATCTGTGCAGCCGGGTCCTCGCCGCCGGGTCCTCGCAGCCGGGTCCGAGCATCCTCGTCTTCCCAGCGCAGCGGCTGCGGCCGGAGCTGCGCGTCCTCCGGCGGGAGGAGCCGCGCGGAGGCGGGAGATGGGGAGGAGGGCGGGGAGTGGGGGCCGCAGACGCCGCCCCTGAGGGCGGGCGGGCCAGCCCCGGCAGCCAGCCCCCCGAGCGCCCGCCGGCCGGCCGCCGAGCCAGAGAGTGCGGGCTGGCGGCTCACAGGCTGGCCCCAGGGTCCGCGCTCCGCACGCTGGCCGGGGTGCCCCGGGCAAGACTCCGGGCTTGTAGGCTCATCGCCTCTGCCCCCGCGTGGCCGCCCGCCGGGGACACGGCAGAGGGGAGGGGAGGGCGAGGAAGGGGAGCGAGACACGCGAGCGTGGGAGAGCATCCTGCGGACCCGGGTTACCCTGCAGACTCCGCCGCCGCCGCCGCCGCCGCCGGCGCCACGGGCTTGGGCTCGCTGGAGGCACATCTCGCTCATTTTTTCCGCCTGATGGTTTGATGAGTGGCCAGGAGGGGGCGGAGGTGACTGACCCCCCCCCCCATCCCACCCCACCCCAACTAAGCAGACTTACACATAAATCCACAGAGGCAGATCTGGTAACCCAAGTGGCACTTGAGTTTGAAAGATTAGTGGATCCCGCGGACCACTGCGCTGCGAGGGCTGAGCGGAGGTCGCAGAGTGTCTTAGCAAAAAGAAGGGTGGGTCCTCTCTTGGAGATTAGTCTAAGGATCTCTGCCCTTTTCCTCTTCCCCCTTCTCCCCAGGGGACCTTGGAGACTTTTCCTGCCACCGCCCTGAGGAGAGAAGAAGGGGATGGGAGTTGTCATCCTGGGAATTAGGTAGCCGAAGGCTAAATTGCTACTACTTAGCAAAGGCTTAGTTCTTTTAATCTTTCTTCTTTCTGTCCCTCTAGAACTGAGGTCTTAGCTCTTGCTCTGCCACAATGTCCAGGGAAAGGTGAGTATCTCTGTGGCAGGGAAAGGGAGAAGGTGATTTAGGGGCAAAGTTCCTCCCAACAATCCCCATTGACTTTGTTTTTGCAGTGGTTCTGAGGAGTGCCAGGGGAAGGAGGAATTTACCCAAGATGAAAAGGAAGATCACGTTGATGAGAAAGAAGAGTCCAACTCTGATGAGCTTGTGAATGGGAAGGAAGAGCCAAGCCATGATGAGCTCATGAATGGTACCCACGAACAGAACCCAGATGTGCTCATGAATGGTGCCCACGAACAGAACCCAGATGTGCTCATGAATGGTGCCCACGAACAGAACCCAGATGTGCTCATGAATGGTACACATGAGCCAAGCCCCGATGAGCTCTTTGACGGGGAAGAAGATCCAAGTATTGATGAGCTTGTCTATGGGGATGATGACCCAAGCTTTGATGAAGTTATCTATGAAGAGGAAGATCCAAACCCCAATGAGCTTGTCTGTGAGGAGGAAGGGGCCAGCTTAGATGATGAACTTGTCTGTGAGGAGGAAGGGGCCAGCTTGGATGAACTTGTCTGTGAGGAAGAAGATCCCCATGCTGATGAACTGATCTGTGAAGAGGAAGGTCCCAACCCTGATGAACTTATGTGTGAAGAGGAAGATGCCATTGATGCAGAAGATGCCAATCCGGAGGAGCTTATCTGTGATGAGGCAGATCCCCATGCAGATGAGCTCATCTGTGAGGAAGAAGATCCAAACCCTGATGATCTTATCTGTGAGGAGGAAATCCCACACCCGGATGAAGATGACCTTATCTGTGAAGAGGAAGACCCAAATCCTATTGATCTTATCTGTGAGGAAGAAGATCCCAGCTTCCATGAGCTTATCTGTGGAGAGCAGGATCCAAGCCTCCACGAACTTTTTGATGGGAGGGATGAGCCAAGATCAAATACAAGGGAAAATAGAAGCCCTGATGGCAGAGAAGACCCAAGCCCTGATGGAAGAGAAGACCCAAAACCTGATGGCAGACAGGATCCAAGCGCTGGTGAGCTCTTTGATGGGAAGAAAAATCAAAGTCCCAATGAGCATGCTGGAGGGAAGGAGACAAGAAGTCCTGATGGGAAGGAAGATCTATGGAATGGGAATGAAGAGAACAAGAAGAGGGAAAATGAGCCTGGAAGAGAGCAAAGTGGCAGCAGCTCAACGGAATCCTCCCGCTCCCGGAAAAGAAAAGCAGATGTAGCAGTGGTGAGTATAAGGGAGGTAAAATATGGGGAACTCCTTCCTTATCAAAAACTTCCAAGTGTCCTGGGACTATAGGGATCCTTAGGTATTATGGGAAAAAGGATTAGATTTAGGGGGACAGATTTAGGGGTGAAACTGTATGCTCCGGTTTTATGTTATTTTCTCTTGTTGAATGTGGCTTTTTTTTTTGGATCTAGTTCTTGCTGGATCCAGATGAGGTTTTGGCCAAAAGGGAAACTATTGGAAGGACAGCAGTCAGGATCCCGGTAAGCTTCATAGTCTGCAAGCATGATCATTGATATTTTCTGATATTGATAATGATGATTTGTAAACTCTCTAGTTTCCTCTCTCCTTACTACTATAATCACACTTCTACTATATTATTCACTCATTGCAATTAAATCTTGACTAATTCTCAGCTCTTAACTCTCATTCCTCCTTCCCCATTAGAAAAACTCTGGACACATATTTTAGATCTCACCTTATAGCTGGAAAAGATCCTTGCAATCATCTGTTTCAAGCATTTCCCTTTACTGGGGAGGAAACTGAGCCCTAGAAAGATAAAATGATTTGCCAAAGCTAATTATTGGCAGATAGACCTAAAGCCAAGATCTCCAGCCTCTTAGTCCAGTGTAACAAGCTCACATATGATCCATATTGGAAATACTTATCTTAGTCACCTTCTGCAGAAGGACAAAAAACTTTGGATAAGTGAATAAATGATGTTTTCTAAGACTTCTCCCTTTCTAGAAAGTTTTTACACCCTTGAAATTCTTGAATTCCTTCTGCACAGAGCACTTAACATTAAATAAAGTGACCTTGTTGTATCTTTATGACTCTGCCTTAATACCTTTGACCAGTGATTATTATATATGTCACTACCAACTAGAATTTGAACTGTTCAATAGATATAAGTATTTGTTGAAGACACATTTAGTCCTTTCCAAGCAAGATTTGCTAAACATTGAAAAGTGAGACTGGTGACTTCCTCCTAAATTTGAAAAAAAAAGCATTTTAGTTTAGTAAAGGGAATAGTTATTAGTGTTATAAATGCAAAATATGTCATCAGGTATATTTTGATTAGAAAATAAATTAATTTTTCTTCTCACTAAAAATCTTTAAGTACCTACTATATGTATCTTCATTTCTTAGGACAGCAAGAGTGGATATTAAATTAGCTAAGCTTATTTAAAATTTAAACACTTAAAAGTGTTTCAAATTCCTAAATGAAGAATAAACTAATCAGATCCCTTGATCTTTGAAATGTTAGTAGAATATGACAATAGCTTGCTCCATTTAGTACTTTACAGTTATATAAAACTTAATATATAAAGTTTCATAAGAGATCTAGTTGGTCTATCTCAACTCATCACATAGCCAGCCATGACATGAGAATAGCTATACTGAGTTTACTCATATCAGTTTCCAGCCATGTATATTTTAAAGATTTCTTGTAATTTTTCTACATACTCAGAACAGATTCCTATTTATTTTCTAAATATACTGATATCTGAGTTTGTTAGTCTACTTAGGGGGAAAAATGCCTTTGACATTAATTTGTGAAGTTAGAAATCGGAAGTACAATAGAAATTTTTGATTGTCATATGTAAAATCATAAAGTCATTAAACAGTTAATAATTTTGACCTTACTGAAGAAATTACGTGTAAATTAGAACAATTGGGTTACTGTGAACTATCTTTAAAAATCATTGGTAAATACTATTTTTGAATAACTACTTCTTCAAGAGCATATCTAGTCCAAAGATAATATTAATATTCAGTTCTCCTATTAAATATTAGTAGCAATTCTGTTAAAATCTAAGACTAATATAGCATATACATCATCTTGCTTCAGGAAATTTGTAGCTCTTAACATAAGTCCCAATGTTTTCATTGGGACATTGAACTTTCTATTCACTTTTTATCAGCCCTCTCCATAACCTTCATCTTTTAAAGCTAGGTATGTCTTTAAGGTATCCTTCATGGAGTAGTACAGAATTATTCTGCTTTACCCATTTTTTCTGTAAGATGCCTCCTCTAGGGAAAAATTAGTCAGTTGTTAGGTCTCTTGTAACTCTTCTCTAACTTGTAGTTAAAAAATGACTGTCAACTTATCTACAAAGATTTATTAACTTTGCTAATAATAACATAGTTAGAGAAAATGGCATTGTAATTGTGCCTTCAAAACAAAACTGATGCAAGAGTAAAATTAATTTAAAGCACTCTTAACATGCCTTTTATTGGATAAGAGAGATGATACCAGTACTATATTATAGACTAATTGGAAGAGTTTCCTTTCTCCTACAAGTTACCCCATGAGTTGTGATGAGAAATCTTGCATACCCAGAGCTCTTTCTGCCTAGGGTGAGGAATGATCTTATATAGAGGAGAGGGAGGAGACTTGATTCCAACTTAAGATACTCTTAGCAGTTTGTAAAGTTCACAAGAATCCTCCAAGTGATACAGGTACAATATGTAAACTGTGTTGAAAAAGGACCTATTATTGCCCAATCAACATTACCTTTGAGCTAAAAGCTAGATTATAATTCATTTACAATTCTTTCAGTCTCCTGTATTAAAAGTTAATAGACTTCCTCCTTATTAAAACAGTGGAAATGTAAATAGATTCAGACTTTTCCACAGGTTTTCCATGCAGGCATAATTGACTGTCATTTTTAGCAAGATGACTGCATTGCTAAAGATGGGGGGGGATTCCTAAAATTGAATCTAAAATTGTTTATAAAGCAAGAAATTAAATATGGTAACTTAAAATAAGTCTTAATGCAACTCAAATTTTGTCAAAACATTCCTGTTTCAAAAGAAATCAAATATTCTAAAACTTCATCTGAGACCGCTATAACATTTGGAATACATTTGATCTGCAAAGGTGGTCTTAAATGTTTTCATTTTCTGTTTTTATGGTTTTCATAGAAGGCATAAATTTTAGTTCTCACAATGCTGAATTTATTGCTTATTTTTCTTAAAAATATAATACTTTAAATGTGTCAAGCATTTTGATTCTATTTCAAGGAGGTTAAAAATCTTCTGTACTTTATTCTTGTACTTTTTTAGTACCATATGAAATTAGAAGGAGTACATTGTCATGCAACCTTAAATTGAAACAGACTTTCAATTTAAGGAAGCTATACTATGTAGCTACATGAAAAACTAGTTCCCTCTATCCTAAATCTGAAAGATGTAGCAAGTGATGCATTTTAATTTCAGACTTGCTACTGCAAAAAGCCACCAAAACAGATTGATTTGAGTAATCTTATTTTTATATTTTTGAGTATGGACAGCCAGTTTAAAGCAAATATTTTGTTATAGAGCATATTTACTTTATCTCTTTGTTGTGTACCCAAAATGATAATAGGCTTGTAAAGTGGTCTGTAACTTTAGATATAGGTGTAAGTACATGAGATAGCAAAATCCAGAAATCTCTTATAAAATGTCACAAAAGGTTATGAAGAGTGTTTCTAGGAAGTAAATTGTAAATAGAAGGGAATTGTTAGATAAGAGACAAGCTAATGACTATAATAAATGTTTGAGGTTACTGAATTTCATCGATCTAAACAAGTGGGTTCTTAATCTGGTCTTTGAATATATTCCATTGGGTTCATGAACTTTTTAAAATATAATTGATTTATTTTGAAATTTTATGTATTTTATTTTATGCACTAAACAAAATTCTGAGCTGTCTATGGATTTTATCTGATTGCTAAAGAGTTAAAAATTCCTAGTCCAGACTTGTCTTCATTTGCCTTTATCCCACAAAGTACAGATTCTGTTTTAATTAAGATAAAGCACTAACATTTTCTCTGTAGTATGAAAATACTTTTTATGAATAAATATTGTCTGATATAAAGAATCATTTATATCATCTAAACTAGGACCAATTTTGAGAAACTCATCATTTAAAAAAGATGTTTTCCTTGAACAGGCTTTTCTTAGAAATCCATGGTCAGTGATTCTCACACCTGACAAAGGAGGGGATGAACCATCATTACCCAATTCTAATATGCCAACCCACAACTTCTCACAACATAGAGCTACACCATTACCATTATTGGGGTAAGTAGTTAACCTGTCACATCCACTTACATATCTGTAGCTATTCAATACAACTTTCCTTCTAACTTTTAGGACTTTAATAAATGTTTCATTTTTTTATAGCTGGGCAAATAGAGATGAGGTTTGGAAAATCATGTTAAGCAAAGAACAGGTATACCTGAGGGACAAGAACTTTATGGAGAGACACCCTTCTCTACAACCAAGAATGCGATCCATCCTTCTGGATTGGATGATGGAGGTGAGTTTGACTGTTGGCATTAACTTTGACAGTATGGTATAAACAAGTATGTGATCATATTTTGCTCATACACAAAGAATTCTTTGAATTGATGTTCTGGTCCTTTTTTGAATCCATGGAGTATTCTTTGCCTTTCTCATTTCCAAAACATGAAAATCAAGGTAATTCTGTTTTTCTTTTCTAATTTGATTCTAGTACAAACATTTCTATTGTTTAAAATCTGTGACATACATGAAGTAAAGTTGTTTTCTATTTTGTGACTCTGAAAGGTAAATTCATCTTGTCTGGTATATTCAATCTTCTATGAGAGGTACTTCATCATATATAACTTTTGATGAATGTTTTTTTTTAAATTAGACCTTCTGAAGTTCTTCACTATGTTACCAAATTCTGCTCCTTCTGAGTTTTTCCATAATGAGTAACAGTTTAAAAGTCAGATAGTTAAAAAGCCCAATACCTATCACAACTGTGATTTTTGCATGTGAAAAGTGTATCCATACTGTTAATGGTGTTAAGTTTGGACTTAGTGAAGGATCTCTGAAAGTTAGCCTAACAAACAACAAAAGAGTTTTACTTCCAGAATAAGGTTTTACTTCTGTTCTAAAATATAATGGTAGAACTTGAATATTAACTAGTGGTATTAACCCTGATCATTAGAAATAGTGTTTGACATGCTAAGTAATCATCATAATCTTATTTTGCTTACACCAATTATTGTCTTCTTACTTTTTCAATCATTCCTCCCCTTCCCCCCGCCAAAATACCCATCTTTTGCTTACCTACAATTTAAATTCTAACATAACATATTAGTTTTAGCATATCTTATTCCTGAAAAGTTTTTTTTAATTAACTTTTGTGATGATACCTTACATTTTATAGCAATTTATCATTTACAAAGCTGATAATTTTTTTGTGGAAATTTCTTAAGGGAGTTTCTCTTGAAAATAAGTGTTAATTCTCTTAAGTTTTCAACCTACATATGAAACTTAGAAGAGTTGGACCACATTAAGACTAAAATTCTCTATATAAGTACACATAGGTTAAAATGGAGAAAAGTAAACTTGTCAGCACTTTTGTTTTTGCTGTTTTGTCTAAAAGCAAAACATTGAAAGCTTATGAAGAACATTCTTTCAAGTAAATGTACTAAAACTTATTAAATATTTTTTCAGGTGTCTGAAGTCTATAAACTTCACAGGGAGACATATTACTTGGCACAAGACTTCTTTGATCGATATATGGCAACACAGCGAAATATTACAAAAACACTTTTGCAGCTTATTGGGATTACCTCATTATTTATAGCTGCCAAACTTGAGGTAAATCTTGTTCAATTTTTTATGTTAGTGCTACATGTTAGCTTTAGTGAAGGTAGGAAATCTGTTCATGTTTAGAATACAGACTATTTTATTTTTATGGAAAGTACCTTACTTTTGAGCTATGAATATCGTTTGGATGGAGAAAACAGTCTTAATCTTGGTAACTGTTGCTAAGTTAGGACCTAACTTTAAAATATGAAGCTAAGAACATTGAGAGGGCAAAAAAAATTGCTCTAAAAATATATGATCACAAGCACAGTTAATTAATTTATTTCAGATTTCAAAGATATTTCAACTAATGGTGGGCTCTTATACTTTTCCAAGAATGTATTACTATGAATTAACCCTTTATAGATAATAGAATTCAAAATATATGAATTATAGGGGTAATCTTCATGTTTTTGTATCTTTATCAATTAGACTTGATTAGCAAAAACAGATAATGGGACACTGCCATGGAGATGCCAATATTTGATTTGGTGGTTATAATGATATTATTTTATTTATTTTTCTTTCAGGAAATCTATCCACCAAAGCTGTACCAGTTTGCTTATGTGACAGATGGAGCTTGTACAGAGGAAGAGATTCTTACCATGGAATTAATCATTATGAAGGTAAGTTAGTAATGATTTATGAAACATTTTCTGCTCAATCTTCATGCAGAATTTCTTCAAGGATGAAAGCAATTGCCTGTTTGAATTTGATTCATCTTCAATTGTATACCTAATTATCATATTCTCTAAATTAAGTAATGACCTTCTAAGTCTTGATTCTGTGTGGACATCTTTTAACTCTGAAGATAGTTGATTATTTGTATGACAATTTACCACTGCATGGCATGATGTTCCATTATTCTTGGCTTAGTTATTGATCTCTAAATTTCCTTCTTTCCCCTATTTTATTCTAGGCTCTTAAGTGGCGTCTGAGTCCGATGACACTTGTGTCCTGGCTAAATGTATACATGCAGGTTGCTTATCTCAATGACTTGTATGAAGAAGTGCTCATGCCTCAGTATCCTCAGCAAATCTTTGTACAGGTTGCTGAGGTAAGTACTAGCATTACAACCTATCCCATTTTGTGTGGCATTCCATCTATCTTTTTTTTTTAAGATTTTTCAAGGCAATAGGCTTAAGTGGCTTGACCAAGGCCACATGGCTAGGTAATTATCAAGTGTCTGAGGTCGGATTTGAACCCAGGTAATCCTGACTCCAAGGCCGGTGCTCTATTCACTGCTCCACCTAGCCACCCCTCCATCTGTCTTACGTAAATTTCATGGGATTATGTTTATTGATTGACTGACTGACTTGTTTTCTATCATGCTTTCCCCCACCCTTCTATAGCTTTTAGATGTCTGCATCCTGGATATGGGCTGCTTTGATTTTACTTATGGAGTGCTGGCAGCATCTGCCTTATATCATTTCTCCTCTACTGAGATAATGAAAAAAGTTTCAGGTAAGTTGAATTTTACATGAAATTGAAGTATATTTAAACTTGACATATCACATTTTAACCTTTAGATTGAGCATAGTTCACTTTATTTTCCAGGCTTTGATTGGCCAGAAGTAGAGGAGTGTGTGAAGTGGATGGTCCCATTTGCCATGGCTGTAAAGGAAGTAGGAGGAGCCAGACTCAAATATTTCAAGGGTGTTCCTAGTGAAGACATGCATAACATCCAGACTCATGTGAACACCATAAACTTGCTGGTCAGTAATAACCTTTATAATTTTCTCATGCCTTGGTCTTTAAGGATAACATCAATCTAGAAGTAACCATATCCAGTCCATGTAGACCCAGAAAAATACTCATTCATTTAATTTTTTTTTAAATCATAGAAAGAAATTTTACTTTTAAAATAGATTTTTAGGAAATCAGTTGGTAAAAGAACGTACTAATCTGATTTTATATATACCTTATTATATCAGTATGAAACTGATCATTCCCCCTTGTAATAGCAACGTAGATTATCACTTCTGAAATTAAGATTCATTTTACTCAGAATTAACATTGATTTGCTCGGTTATCTTATATAAGACACAGTTTTGAAAATCTAGCAGGATTTATATGTTATTATATGCATACTTTTCAGCAATTAGTGGATAAGTCAAAAGCTTACTTTTTTAAAAACCATTATCATTTTTTCTTTGGTCTTATTTTAGGACAGAGCTTATGAAAAGCAAACCATGCTGGCTGATGAGAGAGTATCTGCTCCCACTGGAGTCCTCACACCACCACAGAGTGATAAGAAACCTAGCAAAGAGCAGGAGTGAATTTTTCCAACACTTCTCATCAGAAATGAATTTGCTGAAGTGCCTGCTCTAAGCTCTGCTCCGTTGACTGCTGCCTGGGGGATTGGTTAGCTTTTACAGATTTTTAGATGGAAACATGCATTTCTTTTCCTTAACAGAAGCTTTTTAGATGGGACTGGGGCGGAAGTAGTGTTTTTATGGAACACACGTTTTTTAAAAAGGGGGTCAAGTACACCAGCCACCTATAGAACACCAACGAGTGCTCCAGATGCTGCTAGGAGGGTGATACTTGGTCAACCATTCTTACAATAAAAAAGCCCTGAAATTAAGCATAACTCTTTCTGGCCTCTGCTTTGGTACCCTGGGGTTATTAATCACATTAAATGCATGAATATCTAATTATTAACATTAACTGCAATAGTTGCAACTAGCTATGGAGGTTAGCTTGACTTTCCTGCAATATTAATTTGCTAAAATGCTTTCTTTTTTAACCCTTTCAATATGTAAATTGCTGCTATATCTCTATTTCAATTCAATAAAGTTACTGTCTCAAAGGCAGCAGGTTTTTCGGAACTTTGTCTAATTAATTGGAGTTGAAAGTTAAACTTTGTTTCCTTTACTGCCCTAGAGTGCTTAGTTGATAGTTTGTCTTTATCTTCCAAAGGAACTATACCTAGTGTTGACCAACAGATTTTCTCTCTGCCTGTGTGTGTGCTTATACACACATTCATTTATTATAAGATTCTTGTTTATAAGCTCCTCTCAGATCACTATGCTGAAATGGGGGGGGGGGGGGAGGTGGGTAACAGGGAGCAGAAATTTCTAGTTACCATTATACCATTAGTTACATGATCATGGACAAGTCATTCAACAACATTTTTTCAGAAAACCAAAAGTCATGCCCACTTCATTGCCCTGTATATGGGTGCTATGATAATCTCATAAGTTATGTGGTCCATCTTCAAGAAGCCTCCTAGTCAGGGGGAGAGATTTGACCACAAATTAATATAAAGTAAAAGAAATTAATGAGAGGTATGTAAAAATAACCTTTAAATTTATAGGCTGGAGAGATCATTTGACTGGGTGAATCAGAAAAGGTTTGACTTCCCTACAGCTGCTTCATTGACCTAATAGAAATAACCATCATATAGTGGCAAGAGCCCCAGATTTGAATCTTGGCTCTGCTACCTTTTCCTTGTACAGTCTTCAAAAGCTCATTTCACTTTTTTTGTGTTTCAATTTATTGTTCTGTAAAATGAGGGAGTTAATGATTTTTGAGATTCATTTGCAGTAACCTCCCTCCTCCCTTATTGTATATCTCAAAAGCCTTTTACATAACTCTCAGTTTTTCCTTCCTTGATGCCAGTTCTGGAAGAAGCTGATGCAGAGTTGACTCTTCTCCCTGCCAAAGCCAGCTTCTCTTACTTGTACTCTTGATTCCATACCCTCCTATCTCCTCTAATAGACTCTCCATAAGCTAATCTTCAGTCTCTACCTATCTACATTTCCATCTGCCTGCAATGGTACCAGGTCTCCCTATCCTTAAAAAGTACTGTTGTCTCATTCTTCTCAAATTATTATTCTATTTACTCTTTTACAACAAAATTTTTTAATTAGCTCCTCATTCCTTTCATTTCTTCCCATTCACACTTAGTCCCTTGCATTTTCACTGAAATCTTTCAAAAGTTATCTTTTGATTGCCAAATCTGATGTCCTTTGCTCAATCCTCCTTGGCCCTCTGCATGCTTTGACATTGTTGAACACTGCTATCTCTCGTTTCCTGCCTCAATTCCCAGTCATCTATATTTGTAACTGAATGAATTGTTGAATTACCAACAATTCATCTCAAACCCAACACGTCCAAAATAGAACTTGCTATCTTATACTTCCAAACTTCTCCATTTCTGTGGAGGGTATCTCTGTTCTTCCAGTCACCTTGCTTCAGAATTGCAGAACTTCCTCCCTTTCTCTCACCCTACATATCCAATCAGTTGCTAAATCTTGTCAGATTTACCTCCACAACATTTCTCACCCACTCACTTCTTTCTACTTAACTCTCACCCTAGTCAGATTCGCATCACCTCTTGTTTGCAATATTGCAATGGTCTACTAACCTACCATAGCTCGTCTTTCTCTTCTCCAATTAGCTCTTCACACAGATGTCAAAATACCATCCCTGAAGCAGAGGTCTGTCACTCCTCTACTTAATAAATTCCAGAGGCTTCCTATTACTGCAGAATCAAGTTTACCCTATGGTTAGGCATTTTTTCTCTCAACTTCTCTCCCACCTACCTTTGTAAGATTACTTTATGTTATTCTCCTTCATGTATGCTAGACTCAGTCATACTATCTATTTCTCAGTCATACAGTCTATCTCCTGTCTCTATGACATTCCTCCATTTCTGAAGCATAGTCCCTCATTTCTTCCTAAAATTCTAACTTTCCCAAATCAGACAATACCTCCCATATGAGACCTTTTATGATCCTCTGTTCCCTCTTAAATTACCTTATATTTACTTGGAATATTCTGTATATACTTTTAGGACATGTTGCTTCCCATATAAGTTCTGAGTAAGCAAGGATCATTTGCCTTTTGTCTTTGTATCTCTGGTGCTTAGCAAGTTGCCTGAAATTTAGTAGGTGCTTAATAATTACTTATTGATTGATTAGTAAATCTCCTTGAGCTCTAAAATCCTGTGATATTAGGATTTGCCTGGGTGAAGGCAGAAAGTTATAAAGCATGGTCTCTTGAGGTTCCCTCCTTTCAACTCTAAGATTTTAGAGCCCTAGAAATGGCTAAAAATTAATCAGTATTTATTTTTATTAACAGTACCCCTCTTGCTATGAATTTTGTAAGCCCATGGAAAATATCAGATAGATAGATATAAATATCTTAAGACAACTATAATACTGGACTAAAACACATGCTATATTATGTATTTTATATTTCAGTGGTTTATAATTTTATCAGTATTTTATCTCTCCTCCAATCTATATCATAACTCATGACTTAGTAGATATCACTTCCTATCTCTCCTCCCCTTCTTAACTGAACTCCTCGAAAAAGTCATCTATCTTCTATTCTCTATACCTCTATTTCTTCCCCTTTCACCATCTTTTAGACTCTATGCAATCTGGCTTCTGACCTCAAAATTTCAATATAATTGAAGTTGACCTCAAAATAATTAATAAACTAATAATTTGTTGTTACCTCTAGGATTTACCTGACACTTCTCTCTCCAAAGGTACCAATAATCTCTTCACTACTAAATCTTTTAGCCTCTTCTCAGATCTTTCTTCATCTCTCTGCAGTATTTGATACTACTGAATACCAACATCTTCCTTAAGGAGATTTTTTTCTGGGTTTTTTTTTTGTGATATTTTTCCCTCTTTATTTTCTTCTTATCTGCATGACTACTTCTAAGTATACTGTGCTGGGTCTTCATCCATGTTATGGCCAGAAAATGTGAGTGACCCCCAAAACTCTGTTCTAGGCTTTCTGTTTTCTATCTATAATTTCTTACTTGTTAATGTAAGCAGCCTCCATGAGTTCTATTGTCATCTCTTTTTATATGAGTGTCAGATCTATTTGTCTAGTCCTAGTCTTTCTCTCATTCCACATCAGCTTCTTAGTGAGCATCTCAAACTTAACATGTCCAAAGCAGTACTTACTCCTCAATCCCCAAAGATACCCATCTCCTGAAATTCCTTATTATTTTGAAGCATACCATAATTCTTTCAAATATACAGGCTTGCCTTTGTGGCCAATTCCATTTATCCAAATCAATTGCAAGTTCTTGTGATTTCTCTATCTCTCTTGCATATGCCCCCTTCTCTCCATTCATCACCACCCTATTTCAGGCCCTCATATTCTTTCCCTTGGATAATTGCAATAGCTTGCTAATTGCCATACCTATAGTGTATCTTCACTCTAATCCATCTTCCACACTGTTGCCAAAGTGATTTTCCTAAAGCTCAGATGTGGCCGTGTCATAGTCCTAATCAATAAACTCTAATAACTTGGTGTTACCTCTAGGATCAAATATCAAATACTCTATTTCTTCCCCTTTCTATCTTTTCAGTCTTTTAAAATATTATTCTCCTTCACATATTATGTACCAGTTGTGCTGGGTTATTTGCTACAGTAAAGGCATGGAGATGGGAAATCTGGTGTGTCAGGGGTGAGGAGCAGCAAATTCACATATGTTATATATCTGTATATATTTAATATATGTATCTAGATACACACACACACACACACACACACACACACACACACACACACACACACATATATATATGAAATATTGATTTAAATGTTGTCTTCCTCCATAAGAAAGTAAGTTTCTTGAAGTTAGGGAATGTTTTTTGTTTTCTTTTTGTATTCTTAGCACTTAGCATAGTATCTAGCAGAGTAACTTTCTGATTATTGATTATTATGTTAAAATTCACTGAATGAACAATAGCCTAGTGATAAATTGAACTAATCTAGCCCTTGAATTACAAACATTTGAGTACATTAGAGGACTTGATGATCATAGAACATTTTGTGTAGGCAAAATAATATTGTTAGTCAACTACAGAACCTTGTGCTTGTGTAATAGTAGTTAAATGTACTTACTTTTTAATATAAAGAAACGTAAAAGTGGAGAATTCCAATCCCACCCCATATAATGCAATCATAGAAAGACCTAGAGTCTCTTGAATCAATCAGTAGCTCTATATATGTAAACAAGAGTTTGGTGATTTCTTTATGAGGTTCAGATCCTTTTGATCAGATTAATTGTTGAACCAACAAGCTAAGCACATCTCTGGGGCTTTAAATAATGGAAGGTGGAAAATATGAGTCAAGGGATGAGACAATCCTATAGTAGAAGAACTCTACATTCAGGACTTGAGAATTCAAGCTAATTCCTTTCTCCTTCTCTCCATTATTTTTTTTTAGATTTTTCAAGGTGGTGGGGTTAAGCAGCTTGCCCAAGGCCCACAGCTAGGTAATTATTAAGTGATCAGGCCAGATTTGAACTCAGGTACTCCTGACTCCAAGGCTGGTGCTCTATCCACTGTACCACCTAGCTGCCCCCTCCTCTCCACTATTCTTAAAAGCTATGCCAGTGAAGCATAAGTTACAGCAGTTCCTGGTGAGCTGGGAAGCATTTTGATTCTGGTGCCAGGATGAACTTTCATATGACGACGAGCCTGGCTAATCACTGGTAGTTTCTTCCAAAAGACTGGCCACGAGTGATGAATGTTATAACCACAGCAAATCATGAAACCACTTATCAAGGACCAGTGGGGGGAGTGAAGAGCTACAATCTACATAGTAGAATGATTATGAAATCAATTTTTGAAAAATGTTGATGCATCTCTGTAACAGTGTGTTTTAACTAAAAATGAACAATTCTAATTCGGTATGATCTGGTCAGTAAATGGTTTGTCAGAAAAATAAAAATGGACAAATTTGTCCTTTGCATTATATAGTCCAAAGTTAGAAATTGTTAAAAAAAATAGGTTCTAAGTTTTGTGTTTAAAATTAATTGAAAAATATCACCATTTTTCTGGGACAACAGCTAGTTGACTGTATGCTGAAGGCAAAGTCAATAAATTTGTATAGCTAGTTCCAGATGATTCAGAACACATCCCCTTAATTATTTCTTATAGTACAAAAGTATTCCATCACATTCATATATGATAATTTTTTCATTCAACTGATGGGCATACCATCACTTGCCAATTCCTTCCAGCACCACTTCCCTCCAAAAAATTGCTATACATATTTCTGTGCATTAAGGTCCTTTCCCCCCTTTCTGTGATACCTTTGGGGTATAGCACTAAGGGTAAAAGATTGTGCACTGTGTAAATGACCTTTTAAACTTCACAGCTTTATATTTGAAAATATAATGGAAGAAACTAAAGCAGTAGGATCTCTTGATTTTGGAAATTCAGTGATGCCGTGAATGTCCATGATATGTCTAGATAAAATTGAAAATTGCTCTCCAGAATGGTTGGACTAGTTTATTGTTCCACTTATAATACATTAGAATACCTGTTTTCCCACATCCCTTCTAGCACTTTTTCATTTTCCTTTTTTTGTCATCTTAGCTAATGTGATGTTAAAAACAACTTCAAAGTTGTTTTACTTTTTGCAATTCTCTAATTATTAGTAATTTAGAGAATTTTTTTCATATAACTATTGGTAGCTTGGATTTCTTCTTCTGAAAATTACCCATTCATATCCTTTTACTTTTAACAATAGGGGAATGATTCTTCTTCTAAATTTGACTCACACCCTGGTGTGAAGTAAATTTGTTCAGGTTTTAGAAATGAGACGTTTAGAGAGAAATTTACAGCAAAGATTCCTCCCCCCGCCCCAGTTTCCTGCTTTTACTTTAATATTAGTTGGGTTAGTTTTGTTTGTTTTAATTTCATATTAGTTTTAATTTTTTTTTTTTAGGTTTTTGCAAGGCAAACAGGGTTAAGTGGCTTGCCAGAGGCCACACAACTAGGTAATTATTAAGTGTCTGAGATCAGATTTGAACCTAGGTACTCCTGACTCCAGGGCCGGTGCTTTATCCACTGCGCCACCTAGCCACCCCTAGTTTTAATTTCATATAATTAAAAGTATCCACTTAACCTCTTATAAACCTCTTTGTTTCAATGAACTCTACTTTTTAAAAGGTAGACATTTACTATGGTCAAATCTTAAATATTCTTTTAGCTAGTAAAAAACATGAAATGTATGGATGGATGAAACCAAATAATTAAAGGGAGGTTGGAGGTTCTGTGGATCTCAATTTCCACTTTATGAAAGCTTCCAACAAATAGCAAAGATAATATTTCATTTCTTTTGAGAAAAGTTGACAGTGAGAAAATATATTTATTTATAATCTCTATGTGATCAGATTTTTTTCTTGTATCAATATCACTGAACCCTTAAAAAGCCAACTTGAAAAAGCATTCACTCAATTCAACTTGCCTGCTTTAATTGAAATCTACTGAGGCAAAACAGTTCCACAGATGATTAGTATAAGAAAGGCAGCTCAGAGGGAGATGTTAGCTTGAGGAGATGAATCTGTTCGAGTATTTTTGCTTCAAAATAAAATCACAAGAGTCAGGTGTGAAGGTGCATTCCTGTCATCACTAGATATGGGGCAGGCTGAGGCAGAAAGATCTTTTGAGTTCAGAGGTTTTGTGACATAGTGGACTCTGCCAACAGAGGGTCCATATTATATCCAGCATCAATATAGCCCTCTGGGTAGTGCTGAATCAATTGCATTTTATGTTCTTATTCTGAGCTTTCTCTTTCCCCTCCAGGGACTTACCTCTCCAAGTCCCACTCATATTGTTGGATCAGATTCCCAGAGGGGAGCTAATAATTCTCTAAGAGTTCTACTACTATTGCTTATGACCCCCTCCCCCCATCCCATTAATAACCAACTAAAATTAGTTGCATCAGCATGGGAGAGCTTTGAACAGCACAAAATTCTTGAGAATACTGGTAGCTGGTGCAGTGGGTCAGCCCTGGATCCTAGAAGACTGAGTTCAAATCCAGCTTCAGACACTTAATAGTTTTATGACCCTGAACACTTCATTTAAAAAACAAAAACAAACAAAAAAACTCTCTGTTTGCCTCAGTTTCTTCATCTGTAAAATGGGAATCATAATAACCCTACCTATCAGAGCTGTTGTAAAGATCAAATGAGACAATGATTATAAAGGTCTTAGCACAATTATATAGATGTTAGCTATTATTGTTTTCTGTAAAATGAGGTAATAAGAGTATGAACCTCCCAGGGTTGTTGTGGGGAACAAATGAGATAATAATTCTAAACTGTCACATAGTAAGTTAGTACTACCATGTATATAAATTACATAACTATAATTGTTATTATTATTATTATTTGTAAAAATGAGAATAATAGCAGCTATCTCCTCAAGCTCAAATGAGAAAATAATTATATAAAGTATTAGCATAGTTCCTGGAATATAAGTGCTATATAAAATTAGCTATTATAAGTAGTTCTTGTACTTCCAGTCTAGCTAAAATATGGAGACCTAGTCTTTTTTTTTGTCAAGGTAGTAGGGTTAGGTGACTTACCCAAGGTCACACAGCTAGATTAATTAATTATTAAGTGTCTGAGGACAGATTTGAATTCAGGTCCTAGAGCCTGTCCTCTATCTACTGTACCACCTAGCTGTCCTGACACCTAGTCTTCTTAAAAAAAAAAAGAAAAGAAAAAAAGAAAAACATAGACATAGAGTTGGAAGTGTTTTTTTTAGTCATCTCATTTAAAAGATGAAAAAGAGGTAGTATTACTTCAGAGTATTCTAGAAAAAGAGATTGAGTGAAGCCTAAAATACTCTAAGTGGGAGTCTTCTTGGTCTTAGAGTTCTTAATGTAGTTAGAAAAAAATGTGGCAATAAGATTTTGATGGTTTAGAAAACAGATTTCTGTAAGAAAATTGGTCAAAGTTAATGTTACAAGTCTCAGACAGGAAATATTTTAAAAATTTGGTTGGGGTTGGGGGGAAGGAAGGGTAATCAGTTGTCTTGTTCAAAATCTGTCCTCCAACACTTCAGATTATAGCTCTAGAAGTTTAGGTGACTCAGAGGCCATTTGGTCAAACCCCTTCATTTTAGAGATGAGAAAACTGAGGTTCAGGGAGTTTAGATGATTTGTCCAAGGTCACTCAGGGAGTACACATCACAAGCAGATTTTGTTGGTTGTAGGGAACAAAGTAAATTCAATTCTTCATCTATAAAATGAGAATAATAACGAAGTCTATCTCAGAGGACTGTTATGAAGGAGAGCTACCCTCATCTTGTGCAGTATGGTCAGCCTATGCTAAAGCAAATGATGGGTTTACTTCTGGAAATGCAGGATGATGCATAATGGAGAAGTCTTACCACAAATTCTTAGCAGACCTAGGTATTCTGTAACTGAAAAATAAAGAAAAGTATCCTTTTAATTGGCAGCTAAGCTGGAATTGAGAGTACATACAAAAGGCAAGAACAGGTCAAATTATCCTCTTTTATCCTGGTGGTTACAGAGGAAAGAAATGTTATAAACCTGCCCAGTAGGGCAAGAGGCCTTAAACCCTTATTTCCCCAGCTGAACCACCAAATAGTTGATGAATGGCCCTATTGATTCTTCTGTGCCTGTTGAAATTATTCTTTCTTGATCTTAGGTAAAAGAGTACCAGACAAGAATGACCTAGTGAGCTTTGAAAAATCATGAGAGCAATCAGAGTTCCATCAACCAAGCCAGAGGAAGAAACTCCACCCAGTAGTGGATCCACCTGGTTGCCAAGACATTATGCCCTACATGCAAGGGAGTAACTCATTCTTCAACCATACCACACCTGAATGAGACTTCCCTGGGAAAAAAGAATGTCACAACTATATTCTGATTAAAGGTTTGGATGTCTGTCCTTGCCATAACTTCTGAGTAAACATTCTTTTTTGATTCCTTTGTTGATTCCTTATTGATGGTATTAAGGAGATATCAACTGATTAAATAATGGAGGGATACTAATGGTTCTGGCAACTGATGATAGGGTAAGGACCACTGGCAATTGATATTTGGGGAATATCCTCCATAGGAGTCCCTTATAGAAGCTCAATATGGCAGTATTTGAAGAACCTTATTATGCCCTAGTGATTCCCTAGAATCCTGAGAAGATGATATTGTCCTTCCTTTTCAAAGAGGACCAATGCCATGATGGGTTGATGATTTGCATATGAATCAAATTTAAGTGAGGATTTAAGTTGTCAGACACACTCTCTCTTCCAGAATCATCAAAGTCCAGTGGCAAGACAAAGGTCAGATTGATTGACCATCACCCAGAATGCAATGGATGATCTTGGAGTTTTCATTTTCTGACCAAGCTCAAAGTACTTCAACTTCAGATGCCTTCATGGGCATAGGAACAAATTGTTCTCATTCACCCATTCTGCCAAGGAAAGTCTTCATATGATTACGATAAACATTCCCCTCACTCACCAACAGGTTTGAAGTCCCATCAGTTACCCTCAGTTTAGTTTAGCCTCCCTGCTGATATGCTTTTACTGGGGTGTGGCCAGGGTTTATACTACAGCTTCTTGGAACCATAGATGAGAATTGAGTGATGGTAGAAATCAAAGGTGGATGGGCAGCCCTAAAAAGAACTTGGCAAGAACTTACCCTGGAAGTACCAAACCTCTCTAAACATAACAAACACTCCTTTCTCTGAGGACCCAACCTACTAATGCACATGTTAATTGGGTGGGTAAGTCCAGAGTTTCACTACTATGATACTGTAAATTACTTTGCAAACTGTAAGCTTTGCAAACTATATAAACATCATCTATATTTCTAAATCGTAGAAATCTACATTGCTAAAGCTACCAAAGTTCTTCTCAAGGTAATAAAAGTTGATGTAGTCTAGAAAGAACTCGTTTAGTACCTTTAGAATTTTATCCAAAACTTTAAATGGTGAAAAGAACAACATACTGCCCAAAGACAGGATAGAAAAATTTGAAGGAGAAGCAAGAATAAGGATAATCTATCTATCAGGCAACATTCATTAAGGACTAGACCACTTATGTATCAGACACAATAGTAAGTGCTGAATATACAAAAATAAGTGAAACAGTCCTCCCGTCAAGCTCAAGTCCAAAAGGGATACAATAGTGTACATATAATTATTGGCGGATTATATACAAAAATATTACTATGGAGTCTGGGAGAGGATGAAAAAGCACTATCAATAATCAAGAGTGTATTTTGTTTTGGCTAGATGAATACTTTTAGGTTTTATAGAGGAGGAACTTGAGAGTCATAGAGGAGATAACTTGTCTATGTTCACAAAGAGACTGGGAGTTCTTCATTATGCTGTCTTCATGATATCCAAAATCAAGAATCCTTGTGACAGGCCAAAGGAAGCAGGAAGAAAGGGCTGCAAACAGTAAGTCCTCTAGTTATTTCCCTATCTTCTTGGGTAAAAACTGAGTCCAAAAGAAATGATCAGTATTAGGGTTTTCCCTAGTCTATCTTCACAGCCTTAACAAGATCTGAAATGGAGGACCTAAAGAAAGCAAGAAAGAAACAAATTAAAATAAAGTCATCACAAAAGACAAAATGCATATGACCTAGAAAGCCCACCCCTAAGCATGTTATATCAAAGAGATTTTTTTTACCTCTTTTTACCTCTTTTTTTAGAGAGGGAAATGTTCTATACACACACACATACACACACACACACACACACACACACACACACACACACACACACACATAATAGTCATCCTTTGGTTCTTAGAGGACCACTCTATTTTGGAATGACTTAAACAATTATGTTTATTATAGTGAGAAGTATGCTGTGCAATGCATCCTTCTTTTCTGGAACCATTCCACCCTATGCCCTGATCTAATAGGAAACAGGATATTGCTGGAGTCTCTTGGCCTTTGAATTGGTTTCTCTTCCTCTCATATCATGAGGCATCTTGATGCATCAGTGTATAATTTCTGGTGACAGTATGCCACATCCTGATATGTCCAAATTGTCTTTTGAGGGACTAATCATTAGTAGGGTGGCCCTGCCCTTCACAAAGAAAAGAGAACTCTCCCAGCACTCCAGGACCCCTTTGGTGGTGGAACCTGTCCACTTGGTCTCCTTCTCCAAGAGAATGAGAAGAGAAGCCCGAAGGGCAAGGGAAAAACCAACACCAGGCAGTGATTTTCAAAGGACCCGTGTGCTGCTTCTTCCTCTGTCCCACTTGCTTTTTCTGATTTTTTAATAATCATATATGCAAGAATTTTTATAGCAGTACTTTTTGTGATATGAACAGAAGGGGCAGCTAGGTGGTATAGTCGATAGAGTGACAGATCAAGAGTGAGGAAGATGAGTCTTCCTCAGATCAAATCTGGTCTTAGACACTTACTGGTTGTGACTCTGAACAACTCACTTAACCCAATTTGCCTCAGTTTCCTCTTCCGTAAAATGAGCAGGAAAAGGAAATGGCAAATCTCTCCAGTATCTTTACTAAGAAAATTCGAAATGGGGTCATAAAAAGTTGGGCATGACTGAAAAGATTGAACAATAATAACAGCAACAACAATGAATTAAAAAAAAAGTGGGTGTCCATTGACTGGGGAATGACTGAACAAATAGTGGTATATGAATGTAAAATAATATAACTTTATTTAAACCTAAGAAATGATGTTTGCAAAAATTTGAGAGAACCTTGGAAAGATTTGTACAAAGTGGGGCGGCTAGGTGGCGTAGTGGATAAAGCACCGGCCCTGGAGTCAGGAGTACCTGGGTTCAAATCCGACCTCAGACACTTAATAATTACCTAGCTGTGTGGCCTTGGGCAAGCCACTTAACCCTGTTTGCCTTTCAAAAAAACCTAAAAAACAAAAAAGATTTGTACAAAGTGATATATAGTAAACAAAACAGAACCAAGTCAATTTACATAATGACCACAATATTTCGAAATAAAAACAAGACTGAAAGAATGTTTAGTACTCTAATCAAAGCAGTAATCATCCCTTTGTTCTGAGGACATTGGGTAAATTGTGTCACCTGATTTCATCATCTAGGTGGCAAGCTACACCTGCAGAGTAATGAATACTTTGTTACATATGGCTGGGATATGGATTCATTTTCCTTATTTCTCTGTTATGAGGTAAGGATTTATTGAGGGTAAGGGAAGGATCATAGATTTAGAGCTGAAAGAGACCCTAAAGGCTATTGAGCCTTATTCATTTAGATGAATAAACTGAGGAATAGAAAGGTTAAGCCCAAGGTTACATGATAAGTTTCTGAGGCAGAATTTGAATGCAGTTCTTTTTTTTTTTTTAGTTTTTTTTGTTTTGTGTTGTTTTGCAAGGCAATGGGTTTAAGTGGCTTGCCCAAGGTCACACAGCTAGGTAATTATTAAGTGTCTGAGACCGGATTTAAACCCAGGTACTCCTGACTCCAGGGCCGGTGCTTTATCCACTGCGCCACCTAGATGCCCCAAATGCAGTTCTTTTTAAATTCAAAACAAAGTCTCTATGTACTGCACTAATGCATTTGGAAATAACAGCATTGGGAAGTTGACAGTGATAGGGTGAAAAATAGTATGGATAAAATATTTTTTAAAAAAGATTACATCCACAGAATAATACAAGAGCAGATGCCAAAAGTTGATTCTCAACACCAAGAACCCCAAATTTTAAAAGTTTAAAAAACCAAACCAATTCTAGAAGCAAAATAATAAGCCTAGAGCTGAATGGTCTATGTCAGTACAGTTCAGACCAATTAAGTCTTAAGTGTCAAATGTTCCACTTTTGGAGAGAGGGAGAACTAAAGAAACAAAGAAAAGTATTACCTAAGAAGAAAGTCATTATTCTAGAAATATTTTGGGGGGAGAGCAGCAGTCTTCCTTAAAATCTTATGTATGGAAAAAGAATCAAACCAAGATAGGATCAAGCCCAGATAAATACTTTTCCTCGGGGTGAGGGTGGGGACCTTTTCAATGAAACATGTACAGTCTCTTTCATTGTATATTCTTAGACCTTTTCTAGAACAGTAGCTGACATCACACAGCTGTCTCCATGAAGGACATCTTTTTGATACCAGTGAAGATGTACTTAAATTGATATTGGCAAATACTTTCAGTTGTTTCACTTAATCAGGAAATAATATATTCTTGACTTATTCCAGGGCTAGTACAGTGGACTTGAGATAGTAAGGGAGCGCCTCACTGACTTTCCTTGATAGTTCAGCTCCATCAACCAAAGAAGCACTTAGGAAGCCTTAACCTGGGTGCTAGGTAGGTACTGGGCTAAGAGCTGAGGACCCTGAGAAAGAAATGAAGCTGTCCTTGCTCTCAAGGTATTTACACTCTAATGGTCACAATAGGGTACACATTACAAATATAGACAAACCATGTATAAAGGTACTTTGGGTAATTTTGGAAGGGGGTGTACTAGCAGTTGTTGGGATGGGGACCAGAAAAGGCTTTATGAAGGTGGTTCTTGAGCTGAGTCTTAAAGGTAATTAAGGTCTCAGAGGTAAGGTGTGTGTGTGTGTGTGTGTGTTGGTGGGGGAAGCCAGTCTATGCAAAGGAACAGAGATAGCAGGTGCAGAACAGCCAGTAAGACAGGATGGCTAGATCAAAGAGTTCTGGGTAAAAAGCTAGTAAGACAGTCAAGAAAAAGAAAATTAGAAAGGTAGGAAGGGGCCAGGTTGTGAAGAGCTTTAAATGTCAAACAGAGGAATTTATATTTGATCCTCGAGGCAATAGGGAACCACTGGAGTTTGCTGAAAAGATTTTACATGATCAGACCTGTTTTTTAGGATAATAATTTTGGCAGCTATGTGAAGGATGGGATTGAAGTGGAGAGAAGGTTGAGGTAGGGAGGCCAAATAGGAAGGTCCATAATAACCCTGTCCAGGGGGTCTGCAGAAAGTGGAGCTTCAGCTGAGTCCTGAAGGAGATCAGGGATTCTAAAGGCTGAAATATGGAGGGGGGTGGGACATTCTGATGCATGACCCATCTTCCTGACAGGCTCTTGCCCTCAGCAGACTTAAATCCAGTACCCTAGCTGTCACCTAGTGCCTTACTGTTCCCGACTAATGAACAAGGCTGCCATCTTTCTGTCTCATATATTCCCTCTTTCCCTACCCTCTTTCTTTCTATATCTTGATCAGGAATTTCAGTAATCAGATCCAAACTATCATTTCTGAAAAAGAAAGGGCATAGTAGTCAATTGTTCAATTACCCCATTTACCATCCCTGTAACTTCCTAGTTATCATTTCATATATGTATATATATACATACATACATATATATATATATATATATCATTATGTAGTTATTTACTATTAGAATATAAGCTTCTTGAAGGCAAAGGAACATCTTGCTTTTTGCATTTATATCACCAGAATTTAGCACAGTAAATGTTATATGATGAGTTCTTATTAAGTGCTTTTCCAATCATTCATTAATTGATCAGCTCATGACCATAGGAATCAGGAATGGGCTTAACTCTCCTCTTTCCAGTTGGGCTTCTGAGGTAAAATTATATCTTTCTCTTTACTTTATATCAGATATTTGAAGTATGGGTTACAATTTTCTTTTGGAATTTCAGACTCAAAGCTACATTCCCACTCGAAAAGGGAGGATATCAGTTTATCTTGGTCAATTTAGCTCCCTCCCACAAAACATCTGGTAATACAAAAGACAGTCACAATTAGCTCTCAAAAAAAATACTTCTCAAAGTAAACAGTAAAGCAGAATCAAGGAAGTTATGCGGAAGGATAAAATACACAAAAGTAATTAGGTTCCTCATCTCAGAGTGAGATAAAATTTCAACTCAAGAAGACAATGATCTCATTGAAGAAATCTGCACATAATCTCTGGGGAAGCAGGCAATGGGAGTCAAGAAACATGTGGAGGGTTCAGCTTTTCCCACATATCTAGTGATTCCTTTTTCTCATTCAAAAGTTCTCTGTCAAAAACTTCTCCACTTTTTCCTTTTCCTTCCTTCTCCCTGAAACTGAAGTTGCATTTCCCTCATATATACTATTATGTCATAGACACAAAGGTTTCTCGGTCAGTCAGAAGATGTATTTCCCTTAATATATGCAGCATTGCAAGACTGTTCATTATTTATTATGTTTTTTATACATAGATTTTTTTTTTCATGTTCTTTCCCTCATTAGATTGTGAGCTCCTTGGAAGCAGGAACTATCTTTTTTTTATATCTAACCCAATGTCTGGTAGATATTAGGCACTTAATAAATGGTTACTGACACTCAATTTTCCTAGAGTAGGGTGTGACACATTTTGTCAAGGGAAAGGGACAAGGCAAAGAGACACAAAACTGAGTTTTATGTGTAAGGAAAAGCAAATAGAATCTGAGGAGGGACTTAATGTTATAATATGTCTCAAGAGCTAGTCTTGGGACCAGGTTGTTATGAAGAGTTTTAAAAGTTAGAAATGTTTATATGTGTGCCTAGAGTTAATAGGGAACTGATGAAGTGTATTGAGTAGGAAAGTGGCTTGGTCAGACCTGGGCTTTAGTAAAATTGTTGTGGTTGCCATATGGAAGATAGATTGGGGGAGGGAAAGACTTTAGTCAAGAAGACTAAATAAGAAGCTATTGCAATAGTCCAGGCAAGAGGTGATAAGGGACCAAACTAGGATGTTGACTTCATGAGAAGAGAGAAGGAAACATATGTGAAGGACACTGAATTTAGGCAGAGGCAGCTGGTGGTACAATGGATAGAGCACTGTACCTGAAGTCAAAAAATTCTGAGTTCAAATCTGGCTTCAGTCACTAGTTCTGCAACCCTAGGCAAGTCATTCTGTTTTTACAGTTTTCTCAACTGTAAAAGAGGGATGAAAGCAATAACTTCACAGAATTGTTTTGAATATTAAATGAGATAATGCAAAAAGCACTTAGCCCAGCATCTGACTGATAGTAGGCACTACATTAATATTCCTTCCCTTCCCTAGATAATGGGTATCAAGTATTGTAAAGAATGGTGAAGGAAAATGACAAGACAAGGTTGACTTTACTCTTGTGAACCTTGGTGAATAGAAGAATGACAGTGTCTTCATTAAGTCAAGTCTACAAGCATTTATTAAGTGCCTACCATGTACCAGATATTGTACTAAATTGTGGACTGATGTAGAAAAGTTCAGAAAAGGGGTGGGAGGGAAAGGATAATGGATTTTTTTGGTTTAGTTTGAGATGCTTATCTTCAATTTATAATTTTCTAATATAAGATTGGCAAAATTATAAAATGTTGAGAAGAAAATGAAAGAAGAGGAAGTAGAGACAGATGAGTAAAGGTTGACTTTTTTCAAAGCATTTGGCTGAAAAAAGAAAAGAGAGGTGTAATACAACAGTTGATGGGGATGATAGGATCCAGTGAGGTTTTTTTTTAAGTATAAAGGAGATGGGTTTTATGTACACTTTAGAAAAGAAACAAAGATGAGGGTAGATGTTGAGGTTTAGAAAGTCAAAGCTGATCTACTGGGGGAAGGGGGTAAACTGCCAGATAAGATGAGAAGAGACATGATCAAAAGTCCATAGAGAGGGGGTTATTCTTGAGGAGAAGAGCCACCTGCTCAACTGCAGTAAAGGAAAAGATAATGGAAAAATACAATATTAAGGGGTTTTGAGGTATAAAGAAAAGGGAACTTATGATAAATGACCTTAATTTTATCAGGATAGTGTGAAGGGAAGCTGTTGGCTAGGAGGATGAAGGTAGGGTAGGTGATTTGGGAAGCTTAAAGATAAAAATGTTTTGAAGGACATCTCTGGTGAGTGGGAGACAGAATCAGTTAAGGAGAAATAAAAGGATTACCTGTTTCAGTGATAGCCCAGTTGAAACTAGAGAGTATACATTTCTAGTTGATCCAGTCAATATATTCCTCTAATTTTATTCCATAGCATGTGAGTAGGAACAGAGGAGCTAGAAAGGAGCAATATTCAAGACTTGGAGTTTGACAAGACATGAATAGCACTAGGACAAGGGAGCAAGGGATTCAAGAGCAAAGATAGTGTAGAACTGAACTTGTTAATAAAGAGATTGAGTTTGGGAAGGAAGGAAAATATAACTAGACAAGGTGCAATGGCCTAGAAAAATCCTGAGGAGTAGAGGGATTGGCAATCACCAGGATAGTGAAGTACAGGTTTAGGAGGAATGAGGCATAGGGACAGGTGAAATAATAGGAGATGATGATTATTTAAAGTATTATCAGAGTTCTTGATCATGGAAGTTGAACACTTGTGGGTAATGGCAATAATGACCTTTCTTGTATGTAATTGAAAGCAGTATAGAGGAATAGGTCATGAGAGTTGAGTAGATAGAAGAACTGGAAAGTTAAGGTGTTTGAAGATGTATCATATTTATGTTGAAGCCCCTTAGTTTGAAGCTAGGGGAGATGTAGTCTACAGGAATATTGTCAGTCAGATACAGAACTTCTTGAAAAAAAGGAATAATACCCTAAAGATTATTATCTAATAGATATAATATCTGGATAGAGTGATAAATTTAGATAGAGTGAGCTTCAAAGGAGGAGAATGAGACCTAAATGAATTATTTCCCAGGGTTCTGTAAGAACTAGTTAATGGCAGTCCCCAATTTACCTGTGAGTTTTATTCCAAAACTATTTTAAGCCAGTTATTCAGGATATATTTTTTGTAGAAATATAACCTGAGGCCAAAAATTGGAAATTAAAGGAGTGCCTATCAATTGGGGATTGGCTAAATAAGCACTGATCTACTGTTGTAATGGAATATTATTGTGCAATAAGAAATGATAAGGAAATTTATTTCAGAAAGGCCTGGAAAGACTTTCCATGAACTGATGCATAATGAAGTGAACAGAACCAGGAGAATATTTTTCAATGAAAAACTTTGAATGACTTAGTATGTTCAGTAGTACAGTGTTCCAAGACAATCCTAAAGGACTAATGATGAAGCATACTATCCACCTCCAGAGGAAGAACTGATAATGATGGAATACAGACTGAAGCATGCTATTTTTAGTTTTCTTTTATTTATTATTTTTTTCTTTTATTAGAGTCTTTTACAAAATGATGAATATAGAAATATTTTATATGATTGCACATGTATAATCCATATCTGATACCTCAGGAAGGGAGAAGGGGAAGAAGGGAGAAAACTATAGAATTTAAAACTCAAAATTTTAAATAAAAATGTTTAAAATATTGGGGTGGGGGAAGAACTAATGGATGGGATTGCCAAGCAAGTCAGGGATCTTTGAAAGACCAGGAAGAACAGGAGACTTATCACAGGATTGGAGAAGAGAAAAAGATTTGATATTCCCCAAAAGGAAAGAGAAAATAGTCAATAAACTATATAGTTTCATGAACTTGACTTTTATAACTCATAACTGACAAAGTTCTGAACTGAATCAAGAAAAGGATGAACAATGAATCTCTACAAAAGGAAATGTGATCATAGAGACATCATAGCTTTGTCAAGAGCAGCATATACTAAATCTGACTACCTTTTCTGGCAGGTTATAGATTGGTATAGCAGGGCAAGGCTATAGATAGAGTTTGCTTGGTTTTGAGCAAAGCATTTAAGACAAAATCTTTCATGCTATTCTTGTGGACAAGTTGGAGAGATGAGGGCTAAGTGATATCAGAGTGGATGGTAGGACCCAAAGAGTTGTCATCAGATTTAATGCCAACTTCAAAGGAAAATCCTAGGGAAGTGACTCAAAAATTTGAACTTCTGATATGCTATTTAATATCTCTTTCAACCACTTAGATAAAACAGGAAATGATATGCTTATCAAATTTGTAGATGACAAAAATCTAAGCGGGATAGCCAATACATTGGCTGATAATCAGGATCTAAAAAGTTCAAGACAGGTAAATAAATTATACATTCATCCCTATTATATTTCAAGAATTAAACTTGTGTCCAAAGAATCAGCTTCAAAAGTGCAAGGTGCGGGAGGCATGACAAGACAGAAATTTATCCAAAAAAAGATCTAAAAGTGGATTACAAGCTCAATGTGAGTCAATAGTATGATATAACAATTTTAAAAAAAGCTTATGTGATTTTTAAATGCCATTAAGAGAAGGAGGTACTATGTTTAGGCTTTCGTTAGTGGTGAATTCCTTGTAGTCTACCTTGTTCAGACTATATCAGGACTGGCCACTACATTGTAGAAAAGATATTGACTAGATGATGCAGCACCTTCAGATCCTTCATACCTTTTGAAGGTTGGCTGTAGAAGCTAGGTGTGTTTAATCTGGAAAAGAGAAGACTTAGAGAGGGTTATGATAGCTGTTTTTAAATATTTGAAGGGTTGTCACCTTAAAGAGGAATTTCCATTCATTCTATCTGGTCTTGAAAATCAAAATCAGGAGCAGTGGATGGAAGCACTGAAGAAAAAAAATTAGACTCATAAAAGAGGAATGTCCTAAAAATGAGAGTTGTGCAAAAGTGGGATAAATCATCTTTTTTACCTTTTCCCAATGACATGTAAAGATAGTTTTCAACATTCATTTTTTGTGATTTTTGTAATTTTTCTCCCTCTCTCCCTTTCTTCCCCACTTCTCTTAATAGTAAGGAATCTGATATAGTTTATGCAAGTACAGCTATGTTAAACATATTTCCATATTAGTTATATAATAAAAGAAGAATCAGAACAAAAGAGGATAAAACTATGAAAATTTTAAAAAACAAAATAAATTTTAAAAAAGTGAAAATAGTATATATTATTCTATATTTAGATTCCATAGCTCTTTCTCTGGATGTGGATGGTATTTTCCATCTCAAGTGTTTTAGAATTATCTTTGATAATTATACTGTTGAGAAGTCTATCATAGTTGATCATGGGATAAATCATCTTGAGGAATTGTGATTTTTTTTCCCCTGGAAGTCTTTAAGCAAAGACCCCTTGTCAGGGAAACTGGAGAGAGGATTTCTGTTTGAGTTCATGGCTCTGCAGTTCTTCAACACATGAATTATCCCTACCATTCTGGCCATCTCCTTACATTATTTTTCCTGGAGATTCAAGGAGACAGGTAGAGAGGTTTTACATAAAGTAGATAAATCATTCCTAGAGCATTTTGGAAAAAAGGCAAATAGTAGAGGACTGGAAATCCCTTGTTTTGGGGATTTGGAAAACAATGTGTGATACCCTTCCAACCTCTGATTCTGACACAAAGAGTTTATGCAGACAGACAATTAGACTCTAGCTTATGGTAGAGAGAGCGAGAAATCAAATCTGATCATGTCTCGTCATATTTACCCAACCTCACATTTCCCTACTGTGCCGTTTAACATTTTGAAATTCAAATCACATTTCTACCTTGGACATTGTGAGAGGACTATTTTTATCCCTGCCGTAATCATCTAATTTGCTGATTACAGGTCTCAAATTGCCACAGAGAACTCAATTTTTTAAAAGAATTGTCCTGTTTGATCAAATATGTTATTCAAGCATTGCAGTCATTTGCTCTACAAGGTTACCTGCCAGGGAAAGCTAACCAGCAGTAATAGCATTAGAAGCCTATGCTTAAAATCAAGCATTAGATAATCTCCTTATAACAATAGAACTTTAAATACAATTTGCTACAGGTATTTCAGTTTCTGTATTGACAGACAATTGCATTTCACATTGAATGAGTACAGCTTTTCCCACCTCATCCCATTTCCAAATTTAACTTTAGAATGCAATTATGGCCTCAACTTAATCCAGGCTGAGCTGACCAGTATTTCCCTGTAGACTGTGGTGTCTGATGTATTGTAACTGCTTGATTCACCAGGACTAATTTTATTATTATTTCATTGTCTCACCTTCATGGTTAGCAGACATTCCTTTCCAATTTGTTTGCTGGGACCTTTGACCTCCCACAGTTTTCATGCTTTTTCTCAAGAGATCAAGGTAGGAACTGCCATGGAATTGATGGTTTTTTTACAGTTGGAAAAACACCCAAGCATTCAGAGACCAAAGCAATCTGCAGCTCTCTGCCATTTTAAAATCTGCAAACCAGAAATATGTTATTTTACAGCACATGATGCTAGAAGGCATATTGTCTTCATGAACTAAAATATAAATCTGTAACAGTAGTTGGAAAATTATCATGCATTTGGGGCTTGATATTGAATTTGCTCTCTAATTCAGGTAATCTGCTATCTTCACTTTCTTCAAATAACCCCACTCCCCAATTTGCTCTCCCCCCCTCCCCTTTTCCCTCTTAGTATAACAGAATGAACATCACGCTAGAAGTTAGAAGACCTAGTTTGAATAACACTAACCAACTAGTTATGTGATCTTAGGTTGCACATCCCTTATCTAATCTCAGTTTCTTCCTCTGTAAAATGAAAGAGTAGGACTGGATGACCTCTGAAGTTCCTTTTAGGTCTTATTTCCAGTGACGCTATTTCTGATTCTATACCCTGCTCTTCTTGACTGGAATATCTTCAGTTCAGTCCACAATCCAATTCAACCCCACATATATTTATTCAGTACTTCCTTTGTGCAGCTATGGTAAACCCTGAGATTAAAAACTAAACAGTCCCTGTCTCCAAGGAGTTTACATTCTATTAGTATACCTCACTCCTATTTGTCTCACTATTTAAAATCCTACTGAATTGAAAGATTTAACTCAAGTCTCCACCCCACCAACAAACTATAACTCTAGCTCAAAATGATCTCTCTTCTTCCTGACTTTCCTGAATCCCTAAAACATCCAACTTTTCCATTTGTTCCCATAAATTCTGGCTTTCATTCAATTACTTGTGCTCCTGTAGTATTATCTCATTATCCTTTCCTTATAAGATTGCAAAATGGAGGTTCAAGAATAAGAAGAATTATTTGTGGAGTGGACTTAATGCCTTAAGTGACTTTGCTAGCACATTTATATATGAAAGACTGGGAATGGTAGTTAGGCAAGAGACAGACAATGACCTTGTCATCTGGACTTAACTTTTGAGCATGCTTAGCACCATTAGGGTAGCAGATACAAAACATTTGAGGTCCTCAAAGACACTGCAAAAGAATTATACTCACAAGATTATGGGATTTCTGTGGCAGAAATTCCCTGAGGTCCCAACCCACTCTAAAACTACAATCCTATGATCTATTGAAATTAGTTGAGAGCATAGTATCCTCAGTTGATGAAGCCACATAGACTTTTTAGCCCTAAGCTAGAATTGCATCTTTAATAGAGATCCTTCTCTCAGTGACCAATAACAGTTCAAAAGATTGAATTTAGCCTGAGGACACTGGCTAGATGTTAGCAGCTCTGCTCTGTGTTCCTTACAGTTTGTCCCATGAGGCAAGGAGTTTCTTAGAGGAGAAATTCCCTTCTAGTCAAAGCACTGAGGAAACAAACCATTTTTCTTGAGGATAAAAAAGTTTTTCACCAAAAAGCGTTTAATTTGTTTTTTTAATCTCCCTTCTAGTCCAATAACTGGGTAGGTTAAGATTTCTGATCTTTCTTAAAGAAACTATACCTTGAAAACTCTTATAGGATTTAAGCTAAAAAGGCAAAGCAGAGGCCACTCGTTCATCTATAAAGAAGAGGCAGCATGCCAGAAATCAGGAGGTAGAAAGAGGAAAAACTCTATCATTTTAGTTGTTTAGAGGCTTGGCAATATTGGATTAAAGAGCAATGCCCATGGGGCAGCTAGGTGGTGCAGGGGGCAGCTAGGTGGTGCAGTGGATAAAGCACCAGCCCTGGAGTCAGGAGTACCTGGGTTCAAATCCGGTCTCAGACACTTAATAATTACCTAGCTGTGTGGCCTTGGGCAAGCCACTTAACCCTGTTTGCCTTGCAAAAACCTAAAAAAAAAAAAGAAAAAAGAGCAATTCCCAGTGGAAACCACTGGGTATCAGAAGGTATACCTCCAGCAAATATGACATATAAGGGACCAACAGGGAAAAAGCTCTGCAGTTTCAGGGATCTAGATTGATCCTTTGTTTTCATACTCCAGCCTTACTTATTTTTCTCCTAATGTGTCTAATTTTTGCCCATTTCCCTTGCTGATAGTGTATGGATTTAATACTTCATGTCCTACATAGAATGGTTCCAGTTTTTCCCCTGGTCAACATATGGCACCAAAACAATCAGACTTTGCAGGTGACAGATATACACAATAAAAATAGGAATGTGTCTTTATAATATGGTTGGGGAGTAGAAATGTATGCTTCCTCATTTGACCTTTATTCTGTCTAAAAATCATTTGAATTCCTCATTTGACCTTTATTCTGGCTAAAAATCATTTGAATGCCCAACCAGAGAGGCTATTCTGAGTATCTAGCCCTGAACTAGGAGGTTATCTATAAGAAAGGGTTTTGCTCTCTTATAAATAGGGGTTGAAATAAGGTGTTGAAAAGGAAAAATCTGACTTTAGCCTGAGGATCACTTTGCTTGGTTTTCATTAGCAGAGTGCTATGGAAAAGGCAAAAACACATCATATAATCATCTTAAGGAAAGTCTGGCCACTATTCCCTAACAGAGTAAAACTGAAAAGGTTTGTGTGGCTCTACAAATGAATGCAGATGATAGAAGCAGGAGATAAAAATCAGCTCAGACTATATGTTAAACAGCTCTCAGGGGAACACTCAGCTGCAATTACAGAACCAAGATAGCAAGATGCTAGTAGGAAAAAAAAAACAACACTTCACAGCAGGAAGGAACCACGGGGATCAGGCCAGCAATGTCCTCAGCAGAGATGCCATAGCCAGCAAGAAGCAAGCCCAATGATAATATCACTAGAAAACATTGGTCTTCAGAGGACAACATATACCTGCTCCCCTAGAGCAAGGGTCTCATGATCCCTATAAGTGCTCATTCTACCCATATTAGGGGAAATGTGGGTTCTATTACAAAGCTTTTTACTACAGTGCCTTTGTTTTGAATTAATTGTGACTAGTATTGGATCTAAGTGGATAGAAATCCATAAAGCACCTTGAACTTGTGGTAAATTTGCCCATGGGACCTATCTTGCAATTTGGGGGAGTGTCCCCATGTATTTGACTCATATCCCTTGTAAGATAAAACCCAAGACTAGGGTGAACAGTAGGGCTCTGTTTGTTCTTTCTGGATTGAACTAATGTTGGTCTTTGTTGTTACTGCTGAGTTGTTATTGATTCTTTATGATCCCATTTGGGCTTTTCTTAGCAAAGATACTGAAATGATTTGTCATTTTCTTTACTAATTCATTTTTACAAATGAGGAAACTAGGGCAAATAGCGTTAAGTGACTTGCTCAGGTCACACAGCTAATTAAGTGTCTGAGATCAGATTTTATCTCAGGAAGATGAGTATTCCTGACTGGGCCTGGCACCTAGCTGATCTAATGTTGATCTGCATCTTATAATAGCTTTTGATTCCTGTCCCTAACCTTTCTTGCCTGTCTCCCTTAGCAATGCAGGGAAAAGAGTATGGTAGACGGTGTAGCATTTACTGGGCTAGACAAACCCAAGACAAGGTCTGAATCATTATACATCAGATTTAGTCTGCCAACCTCAGACTAATAAAACAGAAGAGAATCTTTTGATTCTCTGGAAGTGGAAAAAGGTTTTGATAAGAGGTAACAGTTGGAGGGGGGAGAGAAAAACCCTCTGAGAACTGACATTTCAACACTTCGGTGCCTTTGGTAAATTGTACTTAATGGCGAATTCTTTAACTAACTTGTGAAGGAGACTAGCTGAGAAAGAAGACAATGATTTCCCTTATTCCAAAGCTGAAACAGGCCAGCTGGACGCCCCCCTGCCATGGCTAAACACCAGGCTACAGATCTGCTGCTGCCGCAGCTGCCAACTTAACAAACATCCTTTGCACACACTTTCATCAATTCTAGTGCACACCTCACGGGAAGATGATTCCTTTAGCTGTTGGTGACTTAAAACTCACGTACACACAGTACATTTTTTTTTAATGTCAGAGACTATTTCTCTGCCAATTGATTTTTGCAAAACTAGCTACCTTATTAACTTACTGGCTTTCTTGAAGCCAAGGAAAGGTTGTGGGTTGAGTTCAATCTAGAAATGGGAGAAGGGGGACAAAAGTAAACCTAAGATTAAAACTGGGAGAATGATCTATTAGCAAGAATGATTCAAGTACCTGTCACTACATTAGTCTTTTTTTTCTTTTCCAAAAGAATTGTCTGTGTCCCTATGCCATTGAATTCCAATACCCAATAGTGTTTAGGTGTGGGATTGGCTTCAGAGCAAATGCATCTAAGGTTTGATCATAAATCCAACATTACAAAGACTACCCAAAACAAGATAGGTACTAATTGGAAATATTTTTCTGGTCCTGGTCACTTTATTCAATCCTGAGCTTAAAGTTAGGGCTATACTGAATCAGTCCAGGAAAAAAAAAGTTGACTGGAACCCTTAAAAAAAAAAGAATCTCAGGGGAATCATTAGGTCCCACCCAGTAATGAGTCTTTATATCTCACTACCTATTGACCACTGACTTATTGACTTGGTCAATAGGTCAAAAAAGCATATATTCAGAACTTCCTATGTGTTAGGCTCTGTGCTAAGCACCAAGGATACAAAAAAAAAAGGCAAAGACAATGCCTGCTCCCAGGTACTCCAATCTAATGGATTCTAGTATTGTTCTGGAAATTTTTCCCTAGTGTAGTGGTACAGTTTTAAAAAAGCTCCACATTTGGAATCAGAATATCAGGGTTTGAGTCCCAGAACTCACAGACAGGTCTTCTCCTCAATTTCCTTATTTGACAATGGGAATGATAAAATCTGCCTTCCATGTTTCCTTTGAGGGTATTGTTTAAGGATAAACTAATGGATACCAAAAGACTGGAAAAAAATTAATTCCTATAGGAAGCAGAGGCTTTAAAGCCCAGCAAAGGCATCTCTAAATCATGTTGTGTTCTTTCTCCCACTCTTCAACCTCTAATTTGCAAGTTTCCCACAAGAACTAGGTTGCAGATACTTGGGGATTTGCAAAAATGACATTTAGGAATTCAGAAAGGAGAATTTTTCCTTTTTCATTTATAAACTTCAACTTTTCATTTTCTCCAGAAATGGTACTTCTCTACTATTCTTGGAAACCTGGAGAATGCTTCTGTTAAAACATATATGAGAAAGTAAATCTGAGCAAGAAACAGTGATGGGAATGAGGGTCAGCTTGCAAAATAAAAAAATGACCTTTCCTAGTTCTTTGGTTTTATACTGTGTTTTGTTCCAAAGTAAGATTCTGCTTTGCCTTGGGTGAGATGATAGGGTATTACTGAAGGGGGGAAGGACCTGAATGGAAGGAGAAGAAGATAGGGAAGACTTCCATTTTTGATGATAAGCTCTATTGACTTCACAATTTAAGGGCTGACTCTTTCTGCTTGACTTTTAGTGCTTGCTAGAGCACTTGGATCTAGTTCCTAATGGCCTCCAGGTCCCTGGACCATTAACTATTAGATTCCTCTTCAGTGGACATTGTCCTCTGTGGACAACATACTTAGCAACCAAAGAGTGAAGGATCTTCCAAAGATCTTACCTTGAACCTCTGAACATCATTACCTTGGACATCTATAAGAAAAGCCAGTTTGAGTTTTTGAGAGTTGCTCAGATTGACTATATGATATTGGTCTAAGAATAGCATATTATTCAGGGAAACTTTAGATGATTAAACTTTGCAGTCTATATCATAAGCCATCAAGGATGATGAAACAGCCCAAACAACATTTTATTCACTCATAGAATGAGAACTAGATCTAGAAATTTTGTAGCTTAATATTCTTATTTTGAAGGTGAGAAACCTGAGATCCATGAGATTGAATGACTTAGCAATGGTCACATGAATACTATATATATATATATATATATATATATATATATATTTATTCTGATAAATCTTGCATTTGATCCCAAATTCTATGATATCAAATCAATATTTTTGTTGAGTCCTCATTGTGAACTTAAAAGATGTAATTAGGAATTATTTTGCAGATTCAACTGTGATGAAGCTTAAGGTACAATGTAAATAAGTTTTCTTCAAGTATAGTTAGCTGGGAGAAAGGGAGTCTTGTTGCCCATTGAGTCCATGTGTCTTAAACTGAGACTACTAAACTCAAAATCCCTGGGAAGAGGAAGAAAGGGGAGGTAGACTCTGGGGAAGAGAGACACACATAGTGACATAGATAGTAGGCTAAGACTAGGAGCTAGAACAGTTGCACAATGACAGAAAAGAACGTTATAAAACAGGTTGAAAAGGAAATCCACCCCCCCCCCAGTCTGAATAAAATTCTAATTATTCTTCCCTAGTCTCACAAAATCTTCCTGCTTGAATTTCATATAACAGCTTGTTTTGGACTCTCTAATGTTTTTGTTATATTACTCTGTGTAGTATAGATATTGTACTCAATGACCTCTGAAATACTAATTTCTCCCAGTTCTTCCTCCCTCTCCCTTTCTTGCCAACAAAAGCTCTATTATTGGTGGCTTCATTATTTGTGTGAGTCCTGTTTCCCTACTAAACTCTAGGCTCCCCACCCCAGGGGAGAGACCCAAGTTTCATTTAAACTATTTATCTTCTCCTTTATCTAGCACCATGTTCTGCACACAGTTGGTACTTATGTTTGTTGATTGCAGAGTCTCATAGAGCCCATTTAGTAGACACTTACAGACATCTTTACCCTGGATATTTTTTTTTAAGAAAGATTTTGGGGCGGCTAGGTGGCATAGTGGATAAAGCACCGTCCCTGGAGTCAGGAGTACCTGGGTTCAAATCTGGTCTCAGACACTTAATAATTACCTAGCTGTGTGGTCTTGGGCAAGCCACTTAACCCCATTTGCCTTGCAAAAACCTGAAAAAAAATAAAGATTTTATTTATTTTGAGTTTTACAGTTTTTTGCCTATTCTTGCTACCCTCCCCCTACCCCCCACAGCAGGTAGCCTCTTAGTCTTTACATTGTTTCCATGGTATACATTGATCCAAATTGAATGTGATGAGAGAGAAATCATATCCTTAAGGAAGAAAAATAAAGTAAAAGATAACAAAATTAATAATAAGATAATTATTTTTAAAAAATTAAAGGTGATAGTCTTTGGTCTTTGTTCAAACTCTACTATTCTTACTCTGGATACAGATGGTATTCTCCATTGCAGATAGCCCCAAATTATCCCTGATTGTTGCACTGATAGAATGATCAAGTCCATCAAAGTTGATCATCACTCCCATGTTGCTGTTAGGGTGTACAATGTTTTTCTGGTTTTGCTCATCTCACTCAGCATCAGTTCATGCAAATCCCTCCAGGCTTCCCTGAATTCCTTCCTGGTTTCTAATAGAACAATAGTCTTCCATGATATACACATTCCATAGTTTGTTAAGCCATTCCCCAATTAATGGACATTCCCTCATTTTGCATTTCTTTGTCACCACAGAGCTGCTATGAACATTTTTGTACAAGTGGTGTTTCTATCCTTTTTCATAATCTCTTTGGGGTATAGACCCAGTAGTGGTATTGCTGGATCAAAGGGTATGTACATTTTTGTTGCCCTTTGGGCATAATTCCAAACTGCTTTCCAGAAAGGCTGAATGAGTTCACAGCTCCACCAACAATGTATTAGTGTCCCAGATTTCCCACATCCCTTCCAACATTGATCATTGTCCTTTCTGATCACATTGGCCAGTCTGAGAGATGTGGGGTGGTACCTCAGAGATGCTTTAATTTGCATTTCTCTAATAAGTAGGGATTTAGAGAAATTTTTCATATGACTACGGATCACTTTGATTTCCTCATCTGTAAATTGCCTTTGCATATCCTTTGACCATTTATCAATTTACCTTGGATATTTTTAAAGAAGTAAACTGGGAACTTCGTTACTTGTCACAAAAGAAATAGAGTTCTAAAAAAGAAGTTGAGGTGAGGGAGTTGGCAAAAGGAAAAATGTTCTCCAAATACCAAGCCAATAAGTGACAATGATGCTGAACAGAAGGGAGAGGCAGGAATTTTCCCTTAAGAAACATGTTCACTCACAGAAGGATCATGTTTCCCCTGAGGCTGAGAAAGCAAGCTTCCTTGGTGAGGGGGTGGTTTGCTTTAGGTAGCTCAATCCTACATAGACAGCAAGTTGCAGCTGGGGTTGGGGATATAGTGGGAAGTGGAGTGGGGTGCAAACTTGTGGTTCCTTTCCCCCCAGGAATGGTACATGCTGACATTGAAGTGATGCTAATGGATTTGGAAGGATTTGTGTTTTGTTAGCAAGAGGGGGGAGAGAAGAAAAACTAGAAGAAAATCACCAAGGACTAGTGGCTTCAAAAACCATTTCTAGCAACTTCTTGGACAGAATTGGCCTGAGGAGGATAAAATCAGCTTCTTAACAAAAAAACCCCAAAAGGATGAAATCATTAGCATCCATTAAGTATATTCTGTCAATTACTGACATGCCATTGTTATATGGATAAAAGAAATGTAATTAATAAAACCCACCCAGCCTGCCTTTTGTGTTTCCTTGAGTTTCTTATTGACGACCATGTCTATCTTTTCTTACTGGCTTCACATTCTTTTCAGCTGTTCTGGACATCATTAAAATGAAAAGTACTGAAAATTGCTTTCTGAAATCTGTAAACACATCTCATTCAGCTGCAATTTGTCTTCTCATTTCTCAATTTTTTCCGTCAATCTGACAGAATTTGAGAAAATATTTTCCAGTGACACCAAATACAGGCCAGACGGTTAGAAGTTTCCTCAAAGGAAGAAGAGAAGAGAAAAACCAAACCCAACACATCCCATTCTGTTGGCTTAACTTCCCATCTGGATTGCTCCTCTACTTGGACCACATGTTAGCCAAGGGTTAGTCCTAAGTCAGCTCCTTCCCAGGCTCTCAGCCCTCAGCTCCCAAGTGAATGTCATTCCTGGGCTTCTTCCTGAACAGCAGAGTGGGCCTCCAGCTTGCAGGTGGAAGGCCATGCTGCGGTCACCATGAACTTTCACCCATTCATAGACCAACAGAGAAACTAAGTCCACATTAAAACATGAGGATACTTCCTCTCCCAACATCACAGTACCCCAGAGACTAAACACTAGAAATTCTGCCGGGACCAGCCATTCCAAACCCAGCTAGGTTGAGGGAAATTTATTCTGATAAAGTGCAAGATGTCCTTTATTTTCCCACTGCTCTTGAAAGTAGAAATAATGAATATTGGACTCCAAAAAGGAATGACCTATATAGCATTGAGCTCAGGGATGGGAAGGGACCAAGATTTACTCATCTACTCTGGGAATACTCAGCAGATAGCAATTAAATCACATGCAGTGATTCACATACAGTTGGGGTGGAGAAAGGGCCAGACTTTGGCAAAATGGTGAAGTCAGCAAAGTTTGTCTTTGGGTCCTCCTTACCCTCTTTCTCATCCCTTCCTTTTTTCCTCCTTCTTTTCTCTCCCCCAGGAATTATTGACACTACTCTTCCTTCTTCGTTCTCCTATTCTTGTCCCACTTTTCCTTTTAGTTGACTATGAATCCCTGCTAAAATTTTTAGTTAATAACAAAAATATTGACTTAAGGGGTGGCTAGGCGCAGTGGATAAAGCACCAGCCCTGGAGTCAGGAGTACCTGGGTTCAAATCCAGTCTCAGACACTCAATAATTACCTAGCTGTGTGGCCTTGGGCAAGCCACTTAAACCCCATTTGCTTTGCAAAAACCTAAAAAAATAAAAAAAAATATCGACTTAAGGCAGGGGTTCTTAACCCATGATCCATGTACTTGTTTTTTCTTTTAAAAAATATTTTGATAACTGACATTTCAATATAATTGGTTCTCTGTAATTTTTAAATTTTTATTTTATCCATTTAAAAACATAGTCAAAGAAGGGTCCATAGACCTTAATCTATGATGAAAAAAAAAGGTTAAGGACTCCAGTCCTAAGGTAGGACTTCTTCCCAAGAATATTTGTATTTTTACAGAGTTCTCTGAGAAGGTGAAAACATTTTCAATCCTTCTCCCCCACCCCCAATCTTTAAGTGACTAGCCCAAGATCACAAGTAAGTATTAAGTGTCTGAGATTGGATTTGAATTCGGGTCCTCCTGACTCAGAGCCAGCGCTCTATCCACTACGTCACCTAGCTGCCCCCACTTTTAAATCTTTTTTAAAAAACTTTATTTAAATATTTTAGCTATTATTGATCAAAGCCTCCCCACCCCTCAACCTCCAATCTTACAATGAAGCTAGTGTAATGACAGGAAGAAGGGTTGTTATTTTTAGGTAAAAGGCCTATCTTCCTCTTTTGAGTATATTGACATAAAGTAGGACTGAGATCAGTATTCACCTGCCACAGGTTGTTAGTTTCTCTGGTTGATCCCTTCCTCGAGTTTCTCACCTCTCCAGTCCATCTTCCACATAGCCACCAAAGTAAATTTCCTCAAGAGCAATTCTTTCCATGTCATTCCCCTACACAAATCAACTCCAGTGACTCTTTATTTCCTGGAGGATAAGATACAAATTCCTTTATTAAAGCCTTTCCCAGCCTAAACTCAACCTTCCAGTCTCGTTGTATATCACTATCTCCACCCATTATGAACCCAGGTACCCTGGCCTTCTATCTATTATTCATACAGGATACTTTCTCTTTACCTGCTTCTCAACACAGGTTTTTTCCATTTCTGGAATTCATTCTCTTGTTATCTCTGCCTCAAAGAATTCTTTTCTTCCTTCAGGATGAAGCTCAAGCACTCCTTCTATGGGAAACTTCCTAATTTCCTCCAATTACTAATGCCCACCCTTTCTCTTATCCTGTATTTTCCCTTCTTCATACTTATTTGTATACATGTGCTTGTTCTCTCTTCCCATTAAAATGTAGGATAAGGATTATTTCATTGTTTGCATTGGTATCCCAAGCACCTAGACGAATGCTTAATAAAGGCTTGTGGGCTGATAAGTGGAGAGACTCTACCTTACTTATTACCTTACTTATTCTGTATCTCCTTGGAGTACTGTAATGGATATTGAATTAATGTTTGCAGAACAAATGAATCCCATAGCTGCAGTCCATATCTCCTTCTCTTACCCCTTTTCCTTGGGCATGACTCTCTTTAAAGACCACTCATTGTATCAGATCAACAGTCAAAAAACCCCCAAGTTTATGTTATAGTTATTTATGGCCTTTGATAGCTTCCTTACCTACATATTGACTAAATGACTTCTGAAGTAGCTTTTAGCTCTGAAATTCTGGAGTCTGAATTCCTTAGCATCCAAGTATATCCAAGATATGTTCCTTACCTATGTAAAGAGTGGACATACTTGGACACTGAGGAATAGGGCAAAGGTGTATAGTATTGTCTCATCTCATTTATAGTGGCAGGTAGGGTTGCCTTAGTATAGGGAAGGTAGACCTCCCCTAACCAACCGGATGTGAATAGACCCAAGAAGACAAAGTGCTGAGAGAAAGAATATCGATTCATTGCCTGGTGCTACCCTGGTAGAAGGCCCAGAACAGCTGTTGGAATTTGGCACAAGTGCTGTAAAAATACCAGAATTGCCTCCCCAAATCCTGTAAAAATTCTTTTCATAATGACAGCATGGAAAGTAATCATAAATTTGAATTTCTTCTACAAATCCCAATTTTCTCCAGACAAGCTTAAACCTGCACAGATGGCCCCAACCACCAAAGAGTAAAAATAACAAAGCTTGCATTTTTCCCCTTCTTTTTTCTCTGTGCAGATGTGTTCGCTGTACATTTTAAAGAAGCACATTGCCTTCACCCTAGCAGAAACATCTCCCTTTTTAGAATCATATTCTCCCATTCAGGCTGTACTATGTGCATGAGTCCCCAAGCTTTATTCTTTCACTCTTTTAGTATCAGCAGTTTGGAAGAAACAAAAGATGGAGTTCAAGCTTAGATGTCATTATAAGTCCTAGAAAAGCCAGTTGTTTGTAGCAGTTACTGGGGAAAGCACCTCAAGGTGCTTTTTCTTTATAAATGGGGAAAATAGAGCTTTAGACCCCATTCAAACAACAGGAGAGAAGTTTGTTAGTGATCTTCCACTGAACAGTTTGGTTCCTAAATTGGGAATCACTACTTGAAAATGCCACAAGGGTCAGCATGGGGATAAGTAGAAGTGTAAGGCAAGGGATATTGGTTCTTGATGAAGTTTGTCTTTGGAGATTCTCTCTTTCCTAAAGGGTTCCCTACTCCCTGCCTCCAGACAGTCCCAGGCTCTATGCCTAGGTCTTCTCTTTCCTTTACTCTCAACCTCTCTCCCATGCCCTTCATAATCAAATTATGCTCTTGGCAATTGTCAAATGGAAAAGAAAATGATAAGTTCATTAGCATTCAAATCCTAATGACCTGCTGTGGGTTATTAGCAGAGGACTTTCTCCCAGGGTTTTAGGGAGACTGATTTGGTAAATTAACCCAATGGTGGAGTTTCAAGCACCACCACAAAACAGTAGAGGAGATCAGTTGGCTTAAAAGTCCTTCCCTCTTCTCCTACTCTACCTCTTGGGCAAATAATCACTGCAAGCAATGAAGGATATTTCCCAGAAGAGGTTTAGTCAATGAGCTCCAAAGTTCCCTAACTCCAGGATTCTATGACTGGCAATAATAATAATTCTCACTATTATCACAATAATCTTGACTGGTAAGTAGTTCAAATATTATCATTACCATTTTACAGAGGGGGAAGCAGAGTCAGGGAGATGAAATAAATTGTCCTAAATTATACAGTTAAGGAACTGGTGGTTCAGGATTCAAGACAGAAATCCCTTGACTCTATATCCATCTTTCCATCTCACCACTATAATACACTAGAGAATTAATGGTCTGTAGCCCATCAATTATGCCAACCCCTTTCACCATCCCTCAGCAACACTAATGTAGCTACAGAAAATGATCAGCTTTTGCAACCTTGACATTGAAATCACAACAGTGAGGTTCTGCCCTGTCAAGTTCTGATAATAAGGTATAGGTCAGAATCATGGATTCCTAGATCTGGAAAGGTCTTCAAGAGATGTTCTAAGGTTTTAACTTAGAGTCCAGGACTATATTGCAATAGAATTGATTTCCTATGAATGTTATTTGATGATTTTAAAAATATTCTAAGAGAGGCAAAAAGATTCACCACCAAAAAGATTCATGATACAAAAAAAAAGGTTAAGAACCACTATAAGGTTCTTTTAGGCCCTCATTTTACAGATGAAAAACTGAGAGAAGGGACCTCCAAAAATCATGCTCTGTGATCAATATAATATTGCTGAGTATCAGACTTTCTGGGCTCAAGGGACTGAGGATATAAGGAGTGCTACTTCCACTGAATACCCAGGAAGCTACTTTTCCTTCTGACCTCCAGCTATTCAGTATTGGGGATAAAGTAGTAGTGTGACCTCTGACACTGCCTACTGTAACCATACAATTTCATCTCAGTGGATACAAGCCTAGGGATAGAGGAGATCGAAGTGTGGGCTAGTATGTTGTTTGTACTTATTTTCAAAGTTGGGTTAAAGTGTTACTTATAAACTTTAAAAACTAGTCAAAAGGGGAAGTAGATTTCTTTAACTCACTTTGAAATGACTAGGTAAGACCCCTTGGGGTAAAGGGAAAGATAAGGGACAGAGATATTTTCTAATCTTTCCAGAAAAAGGGCCCTAGAGCCTTGCTTAATAAATATTTGTTGATTGAGTTTTCCAAACAAGGGGAATATGAAAGGTGTTCCAACAATACTAGAAACATAGACCCTGGACCTTTTCAAAGGAGATCTAATCAATAGTGATACTTCAGAGGCAGGTTCCACTTCCACCATTTGCTACTTTAGACCATGATTCCAATCGATGATGCTCTGTTTAGAATCAATTCTGTCTATTAAGGACCCAAGGACAAAAACTGTGTTGAGATAGTATCTGTAGAAGGAGTTCTATCATCAAGTTGGAGAGAAGGAGCTAGGAAAAAGATCCCCTTGTTTCCCTAATAAAAAAAAATATGAAAAGAAATAGGGAAAAATAAAACATATGGGTCAGGCAGAGGCATAAATGAACAGATACAGATAACCAACCCAATAAAGGCCCCAAGTTGGGGTTTCAACTCTGTCCCCATAAAATCTCATTTTGATACCAGAAACCAGCCTCAGGTCAGAAGAGACCCATGGGGAAGGATATCAAAGTCACAAAATAGCAAAAACAGCTCTAGTTTACCCCATTCCAGAGGGACTAATCCCTCCTGAGAAGTTCCTATAAGTTAGAAAGGTCCCAAGGAGAGAAAGCAGAAGTAGCTGCCAAAGAACACATATGCCCTTGTTGTACCAGGTGGAGGGGTGGAGTAGTCTACCAGAGGCCTCCAGGAGATCTGGGTCAGGCAGGGGGTGGTGAAGGAGCCAGCATTTCTGGGGTGGAAAGTGGGAAGGAAGAAAGGTCAAGCAATGGGGGGGGGGGGGTAAAGGGCAGTTTTGCCAAATTTTAGCTCAGGGGCCTGGAATCCAAGCTTACGCCCCTGCTCAATCTCATCTTGGAAATGTTCAACTCATACTCAGCCAACAGAATGAGACTTTTCAAGGAGCCAGTGATACTGGGAAATGGGGGTGCTATAAACCAGAGTGGAGATACTGTTCCCTCTCCAGGATCTTTTGGTAGGGCCAGTTGTCTGGTGGACTTGAGTTCTCACATGTCCTCCCACATATCCTTTCTGACTAGGTGCCAAGGCTTTACTTTCAGAAATAAATCTTTGCCTGTTATGTCCCAGTGGGTCTTTTTCTTATAGTCAGACCATAGAGGATCAGAAGCTAAACAAGGTTACTATAGTGCTGGAAACAAATTCTTTTCCTTTACCTCTATCACACATATACCTTTCAAGCACCCCACCCCTGGATTGAACAAAAAAGGTTAAAGAAGAATGCTGAGCTAGATAATTCTCCAACAGGCCCACACAAACCTCAATCTCCTTTCTCTTTAGGAGTCAGAGACAACTCCATGCCTGTCATCTCTGTCGACTTAGTAGGACACATTGCTTTTTCTTAATAGAATAAATATGCTGACATTGGCAACAAATTAAATTATATTACAAGACAAAGGACCATTAGGTTCATAAGAATAGGTGTGGGTGTCCTTATTGTTCAAAGAAGTATTATCAGAGAGGGACTTAGTGAGAACTTTCCATTGCCCAGAGGAGGGTGGGAGGGGGCTATAGTCAGGACAATTGAAATCCTTAAACTGGGTCTCTAAGACCAGATGTGTAAATGGTGAATGACCACCAGGTTGTGGAAGTTTAGCTTTTAAACAGAATGTTACAGGCATATTCATAATGACTCCATTCCTGAGTTAGTGTGTTCTAATTTTTGTATATTTAATTCTATTTTAAATACACTAGAGTCACTTGTTCACTAAGGGGACTTTGCTCAAAGATTCTTTGAAAAGCAAAAGATGGCAGAGTGTGGTGGTGAACTGATAGTCCCTGCTACTGAGAAGGCTAAGGTTGGTGGATCACTTTGAGTTTGGGCATTCTAAATGCAGGAGGGCAGTATGACCAGTCTCTGAGACTGGAGGGACACCAGGGTACCTAAGAAGGGGCAAAACCAGTCCAGGTTGAAAAAAAATAGAACAGGTTAAACCTTCTGGACAGGATTGGGATCTGCCTGGGAGTGACTGCTGTATTTCCAGACCAGGAAAGATGAGGAGGAGGCCCAGTCTCCAAAAAAAAGAAGTATAGGAAAAAAAAGTATCACCCTATGGAACAGGGGAAAGAATATTGTATTTGTAATTAGAGTATTGCTAGAGGTAACTCACCATTTGGGAGGCACTAAAATAAAGAGTGAAAAAGAAGAGGACTGCCTACAAAACTGAAGGTCTACAGAGCTGTTGTGCTGACTTCAGTGTTGTATGCCTGTGAAAACTGGATTTATACTTGTGCCATGCTGGGAAATTGAACTGCTTCCATATGAATCGCCTTAAGAAGATTCTGAAAATTACCTGGCAAGATAAAGTACAAGAGACTGAAGTCCTCTTGAACTGAATAGCCAAACTCTACTACAGAGAGCACAACACTAGGGAGCTGGTCATGCCTATATGACAAATATACATTTACTGAAAAGACTATTTTACAGAGATCTCACACAAGGCAAGTATTCACACTGAGGTGAGAAGAAGCAGTACCAGGACACTCTCAATGTCTTTCTAAAGAACTTCAGAAATCACTTGTGAAACATGACTTAGGGCTGCCTAGCATGGTGTGCCTGCATCAAAGAAGACATTGGGCTCTACGAGAAAATCAATCATGGTAGCTAGAACAAAGGCAATATGAAATGAGCAAATCTTTTGAGATCTCCATTCCAAATGTTCAGACTTACTATATGTGCTCAATTTGTATTAAAGGCTTCTGAGCTCATATTGGATGGATCAACCACAGACAAGTACACTGTCTCTTGACTCCACTATTGAGCTGGCATTGATCCTCAGAGTACAAAGGACAAACATCAACAACAACAACCTGGGTTTGAATTGCTTCTAACCTCTTAGGGCTTCAGTTTCCTTTTCTCTCAAATGAAGTGAGAGAGAGTGCTAAAATCCCATCTAACTTGAAATCTATGACTGTAGCTTTAGGGAGAAAAGTACCACACTGGGTTGTCAAGGCATTTGAAGTTTGCCTCTGCCCTTAACTCACTGTCCATCCTTTATCAGCTTTAGGATTCTTCCTCAGCCAAATGGGAAAGTTGAATTAGATGATTTCAAAAGTCCTTTACAAGACTGAGTTTAGGTTACTTGCTTTATAGATTTTGATTTTTACTGACTGAGTTTTCTGAGAGGAGGGTCTAACTATATGTGTCTGAACAATATTTTTACTCACAGGCAAATGCATTTTGGGAACAGATTGAGTTGGCATGAATTTGGCATTTTACCAAAAAGCATAACCTTCAAAATTGAGGACTGGGAACACAGACTGAGAAAAGGTCCCCAAACATGCTCACTTTGGAACGTGTAGTTTCCTGTCCTAATTGAGCATTGGATGTTGGTGTAATCCTTGGAATCTGCATAATACGCTTCTGTTCGGTCATTTCTCCCATGTCACTAAAAGCACCCACCTGTTGCCATCGGCATTACCAGTGGGAATATGAATCTTTGGGTTCCTTTGTTTTCTCCACATGTGACCAAAATACCAACAGGAGGCCCCCGGATCAGACCCAAACAACTTGGCTTGGCTGAAAATCTTGCATAAACTGACAGTAACATCTGGAGGGCAGAGACTGCATCTGTTACATTTGCTCTGGCGAACAGATCCCTGGGCCATGTGGGCTTTAATGAAAGAACTATTTGAATTTGAGGATGAGGAAGAGGATGGCTGGACCAGACAGGGTTTAGAAAATGAGACTTGAGTAGTAAGTTACTTCTGAGAAAGTGGTGACAATTCATCTGAAAAAAAAAGTGTTAAAGACTTGCATGATGTAATAATAGACTGAGTACATCATTGATGATAGGTATTATATTATTATATAATAGGAGATCCTTTACAAATGACACTGTGTATAAGTATATGTTATAAAAGGAATACTATACAAATATACAATCTCCACGTCTCCTCCAACTCTAAAATTCTGTGAATCTATCACATAGAATTAGAATAATATTAGAAAGTTAGAATTAGAATGCTGTCTAGAAGTCATCTAGGACAACTCATTTATTCATTCCTTAATTCGACAGACAACCAACTATATGAGTGTATGAGACAACTATATATAATGCCAATTATATGAGATATCCTGGGTTAGGCATTGAAGAAAATCTAAAATATAAAGATCAACAATGCATGGGTCTTCTACTTAAGGAGCATAAAATCTAGCTTGGGAATAACAAATGAAACAGTTTAAAGTTTCGATAAAACATGATAATTAATATTAGAGGGGTGAATGAAACGCTAAGTTAATATAAGGTCAAAATTGTTTTTGTCCTTTTGAATGAATGTGTGAAAGCTTCAGAAAAGAGATGGCATTCAAGCCATCTTCCATGTTTGGAAGATGGGTAAGAATTTGTTGAGGAATGAGCAATTGCCTAGTTTGGAGTTATCAGGAAAACTGTAGTTTGAGGATGAATAGACTGGAAATGTTGGTTAACATTAGATGTTGGAGAGTCCTGAATTTAGTAAGGAACTTTTGAAGGATTTTGAGTAGATAAGTAAAATAAGTCAACCACCAATAGACTTCAACACACATTTATTAATTGAAAACTAAGCATATGGCACCAGAATAGGTGCTGGAAATACAAAGATCAAGACAAAATTATCCCTGCTCTTTAAGGAGCTTACATTCTATTGGGCTCAGGGTGGGAGGATAAAGACAAAATCATTCACAGGAATTGGTGATGACTGAGGGCTAGAATTGGGTGTGGGCTGAAAGGAAGAGAGTCAACAATGATTGAGTTTTTTTAGTCTTGGGTACTTTAGGGAAATGGTGATGCTATAGAAACTGAAAGAGGAGGAGAAACTGATTTGAAAGAAAGAATTTAGGATTTTAGATGTATTTAAGTTTGAGGTGTGGTGGGAATAGTCAACTACAGACATCCAGTAGGCATCTGGAAGTACAAGTCTGAACAGTGAGGGCTGAAGATACATATTTGGGAATTATTTGCAAAAAAGAAAAATGACAGTTAAAGCCTTGTTAGAAGATGAGTTCACCAAGGAAGAAGGTTTTATAGAGAAAATAGAGGCAAGGACATAACCTTGGGAAATAACTATATTAAGAGATCAGGATAAGGGGGTGAGGTCAGTAGATCCAGATTAAGAACAGTTAGAGATAGGAAGAAACTAGAGAGTATGGCATTTGGGGAGTTGATCACGTCCTCTAGTTCAACTTTATCATTTGACAGATAGAAGGATGGAAAAAACAGCCCCAGAGAGAGAGAGAGAAATGATTGGATCAAGGTCTCAGAGGCAATTCAAGTGTAGAACCAAGGGCTAGAATCCAGTTCTCTTTACTTCCTAGACCGAAGCTCTTTCCACTACACCAGGAAATCTAATGTAAGGACAAAAGTCACATGGTGGGCTAAATGAGTCCCCAGGCTTTATTCTTTCACTCTTTTCGTACCCCTTGCCACCTTTTCCCCTCCCCCTCACTTATTCCTTGGGAGCTTTGTTCCAAAGAGCGCAGGGTTTTAGACCTGACGTTGCCCTTTCCCTACTGACCTAGAAGAAGCCTCAGGGCCAGCCTTCTTCTCCTCCACGCGTGCCTTGTTTCCCACATGGTGCATGAATCTCGCCCTAAAGGTCCAGCGGCTCTTTGCCCCGCCCACTCTCATTGATGCCCTCAAGGTCCCCGACCCAGATCACCTTTTAGGACCCTACCCCTCCCACACTCTCCTGGGCCCTCGGGGTCTCTACAGAGGAGACCTTGGACGGAGGACTCAGGGACTGGCCTCTCCCGTGCTTGCTTCATCCTGCTTCAGGTCTACGGGGTGAGGTTACACTGCTCTCTGCGGATGCTGCCCGGTCCCGCGCTGAGCCGGGCAGAGTGGGTCTCTCACGGTGTAGTGCAGGCGTCACTCTGGGGGCTGGGGCTCAGGAATCGGAGCGGGCGGGTGCGGCTCGAGGGAAGTTAAGGATGGCTGGGGTGAACTGGAAAACCAATCAGGTAGAATTGGAAAAGGTGTGAAGAAATGAGATCGTGAAAGTTAGTCTCTTAGACAGACACATACATATATGTGTGTGTGCGCGTGTGTATGGGTACCCATTCCTTTCATTTTATTCATTCTAGCAAAATATAAGCTTACATAGGGCAGGAAGTGTTTCAGTTTTGTATTCTCAGCCCGGAGCAACAACATCGCATTTGAATGGTTTTTAGTTGATCCAGTCTTCAAAGTTTAGAAAGGAATAGCTTATCTGGCTTTTCTAGTTCTCCCTCCACCCCTGCCCCTCCATAGTCTTTTAAAATGTTGCTTGTTTTTAATCAATTTATTCAAAAATTCTAGTAGCCAGCTGTTTTATGTCGATGACTTGATCCCATTAGATGATATGTTCTAGGAAGGCAGGAACTGACCAATGTATATCTAATCCAGTATTTTTCACATAGTAATTCACTTAGTGTTATTGAATAATGTTGAATGTTACTCTTTTGTAAACCCACTATAGATAAGAACTTATGTTTCAAGTAATAGAGAAAACAAGAATTCTTGCCCACAAAACTTTTGACTTTATAGCATTGCTTATTTCAGTACATATTTCTGAGTATCTAGAATTCTCAAAGGGGGCTTGTAATTGGACAGCTCTGAACTTTGAGGCTGGAGAGATTAGAGTTCAAATCTTGCCTCTGATTCTTACTAATTGTGTGTCTGAGGGCAAGTGATGTCACTTTTCTGAGCCTCAGTTTCTTCATCTGTAAAATGGGAATAAGACTATTATGATGTTCCCTTGAAATTAAGGCATGCGTATAACTTTGAACTATTTCAAAGTACTTTATAAATTTTAGTTATCATCACAACCGTAGTCAAGACAACAAGTATTTATTAGTCACCTACTAAATGCCAGTGGGGATACAAAGAAAACAGTCTTTGCCTTCAAGAAGCTCACAGTCTCATCAAGGAGACAACATTCCAAGAACTTTGTACAAACTATCAGCAAGGGAAAGCCCAAGTATGAAGGGGCATATAGAGTAGAAAATAAGATTTTAGTTGGGACTTGAAGGAAGCCAGAGAAGTTAGGAAGAAGAGATGAGAAGGGAAAAAGGTGCAGACATGGGAGATAACAAGTGAAAATATATTGAGTTGGAAGTTGGGTTGTATTACATAAGAAACCGTAAGATGCCCAGGGTCAGTAGATCACAGTTTAGTTAAATGAGGGAAAAGAGAGTGGAGGAGAAGGATAGTATAAGGTAGGAGAAGACTGGAGAGGGAGGAAGGAATCAGGTTTTAGAAGATTTTAAAAACCAAAGAGAGGATTTTGTATTTGATCCTGGAGGTGATAGGGAGCCACTAGTAGTTGACTGAATTGTATGTTATCTGCTTATGGGATTTTAGCAAATTAAGGGAATAAATGGTTTCCAGAAGGTATAGCTGAGTCAGCTCAAATGGAAGAATGGAGCAAAACCTCCAGGTAATTCAAGCCCTCCTCCCACTTGAATTACTAAATAATGTTGTGTGCTGAAGAGATCAACATCAGTTTGTTGAGTGGGACTGGAAGTAGAGCTCTTAATTCACAGAATTTTGTTGGGAGCTCTGGCTTTGGACTGCCAGACCAGAGGTAAATTCAAAGAATGTCAGTGTTGCTAGGCATTTAGAGAACATCTGGCCCATTATTTTATTTTATAGAAAAGAAGACTGAGGTTCAGCAATAAGAGTTGCCTTAGGCCACACAGTAAGCTACTAGCAAAGCCAACTAGAACCCTGCCTTCTATGTTGTCTTTCATATGGAATAGCTTCCAATGTTGGCCACTCACAATGGGGGATCCACTTCATTAGAACAAAGCCACTGATGGGATTATAATCCTCCTGCAATTCTGGAGATTCATCAACACACACATAATGAGTCCTTTTAAATGTTTCACCAAAGCTCAATTTTTATGGCAGGGCAATTGTAGGTTAATCTTCATCCCTGGTGTGGAAATCTCTTTCATAGGTCTTCCCCCCCCCCCCATGGGAGTAATTTGCTAATTGATGAATCACTGACCAAAGGAAAGGAAATGCTCCTAATTCTCCTAGTGTCTCCTGTCCCCAGAATATTAAAGCCTCTGTGTGTTCACAACTTCTTTCTGGAGAATTGAACTGCATCCATATTCTATCTCCAGATTTCCCACTAGACTGTCAATGCCTCACAAGTGACAATAGAAGTTGTGTGGGTTTGTTTGGATTGGTCTCTGGGCAGGGAGCCCAATTTAGGTTCATTTTTTTCATAATGTCCTAAAGTCTGTTACTGAAATGGGACACACTTTTCTAATATTACCCTTTCCAAAATAGCTTCTACCTCACTAGCTTGGCAGTAAAAACTTAAATCTCTCTCTCTCTCTCTCTCTCTCTCTCTCTCTCTCTCTCTCTCTCTCTCTCTCTCCCACACACACCCACACACACACAAAGACACAAACCTCAATAATCTGATTATCTGATTCCTGGTCATACTTCAGGCTCTATCTCTGCCTCTTCTAGCTAGCTCCCCACACCTTATACATACAAAGGAAAAAATCTGAAGACACTGATAATAGAAGGAAAAAAAGGAGAGCAAGTATCTAGATCTCTGGGTCATGGTTTCTCTAAAATGAGGGGATTATATTAGGTGAATTCTGAGGTTCCTTCCAACAGTAATATTTAATGATTCCTGGAAGGGTATTTCATTGACCCTGGAGCTCCCAATTTTCTGTGGCCAAAGATTCTCCTTTCTTAGGAAGTCATCTTTTCTCTAAGCCAACAGCAACCTCTCCTACCCTTTTATTATCCTGCTGAAGAGAGATAACTGTGATAAGAAGAAATGAAGATTTTCATTAGGTGTTTACTTTATTCCTCATCTGATGGTAAATGAGTGACTTGTTTTCCCAGCTATAAAATCAAGCTATTGACAAAGAAGCTAATACTGTCTACCTGGGCCTCCAGGACCCAGTGGGAAATCAAATGAGGAATATGTGCAAAAAATAAGTCAGAAGTTAAATAATGAGGGAGGTATAGGGTAGAGTGGGAACCTTCTTGGAGAAAGATTGAACTTGGGGAATGGAATGAGACAATAGAAAGGTAAGTTCCATCTCAGAACTTTTCCATTTCAGATCACTAAGATCTAAATTAGTCTGGCTTTCATTGATGTATGTTGTCATAGAAGGAAAAGAGTGAGGTGAGATCTTATTGAAGTTAGAGCACAATTGACCTTGGGTTTTCCCTATTAATGTCCCTATTAATATTACTAAATAATATTTTACCATTGAATGAAATCTCTCTAGTGAGTTTATTATCACTACCACTGTCTTGGCCCCTAATCTTACTGGTTATTTTTGCAAGTTTATATATATGTTATTTAACTGGACTATGAACTCTGTCAGGACAGGAACCCAGTGAGAGATCATAAGATTTAGATCTTGAAGAGGACATAAAGATTATATAATTTAATCTTTCCATTTTCTAGAAGAGGAAACTCTGACTTAAAGAGGGTAAATTAATTTACCCAAGGTCATATAGGTCATAGGCATCAATGATTGGATTTGAACTCAGGTCCTCTGATTGGTCTCCTGTAAGATACCTATTATAAGGCTAGAGGTATACTTGATCATAAATGCATAAATAATACTTATTAGTTGACTGAGGTTCTTCTTTTCTTTCTGATTCTCCCTCATATTCTCGAGGTTAAAGGACTTGTCTCCTTTGTACCTAAATTTGGAGGGTAAGTCAAATTCATACTAAAAAAGGACATGAAAAAAATAAAAAAGGACATGGGTTGGAGAAGCTGGATATGGGAAATATAATTAAAAGGAGCCCCAAACTACCAAATCAGTATAGTATATAAGAAAGAATATGGGATTTTGAATTAGAATATCTGGGCTAAAACCCAAACTTTGCTGCTAGACAACTTTGAGCATGTCAATGGACCTTAATTTCCTTATCTATAAAATTTAGGTGTTGGGCTAGATGACCTTTAAAGCCCTTTGCTAGTTCTAAACCTATGATTCCATGATCCCATTTTAACTTACAGCTTCAACACCACCTGCCCAGACTTCAAAAGGGCTGCTAAAAAAGAGCAGAATTTATTGGCAACTTTTCAGAAGTAGCCTGCCAAGTTGCTGACTTCTCTTCTTAGGAGAGGGGTCAACTAGGAGCACAGGAAGGATCTTCCTGACAAAGTTCTTCAACTTATTCTACCAAAGATTCCCTTTTAGCTCAAAAATTCTGATTCTATGATTCACTTGAGTTAACAAGCCCCTATTTTAACATGCAAATACCTCCTAGGAGAACTAAGCTTAATGACAGTTGTTCCCATCTTAGGATGGATTACTTTAATCAGACAATCAAGTTACTTTCCTCTAAAGCTGGGGACGAGTGAAGTTTTGAATGAAAAGGATGAGGTAAAGAATATTTAGAAAGGTGAGGATGGGGGGAAGGCAATGGAAGTTCTAAGGAAAGCCCAGGGGAAGTGGAGGAGCCATTTAAAGGGAGTTAAAGAAAAACTTCAGATGATCCAAGTCCAAAGGCTAACTGGGTCTTGCTCTAGCTTTATTGATAGAAAATAGGTATTTCCTGAAAATCGATTAAGTCATTCTTGAATATCATAGCCAAAAGGGAAATGGAGGAGAAAGAAGGGAAGAGTTTAGGGGCTGGTAAATGCAGAATTAACTCTCTGTTTAATATCCTACCCTTCTTTGGTTCCATTTCTTCCTGCCCTTAGAAGTTAGCCTAATCTGAATGCTTTAAATTTCTGCTGTCTCTATGATACTGGTGCGTGTTGACTATTTCTCAAGCCAAAGAATCCCATACAAGAAGCCTTGGAATTCATGTAAACCATTCATCCCTCCCTAACTCTCTACTATACACATACAGATACACAGGCAGACAGACAGACAAAGTGAGCACGAGCACACGCAGGCACACACACACACATATCTAGTGGAACAAGTACTCAAAGTCAAATAGATACTAAATCACAGAAGTTGAATCCAAACTTGAAACCTTTGGAACTAAATTCACTGCACCTTCTATTACACCAAGATCTTGCTACTCAAGTCACTGGATTCCATTGCTAAATTATGAATTCAGACATTTCACTGGGCTTCTTTTTTTTGTTTGTTTGTTTGTTTTTGTTTTTTAGGTATTTGCAAGGCAAATGGGGTTAAGTGGCTTGCCCAAGGCCACACAGCTAGGTAATTATTAAGTGTCTGAGATGGATTTGAACTCAGGTACTCCTGACTCCAGGGCTGGTGCTTTATCCAATGTACCACCTAGCCACCCCCTCACTAGGCTTCTTGAAATATACTCTACTATACCCCCAAAATACTTTACTCTCTGAAATATTATACTACCATTAATCTTTATCTTCCCCAACCAACCTGCCCTGCCTCAGTGTTTACCCAGTGTTTTCTCTTAGCATCTTGGTCTTACATTACTACATTACTACATTACAACTAAATGGGTCTTAATTTCCTCTCTGAAGTCCATCAAGAAGAAGACATCAAGGAAAAAATATAGTTATTTAGAGATCCAACCAGTAAAGAAAATTATTTTGAACTGACATTTTTTGTGTGTCTTGAAGGGATATTTTCCTTTTGACAGTGGTTGGCAGGGGCACTTTGGGCACCTTCTCTCTGTTCTTAGGTTTTTGTAACTAGAGTTGTGTTCAAATGGTACAGCTCAGTTTGACTCCTCAAAAGTTGTTTGTTGAAGAAATGAATTGATGTCCTAGGACTTGTCAGTGTTTATATGGATTTTAGGGTCTAAGATATCCTTCAATGTTTCCTTGATTTGGTACAGGTTTTGTCAGGGATGGTAAAATTGTAAGATTTGGCTGATGATTATGAAATGATCCTATCTTAAAATACACTTCTTTTCTAATTATAATTCCAGGATAACTAGTATTTTACTGTTTAGTATGCTATAGTGTACTATTTAGTATCATTCTCAGGATGACAGAATGGAAAAAAGACTACAATAGATTAAAAAGTTGAGTTGAATCTAATAAGATAATTTAATAAAGATAAATGTAAAGTCTTGTTTTGGCTCAAAAAACCAACTTCACAAATACAAGATGAAGGAGGTAAGAATAGATATCAGTTTGAAAAAAAAGAGTATTTTGCAGGAAATTCAACTACAATATGGAAAGGTCACACACACACACACACACACACACACACTCATGCAAAGATCTCATTAAGAAAAATATAGTGTCTAGAACAGGAGAAGCAATAGTCCACAGTATTGTTTCCTGGTCAGATCACATCTAGAAAATTGTATTCAAGTCCAGACAACACATTTTAGGAAGGTTATTGCTAAAAAGGAGAGCATACTGAAGAGACAGTTAAAGCCAGCCATCTGAGGATTACATATAAGGACTAAGGTTACATAGCCTGGAGAAGAGAAAATTTTGGTATTAAGAAGGCACAACATAAAGTTGTTCAAAAGTGTTAATAGGTTGCTTTGGAAAAGAATAGGTTGACTCTCACTAGAGGTCTTCAAGGAAAGGCTTAATGTCCACTTCTCAGTAATACCATGAAGATATTTGGTGTTCAGGTACAGATTAGATTCAAAGTCCTTTGGGTTCCTTAGAACAGAGATTTCAAACATATGGCCTGATCAGATTAAGATATGATTGGGAATTATTTAACAAATTAAATAAAAATACAATAAGACTTAAATAACCTTACATTTTAGGACTAAATTAATGTGAGACCCATAGGGATCCATATATATATATATATGTGTATATATATATATATATGTATATATATTAGTGGCACACATTTCTATTTCAGTTTGATACCACTGCCTTATAACATGCAGATTCTATGATTGTTATATGTATATCTCTCAAGGAGTCTTCTCTTTCTTGTAGCCTTCATAATACCTAGCAAAAAGGCTGAGCACTACTGAGTAGGTTTTCCATAAAGCCTTAATGATCAATTCTTGATGCAATGGAAAAAAATACTAAATTTAAAGCCAAAAGACCCCAGGAAATTGTCAGTTTACTACTTACTACCTGTGTGACCTTGGGAAAAGTTGCTTCACCTTCTAGACCTTAGTTCCTTCATGTGTAAAATGAGAAGGCTGGCCTAGATGATCTCAAGCATTCCTTCCAGTTCTAAAATGCTATGATTGATTGATTGGAAATAGCTGTCCCCTGAAATAAACCAACTGCTAACATTTGGTTGTCCTTGTAAGGCACCGCAAAGGAAATGGACCCTGAGCAATGCACATGGTGCCATGTGAGACCCTAACCTTGGGCAGACTTTCAAAGGCAGCAGTGGAGATCAGATGTTCATTCTTCTGCCTTCTCCTGAAAGTGAACCAACACCCCACTGGGTGAACTTTCCTGAGGCCAGAGACACTAGCCCACTGCAGAACTATGGCACTGGCTTGGCTCCCAGAGGTCCCCTCACTGGGGAATGGGGGACTATTGGCTTTCCAGTTCCATTCTTTTGCCCTCTTCGTCTCATGCCCCCCTGTTTTCCCCTCACTGGCAGCTCTGGAACTGAGGAAACTTCTCAATTCAAACATGAGAGTAAATTTTGGCAATAGCCATAAATTGAGATGACTTGATAAAATATTTCTTGTTTTCTCAAGTTTACATAGACCAAATTTTCACTGTTGCTATGGGGTAGGTTGGCAGAGAGATGAAAATAAATCTGTGTAATTTATTTTTTCTATGCGTGAAGTATATTTCCGCTTATTTCACACACACACATATACACATACAGACACACACACACACAGATACACACACACATGCACAGACACACACATATAGGCTTTAATAAAATACTTAAACCCCTTTAATGCACTCTGTGGAAGGAATAAATATGTACTGTACTTTCAACTTCTGTTCTTTGAAATACCATATGCTCTGCACTGTGAGCTTAAAATACACTGGTGAAGTGATGCTTTAATTCAATAGATAGCCAGGTGGAGATTTTCCCCACAAATCTCACAAGGTTAATTAATCCCTTTAAAATACACTTGTACAGAGGCCCGTTTGCTGGGAACAGGGACTGTCAGTTTGAGGCACCCCAACTGCCTGGTGTGGATGATGAAATCTGAGTACAAAGGAAAATAGGTAAGGCTAGGTTAGGAGGAGCAGGCCCGCCGCCTGTGACAGCAGTCTTTGATGAGTGCTCGTCTCCACTCAAATATTCACAGTTTGGATCCTGCATAATCAGAGATAACAGGCTGATGGTTTGCATGAATAACTAAGTTTGTCATGTTTAATTTTCCCTTAAAAAAGGGAACAGCAAATGCTTTACCCCCCATCTTTCAGGGCCAATACATATTTATAAACAGCCAGGAGACAAAGAAGAGAGGGTCTGGGGGGTGATGGGAATGAGGACAGGGACCTGGATGGACATACCAGGGGAACAGACTGATTAGGAAAGATCTAGAACTTGGGGTGGGGGGGGTGAGAGATTCCCATGGAGGACAGAAACAAAGAAATAGTGACCTTCTAAAAGAGTGGTCAGTTAGCACGAAATATCCAGGGTACAGTGCAGTCAATACACAGGAAAGCTGTCCTATGTCCTTTCTGTTCTTGTGTGGTGAGGGGGGAAGAAAAGGAGGTGGCAGAGGAGGGAGGGAGGGAGGAAAGAAGTAGCAGCTGGAGCCCCTGGATACTCTGCTCCATGGCCAGGCCTCCTGGGGCTATGCCCAGCCAGAACTGGTAGGTTGTGCCCACCCTTGTCATAACTTCTTAAATTGGCTCTGGCCACAGGAAGATGGATTGGGCAACAGGGTTTTGCTTTTCAACCCTGAATTTCCACACTGTCAACTGTGTAGCATGGCAAACAAATGTTAAAAAAAATAAAAAATAAAACCAAACAATCTCTAGGTTGTTTGGTGGGTCTGTGTGTTTAACAGCTGCTCAGGGCAGCTGCTCTGGGCAGCTGCTGAGTTGAGGAGGGCCCCTGAGTTGTTGCCCCCACCCATCCACTACTGTCCAATTCTAGGCTCAGGGTAAGTCCCTTTAGTCTATGGACTTGGAATTGTAACTGAATGTTACAGCTGGATCAGACATTAGAGGTCAAATAATTCAATTTACAGATGAGGAAACTGAGGTTCATAGTGAAGGGAAACAAAGTTTCGTTCTTGAGCAGATTTTGATAGGGGGGAAAGTGGTGGGAAAGAAAGAGTAGGACATCTGAAAGGAGAATAAGGGTGTGCTATATAGAAAAGAAAGGGCAGAGGGGAGGTGGAAAGTGGCGGAATCAAGTTTTGCTGACTTTGACTATACTCCACCCTTTCTAACATTGCCAGGCCATTAACATCACTTTCATCACATCACACACCTCTTCTAGCTTCTTCTTGCCTCCCACAGTGAATCCATCCTCCTTGACTAGGACCACCCCACATTCAATCTCAGTGTAGAAAAGGTTCTCAGAGGCTATCTCATTTAACCTCTATCTGGGAAATCCTTGGCAGCTGGGCAGTGAGGTGGAGTCCAACCATATCTGGACAAGTTGAAATGTTAGGAGGGTCTTTATATGAAACCTTCAAGTTTTCCTCCCTGTAGTTTCTGTTTGTTCCCAGAAGTCAGATTTAGAACTAGTATTATTCCTCTTCTACAGGTCAGCCAAGCGGGTACTTAATAAATGCTCTTTATATTTTAATTGAATGGAAGACAGTGAAACTGGTTCCCCTAAGTCTTCTCTCCTGTACTTTCAATTGATCCTCATAAGGCATGGTTTCCAGGCAAGGTTTCCACTCTAGCCAGACTGGTCTACTAAAAAGCATGGCTACCTTCCTGTTATCTTCTCTTGGAATGCCTTTCCCTCTCCCCACTACTTTGCCAAATAAATTTATTCTACAAGTCCCAGATAATTTATGAAGCTTTGTCTTTTCCAATCTACAATCATCCCTCCTCCCAAATCTCCTACATCATGGAGAGAGTCTAGACTTCAAAAGTTGGATGCGTTATATAGAACTTTGCATTTTTCTCCAATTTTTTTGTTCTGCTTTTCTTTTCCTGATTTCTATGCTAAGAACTTCTGAAAAACAGAGTCCAAAATTGATGAAAAGGACAACATGGTAGACGAAAGATTTGGGTTTGATAATAAGAAAACTTGGGTTTTGGTCTGTAAAATGGGCAAAAGAGCACTTTTCTTCCAGGGTTGCAATGAGCATCCAAGGAAAGAATGCACATAAAGTGTTCTGAGTTACCTTGAAATGCTACATAAATGTGAATTATTAAATTATTATTATTATTTGTAGATGTAGAGTGTATTGTGGATATAAGATATAATTACTGTTCTAATCACATGCCCAGTGCCCTATGAGAGCTACATTTTGGCTTCATCAAAGCTCTGCCAAGAATCCAACTTATCTCCCAAGAAAGTTCAAGAAGCTAGGAACACCCCCTCCCCCAGCCTCCAGTGAAAATCCTTCCTCTCTCTCTAGCTGCTTATGTGATCTGGGGGAAGGGGAAAGATCTTGGAAAGAGGTGAGCCAGTCTGAGAAAACCTGAAAACTCATGGAAAACAAATACTTCTTATCTCTGAATCTCTATCTCTCTTTCTGTGTCTCTGTCTCTATATGTCTGTCTGTCTGTATCTCCCTCTTCCCCCCCACCCCACTCCTTTCCTCTCGTCGACACCTAGGTAACTCCTTTTGTTAACTTGGGCAACTCATGTCCCCAGTCACTTTCCTCATCTGTAAAATGGCTTAGTTTTAGAGTGGAATTCTCTGAGGTCCCTTCCAGCTCTGACATTCTTATCTGTTCAGGTTTGACTGACTGATCGGCTCTGGGCAGCAGAACCCAAGGGTAGCTTCAGTTATTAACTAATTAATGAGGCTCTCTAAGTGACTACTTAAGGCCTCCCTTAGTTGTGGGGAGGGCAGGGGGGAGCTGATCTGAAAACTATTGAATGGCTAATGGCTATTGAAATATAACTAATGTCTACTAAGTCACATCCTATTTGGTATTTAAGGTTTAAATATTTAATTAATTAAATGCTGCCAAATATTTAATTAAATGCCATCAAAGCTATCCTGACACTTCCACTATGCATAATTCAAAGGAAATCAAGACTTTCTTTCCTCCACACCCTCCTAGCTAAAAGTACTGTCAATTTAGCAGCTGACTGTAAATAATTTCAACCCTGGGAGCCCAAAGGCTAAGAACCTTTGGGTCTTCTAGACCAGGGACTTTCTTCTACACATGCATGTGTATCCCTGTAATTGCCAAAAATGCTCCCCTTTTCCTCGATGGCCGATCATATTCTTCATTGAAAAGAACGTTGTACTTGTGTGTTGACTTTTAATTATTTAAAAGCAAATGCTGACTAGTTAGTATGGCACATACCTGCCAGCAGTTTACACTACTTTTTATTTAAATATTTACTCTGCTATTCAATAAAAGATGAGGGCACTGGAGCCAGAAATGAGAAGTTCCCTGTTCCTCTCTCCCAGTCCCCCAAATATGCTTTCACTGTCTGGAGTTTAGAGGCTGAAGAAAAAAACTGGGTTTTTTTGGATGGGATACTGCTTCTCACTAGGACAAATGCATTTTTGTAAAGTTATATATTGATTTTAGACTTGAAGCTTGATAGAACTTTTGGGATAATTTACAGAAGACAGCAAGGTATATGTAAGGGATGACTCTTGTTGAATTTCAAGTTAGAAGTATTGGGTTCTGGTCTGAGCCACTATCTTAACTCACTGTGTTACTTTGAATATTCTATTGGCCTCAGTTTCCCTTCTGTGAAAATGAGGAAGGTAGGTAGAGATCTCTGAAATATTTATATTGGGGGGGAGGGGGAAAGATATGAGGAATCATTGAGTCCAACCTCTTCAAGTTATAATAAAACCCAGAGGATTTTTGTCCAAACAAAGATGCACGTGGGTAGGATTATTCTTCAGAATGGAGACTTTGACAATTCATTTTTCAGTTCTAGCCAAGACTTTGGCTCACACAACTTTTAATTTTTCAGGAACTTTTCTACCAATGTGACCATCATTCATGACAATGATAGCTTCCATCTCTGTGGTTCTTCAGATTCCTTACAACAGTTGTAGAAGCTAGGTAGCAGCGAAATCATTACCTCTCTTTTTACCGATGGAAATCAGAGTTCAAAGAGATGATATAGCCTACCTACATCAAGGGGTCAGAGTCTGGATCCAGACCTTCTAGATGCTGAATCTAGATTAATGAGTCTAAGGTCTATCAGAAATCATAGAATAAAATCAAGGAATGGGGGGGGAGAGAGAATTGACAAGGTGAAAAGATAATAAAATCTTAAGATTTAGATCTGGAAGGGATCTCTCCTTTTACAAATAAGGAAACTGAGACCAAAAGATGTGAGGAGACCTGTGATCTGCATTTGATCTCAGTGATATTTTCTTCTATGCTTTACTTTCCAATATTAGTTTTCAAAAGAGGTCAAAGGGATGATCCATTTTTTTAGATGAAGCTGAAGGCAAGATTTTTAATGTCAGATAGTTCTTGCTTCTCCTAAATGTTTCCAAAATTTGTAAGTTGGGGAAGCCTTTAACCCTTTTCCCACCTTCTTATTCCTCCCCCTACCCATCTCCTATTCCCAGTGTTCTTGGGACAGAGGTTTTTCTTGTGAGAGGAAATTGATCTGTTAAACTCAATCATACTGAGGTTTTTAAGGACTTTCTGAATTTCAGAGTAAAATAATAGACTTCACCCAAATTGAAATTTTAGGCTCTTTGACTGGACCCTAGGGAAATATTGGGAAAGAAGAGAGCCTTTGAAGTGTCTTCTCTCTTTCATAATCAATCTGTCTCTGAATGCTTGCCTTTATTTCCCTTCCCATATTCTGACAAGGTCATATCTCTTTCCCTGTTTCTTACTTAGTCTCTCCAGTCCATAGATACAGAGTTGAGAAGGTCTGTAGTAGCCTAGCAGTTGGGCAGGTGAGGGCTGGCATGAGAGGCCACATTTGCAGGACTGGTTCTGGATTTCCAGGACCTCATTCCTAGTGATGATTGCCCACCAGAAGTCAGATGTACTTTTTATAGGCACAGTCCTTAAGTTCATTTTTATTAATGCATTTTATAACTTTCACCTTGATGTTTTTTCTTTAAAATGAAACAACAAAAGAAATTGTTGCTTTCTCTTTGTCTGGACCTTTTTCCCCTAGTCCTTGTCTACCAACCTATTCCTATCTTGTTTCTCTTTCTCTTTTTCTTCATCCCCTCCCAAATTTGTCCTTAATTCACTGAATGGAAGAGTTAGAGAGAACCTCAGATGTTACTTTGTCTGTTGCTTTACTTTTTTAAAAATGAGAAATTAAGTTGCAGAAAGGGTTTGCTATAATCAAAAGAATCCAGAGCCTGGACTTAAATTCAAAAGATGTGGTCTTAGCAATCAACTCTTATTAGCTGGCTGGGTAACCTTGGGCAGGATTTCATTTCTCTGGACCCCACTTTCCACATCTAAATTAAGGGGCTTGACTGAGATGATCTGTATCAATGTCTTTTTCAACCTAAGATAGCCCCTGACTTATTCCACATCACATATGTAGTGAGAGACAGAGCTTGAACTAGAACTGGGGTCTTCTGACATCCAGCCTAGTGTTCTTTCTACTACGTTGTTGTTATCTTGGGGCTGTCTGCCCCCTCTTGGTTGAATAAACTGAATTTAGTTTTCTCCTATATACCTATCCTAGAGTAGGATCTTACATGTAGTAATTAAGTTTTCACTGACTGAATGGATAGATGGTTGGAGAATCCTTGATTGTCTCAATTGCTGATTTGAGCCACCTAGAAAAAAAAAAGAGACTATTTGGAAGAAATTGTCATCAGTGAGTATTAGAAGTACTTTTAAAATCATCTAGGGCTTTGGGAATAGGAGTGACAGAGACATATTTTGAGTTTATGTGGTTAGGAGATGGTTGGTAGTGGATGTGATTGACTCAAGGAAAGCACATTAGGAACAGAGACAGAAAAAAAAACCCAAATCTCAGAACCTCTCACTTCTTTTCCCTGGGTTTGAACAACCACCAACCTGGGTGGGCCTTTCACTGCAGAATTATAGAATAATGGAGTCCTATAGTTGGCAAGGATTTGAGAGATAGTTCATCTAGACCAAGCACTTCATTTTATAAAGGAGAAACCTGAGGTCCAGAGAAGAGAAGAATCTTGTCCAGGGCCACAGCCACATTAGTGGCAGATCTAGGACTACAATCCAGGTTCTTAGAGGATGCCATAATTTCTCCTGGCATTCCCCAGAAGGATAGTTGATTTTCTTTGAGGTCCTAGTATATCACAGGGGTTTTCTTAAATCTAGTTCTTGCTACAAAAGAAAGGTCTGTGTGTGTGTGTGTGTGTGTGTGTGTGTGTGTACAGGATCATAAAGCCAAGTAAGAGAGTATACTGATCTGTCTTTTTTTTTTTTAAGGTTTTGTTAAGTGGCTTGCCCAAGGCCACACAACTAGGTAATTATTAAGTCTCTGAGACCGGATTTGAACCCAGGTACTCCTGACTCCAGGGCTGGTGCTTTATCCACTTTGCCACCTAGCCGCCCCCACCCCATCTGTCTTTAGATTCAACTAGTCTCCTTTCACATTATTCTGTTCCCTTCTCATTTCCTCCTATTGAGATCCTTTTTCTATCTCTTCCTCCTTTGATTCCCTGAGCTAAAAATGATTTCTCCCTCTCCCAGTTTTCTTACACTTTAGATTTTCCCCTTTGCCTTAGCATAGTCTATTTTGCATCATATTTATTTGTGGTCATGCTATATTACCATTATTAATTAGATTTTATGTTCCATGAAGGCAACCACTGTATAGTTTTCATCTCTCTTCCACACAGTAGCTGTTTAGTAAATATTTGTCAAGTTGAAATGAGCTGAAATACTGGTTTTGATACTCAAAGACTTAGGGAGGACCCTATCTTTATCTTTTATCCATGCCCATCACAGAGCACAGTAGGTATAAAGTAGGTGTTCAAACAAATGAATGAATAAATGAACGGATGGATGGATGGATGGATGGATGGATGGATGGATGGATGGGTGGAGGAATGAAATCCTGAGGCCAGGAGCCAGAGACCACACTATAGCCTTCTCAGACTTTCCCTTTCTTGGTTTCTATTCCCAGGAGGGTTAATTTCCTTCCCCCTTTTTTTTCTTTTTGCCTTTTTTTTTTGAAGTTCAGCAGGAGCCAATCAGCATCCTTACTGTCTAAAACAGCATGAGGCAGTGACACTGGGGAAGATGAGAGCTTTGGGGTGGTGGGGAATTAGTAGCGCTGATTAACTGGAGGAGGCTGATTTACAACCAAACAGCTACATGAGTGAGTTCTGTTCTCCCAGCCAGCCTTGGAGGCCGAGATTCTGAGACAGAATGTTCCCAGCACAGCTGACGCCGCCCTGCTCCTCAGTCCCAAATAAAGCCCCTTCTGTCTCTGGTCTAAGGTTTAAGATTTTGGGACTCAGCAGTGGTTGGACCGCCATCCTTTTCCACATTTTTTTTTGGGTAAGCGGCAGGTTAGCACTCAGATTGGGAGATTCCAAAGATTCTACTGCCATCTTGTGGAGACACCTACAAAGTTTTGTGCAGAGGTCACTCCAGAATGTCCAAGGTTCATCCCTCCTCCTCAAAGCATTAGTGACTAAAGATGCCCAAAGGTTTGCAAGGCACACAAAGACACTCCAAGTGAGTGACTTGAATAGTCTCATTTGAGGTCTTCCATTAATTTATTTTTTTTGCACAGGGAAAAAAAATCTAGCAAAACCAATTCAAATCAATTGTCTCGGTCTCCAAACTACCATTTGGAAACTCTCCCTCAACCTTCCTAATGGGCAGAGGAAATGCTGAGAGAGTCTTCTCCTACAAGTTAAGTTATATTTTGTTATTTCTTCACAATAAAGCCTAGAAAACTACATGCCAGAAATATATTTTGCAGAGATTTGGGGTACTATAGAGTCAATTGCTTTGGCAGTACAGACCAGATGTGGTATATATCCAAGAACATAAGGTCTTCTATTTTCAGATGAACACTTCTACTATATGGAAAGCACTTCTCTAACTCTAGCTCTAGTTCTAGTCATAGGTATTGTCCTCAAAGAGCTTGTAGTCTAGTTGAACAAATAAGACAGGGAGAGAAATAAACATAGTACAAAACAGAACACATAAGGGTCCAAGAGGTGTATAAAAATAATGCTTTTGTATAATAAACAAAGTCAGGGCTTGAAATGATGATTTAATTCAGTCTTGAAAATAAAGGCAAAGAATTTACCAGCCCACCTAAATGAGTTACCACTCTTTTCTCTTCCCAGAGGATCTATAATTGACTCAATTATACAATAAATTAAATCTTCAGCAGACATAACTCATTCCTTGAGGGTAAGTGTCTGTTTGCAAGAAGTAAATCAACACATTGGCTCTGGGAGGACACATGAGAAGGCCTCATGATAACAGACAAACTATTCATCAGGGGCCCAACTAGATGTCCATCCTGGAGTTTCCTATCCTTGACATTCTGACCTCTTTCAACAGAAGCATCAGTCAGAAAATATAGACACTTACTTGAACCCTTGAATGGGACTGAGGAATGTAAGAAGAATATAGATATACACATATACATATACACACACACATACACACATATGTAGACATACATGTATATCTTTATCTATATATGGAAAAATATATGTCTGATCTATTCTACCCTCCCTTCCTCCCCTTGAGACCTTTTCCTGAATATCAAGGCTGATGAATAAGACTATGTGTATGTCACAGACAATTCCATCAAACAGGCTACTGTAATTATGCCTCAGCACATAACATGAGGTTGCCTACAAAATAGATGATAATAATCTGATACCTCACTGAGAAGGGAGACGAAAGAGGAGAGGGTCTCTCAAGAAGGAGCATTTGCTTTGGCTCTGAAAACACCAACTCAGCCTCCGACTTGATGGCTATGTTCAAATTCAAAGGTATCAAATATTTGCCAAGCTGTTCAACATTTCTTCAAATAATATACTACTAGCTAATTCACATCTAGACTAGATGTCTTTATTTCTCCCAAATCTCCCTTCTGGATTAATATATATTCTGGGAAGAAAGTTGTTCTCTATCCTGAGACTAATTTCTAGAATAATAGACATGAACATATAATACATATGTGACAGAACCTACTCACATGTTTATTTTTTGTTTGCCTGCTAGCAAACAGATGCAGCAGGAGTGACATTTGATAAAGTTCTAGGTAAACTCTGTTTGATGGCCAGTCATATATTTCAGATTAAAGAACCCTAAGCCTCAAGCCTAAAGCATCTTGATATAGGGAGATGACATCTTGGGTGAGTTTTATGTAAATTATCCTTTGAGACAGTGAGAGACATACATAGAGATAGTGAGTGGTAAGCTGCCCCCTCAAAATCAGCCACTTTAGGTGACATTTAAGGTTCAGTTAAGACATGAGCCCAATAAAGAACATACTCTTATTCGGTTTGGAAAAAGGACTTTCTAATCTTGATATTTTAATAATTTATTTCATGACAAGCATTGCAACTTTCTCTGTCTCTGCCTCTGTGTACTTCAGTTTCTCTTCGTGTACCTCCATCTTTCCCTCCCTTTCCATGGTACTTAATAGTAGAGAAAGAAAATTCACCTTTCCTAAATGATCCGGTTTAAATGGTCCCTAATTACATCTCTCCATTGACTGTTGGAGGTAGCTGTGGTTGCTGGGCCATGGTGATGATTGTCAGTTGATTCTCAGCTATTCAGTGGTGGCAATCCATTTCTGAACTACTCTAAATGAGGCCAATCAGTATTACTTTCACTTCATTACTTCAAGAGCTCACTCATACATTTACTTTTATCCATCTTCCCCTTTGGCCTAGAATTAGCTGCAGGGTTTGCTGTTCTTATCCATGTCTGTCGTGCCTCTTCCTCCCTCACATGGTCTCTCTGCCAGGGTTTAGAAGCAAAGGGTACTTTAGATTTCCCTGGACTTCAGGGAATTCCCAACTTGGAAAGTTGTAATTATTCATGAATTTATTAAACATTTTCTGTGATCCAAAGTCTGTGCTAGGTGGTGTGTGGGAAACAAACAAACAAAAAGCTGTGCTTCCTGGTCTTAATCTAACTAGGGAGATAATGTATTTATCTGTAGCATGTCAGACTATGAGTGTGATAGGAGGGCCAAAGAAGGGAACGGTCACTCTGAACTGGAATTGGGAAGATTTAAAATACAGACAGTAACCCTTTATTGCTGCTGAAATGGAATCATTTGGTTAGGTAACATTCATTGAGCCTTATATCAGGTAAATATGAATGCTGGAGGGCAGGGACAAGAAGAGGATAAGACTAGAAATGTAGAGGATCATGAAATATTAGAGCTGGAAGGGCTTTTCAGGATTCTTCTTGTCTAGTTCTCTCATTTTTACAGGTAAAAAGACCTAGATCAGGAGAGAGAAATCAACTTAGGTGATATGGTTACCTTACCATTCAAGGTTATGCTAATAGCCAGTCAGTGAGGATCTTCAGGAAGATAAGAGATTAGGTGCACACAGAATCATTCAGCCTGAACTGAGCATAGTGGATAGAGCACTGGCTTTAGTGTCAGGAGGATGGGAGTTCAAATCCAGCCTCAGGCACTTGCCACTTACTAGGTACATGACCTTGGGCAAGTCACATATCCCTTATTGCCCTGCATCCAAGGCCATCTCCAGTTGTCCTGATTTATATTTGGTCACTGGACCCAAAAGGCTCTGGAGGAGAAAGTGAGGCTGGTGACTTAACACAGCCATCCCCCCCCCCCAAATCCAGTTCATATGCCTATCATGGTATCACCTCTCTTATGTCATGGTCTTCTTTGAGAAGGACAAGCAACCACAACAACTGAATTGAGCTATGAAAATATACTTATAAGTAGAAGTGGATTGGACTAAGAAATTGTCCTCTCTGCTACTCAAAGAGCTTTGGCAGAGGGATGTAGCAGGAGACAGAAGTGCTTTTTGACAGAATGTCTTCAAAAGAAATTGAAAACTCTCTGCTAGTCCTTCTCCATGCTTTATTATGGCATGGAGGTAATAAAGTCTTTCTGAACACTATGATGGTATCAGCCAAGCTCTGGTAGGTATAATCCAAGATAAAAAGGTTTTGAGAATGGTCTGGCTTCTAATATTGTCTTCCATCCAAGGGCCAGCTTAGTCAAGTTTGAAGAGCTCCTCTCCAGAAAATTGGCCACCAGATGGTTTTCATGAAGGCTAAGAGATAGTGACCGATTGTTGTGCAAGGAGTACTTACACTTATGAAAGCTTGACATATTGAAGTAAATGGAAAATAAAATTAATATCCATTTACATTTGATCAGTAATCCTGAAACAGACTTCCATATTTTCCCTCTAAAGTTTCCATGGGAAATTGAAAGGGATGATCTGCCTGGATTAGACATGGGAATTCAAAGAGGAAAAATGGTCTCAATGTTGAATCTTCTGACTTCACTCAGGTATTGTGGTAGGATGCCACTCATTTAAAGGATCCATCAACAAAAGCCTCAGCAGCAGATATTTATGGGAGTTGCAGTGTCCAAGCTTGTCTAGCTTCTGACCTAAATTTGTCATCTTGATATCTGTTCCTGGACCCAAGGCAAATATTGCCCCTGTCCTAGTCTCCAAGCTCTGTCCCTTGGCCTAGTCATGGGCTCTAGGCTGGATCAGTTCCCAGAGTTCTGAAGATTGGCCGGGGTTAACATGAAAGGAAGGCCAAGAGCCAGATAGGTCATTGACCGCAATCTATCTTTTTTTGCTTGTTGCCCAATCCCTGACTCACGTCTGTTCCTTGTTCCCTGAATTTGGCTATGCATCTCTTCCTCTGGGATTGCTGGTGTTTGACTTTGGCAGGACTGGTGCATAATCCTTCCTGACTTTGACTTCCCAGGAAAAGTCTTCCTAGACAGATTGGGATGAGGGGGTAAAATCTAGAGATGTTCTATTCATGAGAAGATCCCTGTCCATTCAGGAGAAGATAGACAGAGATTACCTTCAAGCATGTCAAACTATGATCTAAACACAGTAGAACCTGGATTTCATTGACTAGAACCAGGAGTTAATCCCTTTCACTGACCTTGGCTTTTGATAATGCTCAGCTTGGACTTCTGGGCTTCCTATTTGAAAATCTCAGGATTTTGGCTTAGACTTCCAAGTTCCCAAGTCAATGGAATCTATACATCTTGGAACAGGGTTCATGTTTCATTCTACTTATAATATAACTGAGTTAACCCTAGGGGTCAAACAAACTCAGTTTTGGGATCACCTGCCTGACTTTTTACAGAGATAAGACCCAATATCCACAAAGATTTCCATCATCAGGGGGTAGGATAGTAAATCTTTTTCTTTTATTTCAATTTGACTCAAAATTTATTAAATGTGTACTCTGCTCAAATCCATGGTCCAGTAACCATTCCAGTGGATTTGCCTCAATGTTCTATAGACAAACCAAGTTGTATTTCTCCAACTGGGAAAATGTACCCACCATCTCATGTCCTTTTCTCTTAATTTTTTCTTCAGGCATTGCCAAGTTTCCTCCTCAAATGGAGGTAGGCAGACCCATCCCAAATGATGATTTAAACTTCACTTTATCTTATGAATTAGTAACCTTCTTTTTCCCTTTTTTGTCTTTAAGAAAATTTGTAAATTTTGTAAGAATTAATAAAATTTGTAAACTCTAATGTATTATAAAAATGAAAGCTGCTATACTTTCCTCCGATTCACTTTTCAACTTATTTTTTCCCTTTTTTGCTCTCCTTTTTCTCTCTTTCCCTCTGCTTCTTTTCTCTATGTTCCTTTCTTACACACATACACATACACACACACACACACACACACACACACATATACACACTCACACATTCACAAAAAGATCCATCTATCCGAATAACAATCTTGCAGAACAGCAGGCTGCCAGATACCCATGGGTGGGAATTCAAAGGAGAAGAATTCTGGCATCTTACAATGCCTCCATTTCTGGGGTCCCTCGCTGGAGCCCTGTGAATCTCCTACATCTCCCCATCTTTGCTGCCAATATGGGAAGCTCCCCTGGAGAGGCAGCAGCTGGGATCCCTCCAAAGGGAATGTATTTTTTTTTTAACACCAAGCAAAGTCTTTAATGATCAAATGTTCACCAAGTCGCTTACTCTGTGTGGGACCCTATACCATACAAGGTAGTGAGAAAACTACAGATTGGGTAAGACAGGGTTTTCTTCCTGGAAGAGTTTGTAATCTCACCGAAGTAAGAGAGGATTTCAGATACTATCAAGGTGAAGAGCTTTTTGATCAAATGAAAGAGAAAACATGGAACAACTGAAAGAGTTCTGGACCTAGAGTCAGGAGGTGAGACCTAGTTTTAAGCTTGCTCCCAAAGTCTTAATAACTATGTTATGTTCATTCCTTAGCTGCTCAGAACCTCAGTTGCCTCATCTATAAAATAGGAGAAATACTATTTTTTTCAACCTTTCACCTTGGGTGGTTAATAAGAAAGCAGGCTATCTGAAATAAAGATGCTAGGACAGTCACAGGGAAAGATTACCTTTTTTTTTCTTTTTAACCATTCACAAAGTACTTTCACGTTAGTGAGAGTCATATGGGAATCAGAGATAAGAGTTTCAATCTTAGTACTACTATTTATTATCTATTACCTTGGATTAGTCATTCCTCTTCCCTCTTTTTTACTTCTTCAGGAAAATTAAAACATTGGATTAGATCATCTCTGAGGTTGGGGACAATCTGTTGCTTTGTGATACTCTGATCCAGATTCCCGAGTTATCAGTCCAGCTCTGTAAGAGTCATTTCTGGTTCTGCTGAAGAACTGGGATTCATTTCCCTTCTTTGCATCCATACCATCATGACAGATTTTAGCCTAGTCTTATAAAGAAAAACTCTAATTTCCTCAATCTACTGGTGATATATATGCCCCACTAATGCAAAGTGAATTTTTATGTTATTTTTGGATATTTTTTGCATATTTACTCTATTGGGTACATAGTGATTCATCTTTGAGATGGTATTTGTCTTTACTCATTAAGAAAGGTACCACTGATGAATTATTGGTACTCTGCTCACTCTATACAATAAATATCACAATAGATATCAACCTTCTCATGCTCACCAGTGAGATACTCTAAACCCAAGAAGGTTGTTATTGAGAAATAGGTATGTTCAGAGGGCATGGAGGGGGTGGGGAAAGGGAAAGAATACAAACAAGAGAGCAAGAGAGAAATTGAGCCTGAGACAGGGTTGAGAAAAGATGTGAAATAGCAACAAAGGATCTAGTTTTCCTCAAGAGTGCTGCCAGACTGAAATGCTACAAGTTGAAGCCTTCTTAGCAATAGCTAATTTTGACTATAACCTTAGAAAGTCATTTCCATAGTTTCTTCATCTATATAATAAAGGTTTTGCCTCAATGATATTTAAATTTTCTTCTATCTGTGCTAAGACCCTGTGAATACTTCTTATTTGTCTTAAAAAAATTTTTTTTCAAGGCATTGGGGTTAAGTGACTTGCCTAAAATCACACAGTTAGGTAATTATTAAGTGTCTGAGGATGGATTTGAACTCAGATCCTCCTGACTCCAGGCTGGTGCTCTATTCACTGAGCCCCCTAGCTGTTCCCTACTTCTTATTTATCAAAGTAATTTCTAACATATTCTCTTATGCCATTCTCACAATAAATCTGTGAAGTGAGAAGGGCAGATGTTCTTATTCTCATCAGATGAATAAACTGAGGCTCAAGGGAGATTATTTGGTGCTCTATAGTCGAATTAGAGGAGAGCCTGACAGAGTGGGCTGACTGTTTTTTTTCAAAGATCCATTGTTCCATACCACCATTTTAGGGTTATCTAAGCTCTCGAGTGTTTAAGGAATTATAAATGAATACTTAAATGCATTCCTAAAGTAATCTTTTTGCAATATGAAAGAAACATTTTGCTTTGGAAGAATTCTCTTTCATGAATATGATTTTAAATTTCCATGGTTTCAGCAAATGTCTGCTATGTGCTAAGTCCTAAAGTTACAATGATAAAACATAAAATTGTCTCTTGCCCTCAAGGAGTTTATATTAGGATTTCCTTATTAATGGAGTATGGGGTAGGGATTGGGGGAGAAGGAACGAATAGGTGGTCAGTCAGTAAATAGTCCAGGCTTCCCATATCAGCTTCAAGGATTACAAACTGTGTGAATATTGACAAACCACTTTATCTCTCTGAATCTCTATGTCCCTTATTTGTAAATATGGGTAATAATACTTGCACAAACTGTTTTGAAAGGTTGCTATGATAAGAGCACTTTGTGAACTGTTTGATGCCATATAAAGGATAGTTGTTATGATCTTTGTTATCTAAGACTTCTTGGGGGAGAAGGGAGAGAGAGGAGGCTATTCAGATGCTACCATCTTTACTGTCACCTCCTCCCCAAGGGACGTTGTATCGCTGTCCAGTACTATGTCCCCATGCTCCCATTTTCTGGATTCCTAGAGACTCACTATGAACCCAGTTTGGACCTTGCACATAATAGAAACAAATAAACGCCTACTAAATAAAATTGAACGTAGCTGATGGAGGACCTTAAGACCAAGTTCTGTGGGTATTCACTATGTGGAGTGTGCCTGAGTGAGCTTCCATGGGAGGGGAGGGGGTTATACATCCTTCTGTGCTTCAGAGAAAACAGAGCCTGGGTTCCTAGTCCCAGGAGGTGGGAGGGCCCTCTTTCCCCCATCCCGGCTCCAAGGTGGCTCCCTGGTTCCTGAGGTGACCCTTTGGGTCACAGTTAATTTGGCCTTGGGGGGATTCTATGAGGATGAAAACAGGCTAATTTGGCCTGTTAGTCATTTTTAGTACCCTAATTTCCTGTTTTAGATGCAGAAATGGTCCATAAACAGCACAAAAGGCTTCAATAAGCTGAACCCAACACATCCTGCGAAGACTGACTGAACTCCGTGCTTTTCCTTTCGAAAATATGACCAAGGAAGGACCAGGGACTTCATTTTCTGAAGCCCAGCAAATCTCTGCAATTTACGACTGGACTGACATCAAGTTTATTAGTTGTTTCAGGCTCATATTTCTCCCATTAACAGTAGGTTTTTGTCCTTAGATTTTTCAAAGGAGGTTAAGTATTGAAGTAAAAAGTAAGCTCTTCTCTTCTGTTCTCTTTCTCTCCTCTCCTCTCCTCTCCTCTCCTCTCCTCTCCTCTCCTCTCCTCTCCTCTCCTCTCCTCTCCTCTCCTCTCCTCTCCTCTCCTCTCCTCTCCTCTCCTCCCCTCCCCTCCCCTCCTCCCCCTTCCCTCCCTTCCCTTCTCCTCCCCTCCCCTCCCCCCTCCCTGGGCCCCATTTATGTAATTCCCTCATCCTACCACTTTCTCAATCCAAGTTTATCAAAGTTCCTCTTCAATTCTCACCTCCTCCGGGAAGGATTCTTGAACAATTCTGACCCTTAACTCAGTACTCCGGATGTGCTTTATAACTATTTTAGGATATTCATTAGTAGCAAATCCTATTGTGCAGTCCCAGGGAGGGGAGGGGAGGGCACTGGGGCGGGGGGGGGGGGGGGGGGGAGTACAGTGGAAAGAGAATGAGAAGGTGATATAATATAAGCAAAGAAACTCAGTTGAGATTCCTACATAGACTCATAGAATTTTAAACCTTGCTTTTCCATACTCTAGAATCTGGACTTGAAGCCAATCTTCTGGTTCCAAGACCAATGCTCCTTTCTCTCTATACATCAGGTGGGAGGTTGGTTTAACTTTTCCCCTCCAAAATTCTAAGACTCTGGTTCTGTGAACAAAGATTATTGAAGGGATTAATATGACTGAAGTAGAGGGTGCACATTCAACCAAGTTGTGTAAGGAAGTCAAACCAAGCCAAGCCAAATTTGGAACTCCTGCTCATTAAGGTAATAGACAGCAAGCTGCCATTGAAGCTCCCAGAAGACCAGAATATGAGGAGAGAGAGATGTCATTTAGAAGAAACATTAACTTGGAAGAAGTGTTTAGTATATACTGAAGTGAAAAGAAAGTTGAGTCAAGATAATTAGCTAGGAGGCTGTTGTAGGACACTAGGTGGAAGGTAATGGCACTGAGATTATGGTGGTAGTAGCAGGAATGGAGAGAAAGGAGCCAAATCTAAGTGGTCTTTCAAAGCAAGAAATGACAGATCACAGTGAGAAATTAGCTCTAGGGGATAAAGGAACTGAAAAATTGAAAGGATGAATGACTTTGGGTCTTCATACCTGGGAAACTATAAGAATGATGAAAATGGGTTTGGAACTGGAATAGAGGGAGACAGAAATTCTACTCAAGAGCCATCTTCTATCCAAAGCCTCTCCTTTTCCTCTCATCTGCTAGAAACCTCTTGCAAAATTTACCCAGTTTTATTTTATGTATATTTTGATTATATTTTTATGTGTACTTTGTATCCTCCAAAATATAAATTCTTAAAGGATGGAATTGCTTAATTTTTGTCTTTTTTTATACCTTGAACAATGGCAGGCACATTTAATAAATGCTTGTGGATTGATTGATCATAAATAGTTGGAAATGGAGCTTGGAGAAGAGGTCTGGGATGAAGATAAAGTTAGTCACCTTCACAGAGGTGATAGCTGGAGCTATGAGAATAGATGAAATCTCTGATAGCTAAACAGTAAGTGCCTAATAAATAGTTCTGTCTTCTTGACAAGAGGATCAAATGAGATAACATGGAAAGTGCTTTGTCAAACTTAAAATGCTATAGAAATGCTAGTTGTTTTTACTACTTACTACTACTACTACTACTACTATTCTATTATTACTATTATTATTATTATTATTATTATTATTATTATTATTATTGATACATATAAGACAGTTTGTGAAGACTTAAGTGATCACATCTCAGGATGCCAAAATAGCCAGGCAATTCCATAGGAAAGGAAAAATGTCTGTCATCAGAAATATAGCTAAAGAAGGAAAAATGTAATCAGTCTGATGATTTCAGACATCTGAAAGAGTCAATCTTATTAACTTCATAGAGACATCAGTTCTGAAAGATAGCATTTCAAGCTCTGCTCTCTTCCCTAAAATCTCATGCTGCTCCTGCTTTGTTCTAGCCACATTCAACATTCTGCTAGACAAGCATTTATTAATTGCCTACTGTGTGCAATTCACTCAGATCACACTTGAGTCTTTAGAGAGATGCTCACAGCAGTGGAAGGAAGAGAGTACCAGACCTTATTCAGAATACTTGTGCAGTTGTGCAATTTTTGACAGGATGAGTTACAAACACAGTTGCTAATTCTGCCCCTGAATGCTAACACATGACTCCCTCACACACTTCTATAAAGTCACATCTCACAGTGAAATTTGGCCCTCCTTTGAAAATACAACCCTTATTTAAGTGGACTCATCTTTGATCAGGTGCTGACTGATCTGTGACGCTGCAGGGATACAGTTTATCCTTTGCTCTTTCTACCTCCAAAGATAAAATAGATAGGAGTTTATCAATTCATTTATGTAGCTGCACTTATATTCCAGACCAGATACATCCAGCAAATTTAGTGGTGTATGCCTGAATTCTAGATGCTGGATAAAGGCTTTATTATAACCAGATGCTGCTGAGCACTTGGAAATTTGGCTTCTGTACAGTTAGAAAAGCCATTGCTGTAGTGAGATCAGGAATGGTTCCCTTTGAGTGTAGTGGCTAAACTCAAAAAAAAAAAACACTACAGAATGTATCTATTCTGTAATTACCTTAAGAAAATGAGTCTTACTCTGAAATCTTCTTAGAAATTTCGTCAGAAATTCAGCTAATCATACTAGAAATTTTAGAAGTCCTTGTCAGAGGTTTTAGGTCAATTTTTCAACATTTTTTTTTTAAAAATGGGTATTGATTCTCTCCAGGGTGGGTGGGGAGGAAGACCATTTGCTTCAAAGTTCTGAATTATAAAAGCTGTCACAATTATGTCCCTAATCTTGCTGTGGAATGTTTTTGTTTGGGGAGGGGGTGATAGTGGGCAAAAGCTGCTACTGAAGTTTTTAATGACTTTTAAAAATGATACTATTTGACTGTTGACCCTGGAGAGAGGCAACCTAGGAGTCAGAAAAACCCAAACTTAAATCCTGCCTCTGAAAGATACTGGCCCTTCACCTCTCAGTGACCCAGAAAAATCTCTAAGACTGTGAGTTAAAAATGAGTTATCTATATTGATGAAATTACAGTTTGGGACCCAAAAGAAAACAAAACTATGTGGGCATCTTTTATCTCACAGTCAGTTGGAGATTTATCCTTGAATACGCTTTTACAAACAATTTTTAAATGAGTTATTTATTTTACTCTGAGATTTTTCTCTTTCTCCCCTTGACCTTCTAACCCTCTCTCTTCCCGGCTAGGAAAATTGGGCTTCTATGCATCATTAGGTTACATGGAGGTTGGGGGCAGGGAGACTGTAAGAATCAATTCTAGTTAAAACAACAAGTCTTTTCCTGATCTCCCACTGAGTGTTCTGTTAGGAAAGCAGGAATTGAAGATAAGAATCCTTCTCTTATGACATTTACCTAGGACACAAGATTCTCACAAAAACAATTAGAGGAAAAAGATGGCATCTAACCTGGATTATGGGACACTGATTATAAGAAATAAAAGTGGACAGGAAAAGGAGTGTGCCCTAATAGATAGGACACTGGACTTGAAGTCAAGAAGTGAGTTCAACTTATGTCTTAGATGCTTACTAGTTATGTAATTCTGGTCAAATTGCTTACCTTCTTTGTGTCTCAGTTTTTACATCTGTTAAATGAGAGGATTGGCTTCATTGGAGTCTAAGATCCTTTCCAGATTTAATTCCATGATATTATAAATCAGGAAAGATTTTCTACAAGTGTGAGATGAACTGGACCTTGTAGGATAGATTTTGCTAAGTGGAGAGAAACAGTTTCTTGCTTTTGAGGGGACACTGGAATATCCCATTGATTCTGCCAGTATCTTGACCCAGTAAGAAAATCCGGAAGGTGTGCATGTGGTAGAGAGAAGAGGGGCAGAGGTATGTGGGGGGAAGATTCAGTCAGCTTTTGGGAAGCTGATTTTGAAGTGATATCAAGAGCATTTGGATGGCTACTGGGACCAGGGTGAGACTCAAAGAGGGGTAGAAGAATGTTTCTACTTCTCTAGATCTTAGATCTTTGTAGCCTCCTTCTTGATTCTGAGGGGGGAGAATTAAGTCATCAACTTTTTATTTTAAATTAATTTCATTTAAGGATTTATTGAGACCAGCTCTTCAATAGAAGGAGGACATTCTCTTTTGTTCCTGGGTTCTGTTATCTATCCCTTCTGCAATTACCCTGGGACCTAGTTTCTTCCTGGGTACCACCCAGTGGTCAGAGCTCTTTTACAGCTTGTTAAATGATCTCTCTCATCTAAAAGACCCTAAAAATCCAAACTCTATGTTGTTCCATGATGCTTCATTTAATTAACCTAATTATTGGGAAAATGACTCAGAGGATGGCTAGAAGCTAAGAGTTTTAAACAATTATTCTCACCCCACCCCATTTTTTTCTCCCATCCCTGAATCCTCATCCATAACTGTGCCTTTTATTACAATTATTCATATCTATGTCCAATCTCCCCTAATTTAATTCACTTCAATTCCATAAACATTTACTAAATACCTACTATATGTCAGATACTTTTCTAGGTTATAAATTAAAAAAAATGTTAGCTCCTTACCTCAAGGAACCAACATTCTGGTCAGATGATTGGGGACTCATCTTGGTGAATTCTTTTGCTTTCTTGTTTTGTTTTGTTTTTGTTTTTGTATATACCTCTACTGAACACAGATTTGGGAACCTTAGATACCAAAGTCTTTAGTATAAATTAATGTTGACTGTTTGTTTCAGATTATCTCATTGAAAAAATCAAATATATTTGCCCACAGATCCCTAGGATCATGTGCAGTAGCTAGAAGGATAATGCATTTGTGTTCAGGCTATACAATTTACACAGCCTCTTAGAGGATATTAAATGACTAGTTCTGATTGACCCAGTTAACTGGGTCAAGATAGATCAGATAGATCATAGAATATGAGCTGGAAGGGAATCTGACAAATTTCATTTGACAAATGAAAAATGAAAAAACTGAGACCCAAAGAGATTTAGTGACTTGTCCTCTGATGCCAAAAAAGCGAAAAGAAGACATCAACACACACACACACACACACACACACACACACACACACACACACACACACACACACATATGGCTATATGGGTCAAGGCATAGATTTCTAAGAGGTGACTAGTAAAACTGATTCCATGAACTGATGAAGATCGAGGGGGTTACAGTACCAGTAGGCAAACAAAGTAGTTCTATGAAAATAGTTTTAAAAAAAAACAACTCCAAAACAAACAAATAAATAAACCAAAAGCAGCCTGGTGATAAGAAAGAAAGGAGAGGAAAGAGAAGGAACTTTGGGGCTGGGACCGGGAAAGATTTCGGGTAGGAAAATGTTGAGTTTGCTTGGACTCAGCCCACAATGAAAATCTTTTCTGAGTCTGAGACAAGTGGCAACCATATGTGGAAGCAAACAAAGTTTTACTACTCCCTGCAAAAGATAATTTGAAGAGCCCTATTTTTCTTGCTAGTTGGCTTAGAAGAGAACAAGGAACAATAGATTCGAGCTGAAATAATTTGCATTTATGATGAACACAAGGAATATCTACCTTGCATTTTCCTAAAAAAGAAAAATTAAACCTCATTTTTAATTAACTGATAAACTATTAATCAAATTTTTGCAATGTTAGGTGACACATTATTCATTTAGATAGAATGACTGTGAACTTAAACTAATCAAATCTGATTTGCCCACATACGCTTGATTGAAATACATTTTAACTAGCATATACAAAGAGAAAATCTTGGATTTCTTACCTAATCTTCAGAGTATACTGCTGAGTTAATAAGGGCAGTTTTTTTTAAATGAGACCACCATTTCTTAATCTGCATATCAAAATCAAGAGCAACTTAATTGCAAAACACATATTCCTGAAATCTAATCATTATACTGCTTTAGGGTATTTTATTGAAGCATGTTAAATTATGGACAGAATATTAATGATGAAGCTAATCAAACCCAATTAGTCACTTCTAACAATAGTCACATAAATATACAAGTCAGGTACTAAAGTACTGTAGATATGATTTTTAAAATTTTTAATAGAAAATGTATGGGATATTTACAAAATCTACACTTAGAGTTTAAATTCTAAAATTACAGGCTGTCACCTTTTAAAAAATGAGTTATTAAAAAAAAAAAAAGAAATTAACTCCCCTAAAAGATTTAAACAGCATTCCCTGAATTTTTGGTCTTCACATAAATTCATATACAGGAAATTAAAGCTTCTATAATCAATCATTCAGTTCATTCAAATAAGCTGATTTTCCATATTCATGACCCTATATTTGTACTTTTGTATTTAAGTACTTTTTAAAAAAAAATCTGCTTTCTGACTCTTCCTCATGCTTGTCTTTATGAAAGATTGGAGATCTCAGGCTTTGGAAATCATAACTGAAGCTAGAACTTATTAGATCGGCTGATATGCTGATTCCCGACACTACCCTTCAAGTCTTTTCCACAGAAGGGGCAAGAAAACTGAACTTCTTTTGGTTTTTCTGCTCCTCTCCTCACTCTTCCCAAGGACACCTACTAGCTGGTTTCTCTGGCATTGGGGACCCTGCCTCAATGGGGAAACCAGAGCAGACCAGAGTAGACCATAGCCCAACACTTGGAGGAAGATATTCAGAGATTATAGGGTGTTTGTTCCATGCTGCTCTTGGAGACCTCATAGGGCTAATAGATATTATTCTTTTTATTAGATCTAAGGTCAATTCATAGACTCATGGCTATCATTCAGTCAAAAGCCAAAAGAAAATTTCTACTAATAAAGTGGGCATTTCCCAACTTGACTTTGCCTGATTACTAGTCCTGCAGGCTTCATTAACAGGAACTAGGTGGGCTGTAAAGGTAGAAATATGGCTCAGGGGAACTTAATAAAACTAATATGTTAAACATGTAATTTTGTAAGGGTCAATTTTGGACCCACATGCTTAATTCTTTTATAGTCAGCCTAGCATGCTCATGGTTCTTCGTATACTATCAAAGGTAGCACTTTTCTCTTGGGCAGGGTCTATGAACTTGTTTTGAAAATATGTTAATAATCATTGGTGTCCTTTGTCATCCCGTGTATTTAATTTTATTTTATGCGCTTATATTCCTTTGTAAGATTATATTGAAAAGGAGGTCCACGGCTTCATCAGGTTGCCAAAGGGATTCATGAAAGTTAAGAATCACTTCTCTGAGGGAACAGTTCTGCAGATATCTAGATGAGCTAATCCAAAACTGGCCATAGCCTCAGACTGGAATTAAACCAGTTCCCCTGAAAACTCCAACAATGCCCATGTTATCACTACTCTTCAAAAATTCATTTCAAATCAGACACCTTCTATACTCCAACTTTCCCCATACAAAATGCAAAATGGAAAAATCTTACAGTTTTTCTAGTCCTAAAGCTTTAGCAATGCTTAAATTATGGACATTATGGAAAGTCTCTGAGTGTGTTTGGAGAAATTTAAACACTCACCCCACCCTTTTATTTCAACATTTCTCTCCTCCAGGTCCCTGCTCTTCACCTATCTTGTCAGGGAAGGAATTAATCTGAGAAACTGACTTCATTTTAGTTTAGGAACATAATCTGAAAAAGAGATAAAATAGGACACCAAGACATTTTGGTTTATTGTAAAGAATCAATCAATCCAACAAGTTGAGATTTTTTGGAGGGACGAGTACCCACTGTGCATCTAGTCCTAAACTAGTCTATATTTGTGAAGACAAACAGACATTGTCATTATTCTTAAGGATCATTGAGTCCAATTGTATAGACAGGACTTGTAACCTTAACAGAAAGCAAGAGAAACAGAACATAATTAAGAGTTCTGTGTGGCACAAATTAAATGAGTATTCTACACTGAGAAATCAGTGGGAGTTAGAATGGTCAAGGAAGATTTCATAGAAGCACCAGGAATTCCTGGTCCTTGAAGGATGGGTAAGGTTTGTGTCCTTACTTCAATCTGTCAACTTTTGAGTGGTTAGGGAATAGTGATGGTGAGGGATGGGGAGAATGGAAGAATGATAGTAGCTATTTTGAGGAGAGGATTGAGGATGGCCTTATATGTTTGAGCAGGGGGAAGTGCGGATAGACAGGTGTCAGGGAATGGTGAAGGACGGACACGTTGGGACAGGTGGGCAGGGGCAGAGTGTGTCACAGCATGTTCACAGGTGGGGCCCTGATTGAAAAAGGTTGGGAAACACCCCATTGCAGCTGCAGCCCCAAGGGAGTGTCCCTGATCACAGAGGAAGGAAATTAGAACTGGGTAATAATCGTCCCATAGTTTCAGTCGCTAAGATTTATGAAAGATAAAGTTGTCCTTCATCTTTGGTCCTCCATCATAAGGACAAAAAACCAAGAAGCAACTTAGAACTAGGAAGCTCCCAGGTGAATCAGACATTTGTTAGGGATCTTACTTCTGTTTGAAAAGGGTTTAGAAAGGATGCATTCACCTACAAAGGTCTATCCAAAGTGCAGTGTTTTTGTAAAGCACTTTCTCATTTTTTTTATCCTCCTAAAGTCTTATGATCTCCATTTGAGGGGGTGAGGAAACTGAGGATCAGAGGCATGAAGTGACTTTGACTCTTTGAATAATATGTCAGAAAACTGATAGGGAACATAAAGAACATCTCGTTTAACCTTCTTATACAGATTGGGAAACTGAGGACAAATGAAGGGAAGTGATTTGTCCAAGGGACAGTGAATTAAAGGGCAAAGTAGGACATTAATACAAGTTAGCTAGAGGCAGAACTTCTAATGAACTCATATGTCCTGATTTCTGGTCCTGTGCTCCTTATAGGAAGTGCTTCTCCCAGTGTGTACAGCTACATACCTTTTACAACAACATACACCCTGTTTTTTGTGTAGGGACTCTGTATGAGACTAATGACACAGAGGGGCTACTTCAGCATCTTTGGGCAGATAACCAGTAACTGCAAGAGGGTTTGGTTTTTCTTCCGTAAGTAATCTCTCGTAATATCGTTTAATCATTTAATCAACAATAAAATCTAAGTTAAGTAATAATAATAAAAAAAAGGTCTCCCCCTCCCCTTTTCCCCCCAGCCAGATGAAGGCCTCTCCCAGCAAAAAACAAACAAAAAACACCTCATCTAATTTCCTCAGCAAGCTCTGAATAGAGGAGTTGATCTCTAAGGGACTGACTTGTTGCTGCTGTGGGGACTGGAGAACTCACCTGGGGTCCAATTTGCTGCGAGACTAGGGCTGGAAGTTCGAGGAGTTTGGAGGAGGGAGGATGCCGGAGTTTGCTCTTGGTGTTTGGCTCTGCCGGGACAGTGAGCTTGTGTGGAGCTGGGAGGCAAGCCGAGTCTCTCCTCCGTGTTTGGCAGGCTTCCATCTGCTCCGAAAACAGACCCTGGGATCTCGTCTTGTTAACAATCTCTCATTGGGCATTGTGGGAGGAAAGAGGGAAGGTGAGTCAGGACCCACCATTTAAAAGGGGCTGCGCAGAGAGCAGAGTCACCAGTGCTGAGATCAGGAGCAACTCCTGCGTCTGCAGAGACGCTAGGATGGATGAGTTATTTCACGGGGCGAACACCAGCCCCTGACTCTTCCAAAGTCTCCTGTTTCATCTCTGCAGAGACCCTCTGACTGCAGAGAGTGCAGTGACTCGGCTGCAGCTCACCCCACAAAAGACCGTCTGGACGACGGCCGAATTTCCCCTCTCTTCCTCGGCGAGTTTGTACTTCGTGGGCCACTCCGGGAACTTTGGAGACTGATGTGCTATGCATCGGAGACGCTGTCAACCCGTCAATAAGTATGTACGAAAGCTTGCCCTGCTAGGCGCTGTGAGGGAAACCAGAGGAAGGGATGGAGGAGGCAAGGTCCCTGCCCTTGGGGAGTTTATAATCCCATTGTTTTAGCGGTGGAGGAGGTCCAGGGACTGAGCTTTACAGGAGAGACATACTTACAAAAGTGTCTTTTAAAATTACTTTAGTAACTAAACTATTGGATGGGATCCAAAATGAATCCACCAAATCGGCTCTTAAGTAAATAGTTATTTCAGTGTGTTTGGCTTGATTAAAAAAAAATTTTCCTGACAGAATTAGAAGCCAGGCTCTTTAGCTCTCATAAAGTACAGGGTTTTTTTTAAGTTTGGTTTTTAAAAATACAATATGTCTTTTAGCAAGGAGTGAGTCCGAAACATTCTCCATGTAAAATTTGCGCCATTAACAAAGTCAGTTATTGTTGTCTGTATAATAATCTTAGTAATTTCCTGGGCAATATAGCAGTGGCACAAACTAGTAGAAGTGTTCCAGACCAAAAATCCAATCTTGTTAGGAATTACAAAGTAATATGCGGGAAGCTTTGCCTACACAGAACTTTGGGGTTTTTTTTTTCTGATGGGAGAAATAGAAAAGTTGCTCACCCATTTGGCAGACAAATCAATTTGGCAACTCCCTCAGTTTTACTCATCTGTAAAAGGGGGATAAATTTTATTTTGAAATGCTCTGCCTTCTAGTGCCCCTTCACTGGTTCTACTATTATGTTATCTGGGTTCATTTGAGTGTGTTGAGTTCCCATCATCTTAGAAAAAACATTACACAAACCAGAATTGATTAAAAGAAATAAGGGCCAATGAAAAGATTTAATTCCATAGTAGCCGTTTTTTATATTATCATGATACATTATGTGGATTGTTACAATAACATAGATAATAACCATACAGGGAAGGTCAGAAAGTTCCCAGAGACAGGTCAATACAATATATACTCTGGGGGAAAAAAATCTTGTACTTTGACTCTGTAGAGCAGATAACTGGAGCCCTTGAATTCTGGTAAGCATGTGAATAATGTGTAACTTTTTTATTAGAAGACTAACATTGAGTTAGAGAGTGAAACACAAAGAGAAATTCAAGTTTGTAAAAATACAAGGTCATCATATAGAGATCCATACTAGATCCTGGAGTTTTGTATGAGTGATATCACTAAAACAATCGTTCTAAATATCTTGAAGCAAAGTGAGATACTTCATGAGGACTGATAATGTGAATTCTAGTACTTGGCACTGGTACATGTTAAAGAGACAATATTTTCCCTATTGTGTGTTGACTGTTGTTGAATTTATGTGATTTTAACAACTCAAAATGGGATAGAGAAAGGAGTTATTATTCTGAGAATTTTAAAGGACTTTTTTCTTCTCCCTTATAGGAATTTCAGGTCACCTGAATGGAGAAAATCATCTATTTTGACACCAAAAATCATATATGTTGGCAGAGTAAATCATCCACGTTGGCAAATAAAATTAGAGCGACTGCTTTGAAAATGAGCATTGAAACTGTGTGGAAATATCTGCCCCATCTAGCCCAGCAGTTCAGGTGAGCTACAAGTAGCACCCTTGGCTTTATGAGCAAAAGTCAGGGACATACTACAAAAAAGGCCATGAATTCAGGGTGTGGGATACCTCCTGTAGGTTTCCCCATTTTGTACATAGCTGTGTGAGAAATTTCAGTGAAGTGAATGAGTGAGGTGAGGAGTGATACTGAACAAAGGATGTGATCTGACTCCCAGACCTCATTCCCCCACCCCCGTGCCAGCTCTTCCCATCTTTGAGCTGGTAAGTCTATTCTTGGGACCCAAGGGACTCAGAGGTAACAGTTCTCTCTTTGGTCAGATCTGAGACCATCACCAAATAGGGTGTGGCCATTGGCAGAGTTGCCCAGTTGTGTCTTTGGTATTTGCTTTCTTTATCCATACCATATCCATATGCTAGACCTAGCTCACCACAATCTCCCTATATCAAAAACTAACCTAACCAATATCTCATTCTAGCAGGGCAATGGTCCTCAACTAGCTCTCACTTTGGAAAAGCATTTTTTTAAACTAATTCATGCTAAGTTGTTAATGACAAATAAGGTCTGGTAAAGGGCTTAACATGCATTTTAACAGGGGACAGTTTCTTCAGTCAACTGGATCTTTAATTGTGGAGTTTCAGGTATCCACAACAGGATGGTGGGGTAGGTATTTTGGCTTCTGGAAGAATTTCTCACTCTTTCACACTCATCCTCTGTGCTCAGGTTTCTGAGGTATAACAGCTTCAATCGGTCTGTTCTCAATTCCCTTTTCCTTTCCTATCCCGAGGGACTGGATTGGACAACTTAGAAAGAAACATAAAAGTCCCTTGAAGCATGGTGCAAAGAGTTCTAGATTTAGATTCTGGGAAAGATTAGGATAGGAATCCTGGCCATGACTAGCTATGTAACCCTGGACATTTCTCTGAATCTTTGTTTCTTCTATGTAAAATCAGGATAATAATACTTTACTTCTATCTACTTAACTGGGTAATTGTGAGAAAAGTGCTTTGTAAATCTTAAAGCCTTATGGAAATATGAGCCCTCCCAACTTGCTTCCCCTCCCCTCAATGCTCCTCCCCCACTAAGGCTTAGAGCCAAAAATTATCCCTAAAAGCCAATGTTGACATTCAACTGAAGGACCACACCCTGGACCCTCTGGCCCCCAAGCACCAAAGGTGCCTTCAATGCAAAAGGTTCCCAAGGATCCAACCCCATGTATATCATATAATTCAAAGCCCCATGTATACCATGTAACCCAAGGATCAACAATCATTCTTTCATCTCTTCTAATTTATATAAAGCATTCCTACCTTTTTTACTTGGATTCCTCCTTGGCATTCAACAGCTTCCTGAACCCCCTTTTCAATATGAAAAAGAAATAAATGAGTTTATATCTCGTATACACATAAGAAATGATTAAATAAAAAAATAAGATTAATTAATTTCATTAATAATTATTTCCCAAATATTCCCCATAATCCCTTGATAAGCTTTTCATACCTTCTAAGGGTACATATTTTGGGAATCTTTGCTCTAACCCCCTATCATTATGGATCTTGTGACATCTGTATTTAAGGGATGAGAAGCAAGGAATAGGATATCTGTCAGACTTGTTTACCTGGTTTGTTTTTGCTTTTGTTTTTCAAAAGGAAGGAGTAATTTTTCTATTTCCCTAATGGCTCCTTATCCTCTTCTCCCTCCAACTCAATTTAAATCAACTAGAATTTTGATTAAGCACCTACATACAAATGTTCCAGACACTGTTATAAGCACTAGGAATACAAAGAAGCTACCCCCCCCAAACAACCCCCCAAATAATTCTTGCTCTTAAGAAGCCCACAGTTTTTTCCATTTTCTTTCCATTCTGCCAGAAACTTTCTGGGGAGATTGATGTGAATGGTGATATAGGTAGGAATTCACAACTATATAAGAAACTGACTACTTGTATACAATGCCCCAAATATAGAAACTACTTCTCCAATGTTTGCCTGGGATCTGAACTAATAGGCAGAAAGGGGTACATCACTTTGGCCAGTGTCAATCTCTAATTATCTTGTGGGTGATAAACCTAATTGAGGGGGATGCACTTGTCCAAACAGCAGATTCTGTCCTTCTAACTCTAGTAGATACCAGGGGTGATGGGGGGGAGGGGGTCTGAACTAAAGTAATATGATTGGGGGAGGGGCAAGTCACCAACTTGCCATCATTTTTTATCACAATTTCTGAGCTACATGGCCACTTGCTTTGAATGTCAGATTTTATAGAAATAATAACATACGGAGCAAAATATATTTTGCTTCAGCTGAAGTGAAAAAAGCGGGGGCAGCAATCCTTATCTCAGACAAAGCAGCTGCAAAAATAGATAGCTTTAAAAAAAGATAAGGAAGGAAACTTTATCCTCCTAAAAGGTACCATAGACAATAAAATGATTTCAATACTGAATATGTATGTACCCAATAGGATAGCATCCACATTCTTAGAGAAGAAGCTGAAAGAACTATAGGAAGACATAGACAGCAAAACTCTACTAGTGGGAGACTTCAACCTCCTGCTCTCAGATTTAGATAAATTGAATCATAAAAATAAACAAGAAAGAAATTAAGGAGGTAAACAGATCATTAGAAAACCTAGATATGATAGATCTATGGAGGAAATTGAATGGGGATAGAAAGGAATATACCTTTTTCTCTACAGTGCCTGGTACTTATACAAAAATTGACCATGTACTAGGGCATAAAAACCTAATAATAAATTGCAGAAAGGCAGAAATAATGAATACATCTTTCTCAGATCACAATGCAATAAAAATCATATGCAATATTGGACCAGGGAGATATGGACCCTGAACTAATTGGAAACTGAATAACCTCATTTTTAAAGAATGAATGGATCAAACAACAAATTATAGAAATAATAACATATCTTACACTTGCACAGTTCTAGGAACTTTGTCAACTTTTAAAGCACTATTTAAATATGGGTCAGGAATATTTACAAAGCACTTTGGAAACCATGATCTCATTTGCTTCCTTGACCAATCTTGTGAAGTAGATCCAGAGCAAGTATGTTGAGGGAAAATCTTACATTCACAGTCATAGAATGCTAGAGCCCCAAGAGAGCTTAGAAATGACTTAGTCCAATCTTTTCTTCTTTTGTAATTTGGAAAACTAGGTCCAGAGAGAGAAAGAGACTCACTCATCCAAGGCCACACAGTGAGTTAGCCATAGGATAGGGAATATAACCTAATTCTACTTATTTGCTAGCCTTGGGTTTTTTTAGATTCTTCAAGGACTAGTATTTCTGCCAAGGAATTTTCCTCATCAGTGCAAAGTAGGTTCTTCAGACTCTATATAAGTTTTAAGAAAAAGGGCTTTGTCTTAGCCTTACAGACTTCACAGGTTGAAAGGTCACCAGGAACAGTCTCCTATATTGGTGGGAGCAAACTTTATATCTGGTCATCCCAGAACAAATTGACTTTAATTCCCTTCTTTGCTATGGTAGAAATTTAAAATTCTTCCCCCTTAAAATATTTTCATTCATCTTTGATTGTTCCTTATACCCTTTGCTGCTGATCATAGCAAATAAGGAAGGGAGTCCTATAGATCAAGTCACAATGTTTTCTTTTTCCCCATGTGGAAACTGAGGCTCAGAGATAAAGTGGGATTCTTATCCATGTCTTTGGACTCCAAAAATCAATTGAGAAGCATATATTAAATCTAGACTGAACACTGGGGATTAAAAAAATGAATCCAAATCCATGGCATTTTTCACTATTATACCACAAGACCTCAAAAAGAGAAGCCCTGTTCATGGAAGCCTGTTTATTCAGTGGAGAGTTTTTCTTATCTAAGGTCATTTTCATGCCCTTTCTTATAGTCCATAGTATCTTAGCAAATAAACAAAAACAAAAGAGTATTTGAAAAGGAGAAAGTTTTCATAGACATAACTGGCATAGGGCAGTATGAGCTTGCTTTATAGAGGTGACATTTAGAGGGCACCAATAGCATTCCTACTCCTTCAGAAGTTTGATTGAGTTTACCACCTAATTAATTGTTAGCACAACCTGTTAAACCAGGAAGTTACCAGAAGGTTCTCATTTACTCCCTCTAGCTGTACCCCAGGTAAGTTCTTTTCATGTTCCATCTCCTCCTCCAGAAGATTGACTATGTCCCAGTCTTTCTGTCCTAACTGGAATTTGTCTTTAAAAATGTTTCATGTTCTATTATTCATATTTTATAAAGCTTTCCCCTAGTAGAAACATTTTTGTTATGACTCTGGAGTATGGGGGCAATGTACACTAGGTGACTCATTGGCAAAGCACCAAAGATATGACTTGTGACAGGAGTAGATAGGTTGTTTTTAAAGGGATTTGAAATAATGAACTTTCTCATAAAATTATAAGCTTCTATAGCAATTAAGGTAGAAAAAGGGGCTGAGAAAGGCAAGAGAAGACCACATTTTCATGTTGGAAAAGAAACTAATATTTCTCTTGCCCACTTTGGAACCATGTATTTATTTTCTAAAAATTCAAAAAGTTTCATAGGTCAATTTCTGAAAAGAAGAAAGGGCTTAGATTAGATTTCTGTTCTCTCAAACTGGAAAGAGAGCTAATTGATGTTGTGGGGAAAAAAGCATTGAAATTTAGAGGATGCTCATGTGTTTGCTAGTTTAGCCATTTATTTGACCTTGGGTAAATCACTTCTGACCTCAGTTTCTCAAGTTGTAAAAAAGAGGACATTGGATCAGCTGACTTTTAAGGTCTCTTCCAGCTCTAAAGTCCTATATTCAATGTTTGGCATTCACTTTTGCTATCAAAGAGGAAAATTCCAGGAATCCCTCTTCCTGCTGTAAAACTAAAAATCATGCTGCAAACTGAAACTATTCTAAACCTGGCTTCTTCTCACTATTAACTATTTACAGTCAAACTCAGATTTTTAAAAGACATAAGTAAAAAAATAAAATTGAAGCATCTATAGAGTGTATGAATAAGCCACTCAAGACAATTCATCCATTATATAAACTGATAGTGGCAATAGAAAGCTGTGGGATTGGTTCTGATAGGTACAGGAAACCATGCTCTGGGAATAATATGTGCCTCAGTGTGGTCTTCAAGGGCAGCCCCTTCCTTTTAAATTAGTGTGCCTATTGGAGAATGTTTTTTGGGGGGGAGGCAATTGGGGTTAAGTGACTTGCCTGGGGTCACACAGCTAAGTGTCCCCTCCTTTGCCAAAGTCTACAGTTCTGGTTCTCCTTAGGTAATCAATTCTGCTTACACATTTAAAACAGGATTCTAACTTTCCTAGAATGTGGCAATCATACAAAGTGAGGTTCACCTATGGGGTGCTCTGTCCTCACTGGTGAGGATCATTTGGAATCATAAGAGCAATCTCACATCTCCCTTCTATTAGGCAAAACGGACATCTTTCTAGAAGGACATAAAGGACTTCTTCCAACCTGTGACCTAGGTCTGCATGTCCATTCCTGAATTCCTACTCTGCTTTTTTCTATGGAGGATCAAACGAGCTGTTTTTGCAGGTGTGAGGAAAGGAAAGACCCAATTCTAGCATAAACTATAATGTACTCTCCTTCATCAAACCCAAGTCTCTTTCCCTTGAAGTTCATAAATATGCCTAGCTTTGCTCATGAAAATAAATGCTAAAATGTAACAATCCCAAGCTGTTGTCTGTGAGGTTGTCATTACTTTAAGGTAGAAATTTCTGTTTTTCTTCCAATCTGTTCTTTCCTTAAATGAAGAGTAATATGAAAAAAAAGAAAGAAAGAAAGAAAGAAAATCATTGGACTATGATTACCTAGTGAAAAGTATGAACCCTGCATCTTAAGTGATAATAAGAAAAGCACCGTTAGACTTGATTATGATGATTTTGCTCTTTTCTTTGCAGGACCAGAAGGAAGCCAACCATGTGAGAGAGACCAAATCATCTGGATCAGGATGCGCAAAAGGAAGAGCAGAAGGAAGAGGAAGAAGAAGAAACGTAAGAGGAAGCGGAAAAAGAAGCCCAACTGGAAAAACATTCTTCGAAGTTGGTTACAAAGGTCGGTTAAATACTCTGAAGTAACAGCCTCTCAGTTGCATTAATCAATGCCTAATGTATTACCTTAGTTCATCTGGGGTCTTGAGAGAAGATCAAAAGGAGGACAAGAAATATAAGGAGGATTTGGGGAAGCATCCCTACAATCCTGCAAAAACTTAGGTGATTTCTACACTGACAAATTGAGGGGTGATTTCTGTAATCCCTCAGGAGAATATTGGCCTGGAATAAGGTCATCAACCCTCAGAGTTAGAGAGCTGTTCTATAGTTCTTACAAGACTATCCAATCCATCCCCTCATTTAACAGTTGGAGAATCCATCTTCTAGAGTACTTGCCCAATATCACAAAAGAGGCAAAGATGGGACTTGAACTCAGTCTTCTGACTTCAAGTCCAAAATTCTTTTAAAGGGACCTAGAGATACTCTGGTCCTACCCTGTAAATTTGCAGCTGGTGAAACTGAGGCCTTGAGGCAGACTGGTCCGAGCTCCTGGTCTACTACTAATTAGCTATATTGTAGAATAAGCATCCCAGCATGCTTGCAAATAATATATGTGCCTGGGTCAAAAGCAATTGATTTCCTGGCATTTCTAAAGAGGAAATAACAAAAGCATATAATTTTGTCCAAATTATGTAAGCAGTTTTAGTATATCTACTATTTCAGACCCAGGAAGCTGCTAAGTAGTAAAAATAATCAGGACCATGGAGCAATGTGGTCTCTCTGGGGAGCCACACCCTATTTTTTGACCCAAGACCATTTTCCTCAATGGAGCATTGGCTCCTGGAAACCATTGTACTTAAATGGGGCATTGGCTCCTGCAAACAAATTTTGCTTAATGGAGCATTGGCTCCTAGAAACCATTGTGCCTAACGGAGCATTGGCTCCGAGTGGCTCCAGGTAAGCTCCTGGGGGGGCTCTGGAGCCACAGACACTGTAGGCTGAACTCCCTCTTAGGATGGCTGAGTGAAGCCTGTTGAAGAGTCGGTTGCTCAGGGAGAGGGAGGGATTAGGCCAGAGCTGTAACTAGACTACTGATTTCATTCATTATGTCACTTCCCTGTTTAAAGATTTTCCAGTAGTTCCCCATTCCTAATAGGATCAAATCCAGATTTCTTAGATTGGTGGCCACATTATAGTCCCATACTACCTTTTCCAATCCTCTCCCATCCTTCAAATGGTTCAACACTTCAAGGATCTGTAATTTTCCTAGTGTGGGAACTCCTTCCACCAATACAGGTTGCAAGCCCCTCAGTGGCTTAGCCAATGTTCTTTGAGAGATATCGTTTCCAAAACCTTTCATCACCAAGAGACCAACCTGGCTCTAAGTCTTTATGAACTTAATTTGGCTGGTCCTCATACATCAGTCCATACTTGGCTTGGCCCATCCTTGGAGACCTGACAAAAGAGCTTGTCCCCCTACCCCAGGGGCACAGACTGCAAGGATTCCCAGTCACATTCTCCACACCACAATGAGACCTCCGAAGAGGGTCACTTGAGTTGAGCTTCAAAGAGGAGATGAGACTTGAACCCTGTCATCTTTCAAAGGCTCAGCTCATGCCCTACATCCTCCATGAAGCCTTCCCTGACCCACAGTCTCAGGGAACCTCTCCCTCTTCTGAACTCAAACAGCACTTGTCTGTACTGTATTGCTTGATTGGCACTCACATCATATACTGTCCCGTGAGTGTTTTTCTATTGTTGTCTTGTATTGTTACTCAGCTTAACTATGTGTGAGCCTGGGCTCCCTTGCCAAATGGTGAGCTCAAGCTTGTGTTGAGGGCCGGGAACGTGCTTTATATGTCTTTGTAGCTCCCAGGATGAATGGAGTCTAGCATTGGGCTAGTACCATAGTTCTCTTGGGTTGGTACTTATTGTTATTATTTTTTAGGCTGGATTATTATTTCTTTGGTTAAGGTCCTAAAAGTAAAAAAAAAATTTTCTGGACCTTAGAGAAGCTCATAAACATCTCAGCCTTTGGAATTTTCAACATTGCTGAACTGTATTCCCTTTTGTGATTAAGTCCTTCCTTGGTAGCAAGAGAGGCATATACAATGGAGGGAAAATAGTTGTGGGAAGAGCATGTCAAGTGAATGTGTTCCACTGGGTGGAAGTCATAGGGAGAAAAATGGTAGCCTAGTATAAGGAACAACATTTCTAATAGACAGAGCTGCCCTGCATGGATCAGGAGGACTCAGAAGGGAGTGTGAGGCTCAGAGAAACTCCTCCCCCACCCACTCATCCCCCCCAAAGCAATATCATAGAGGGGGAGATTGGACTAGGTCACTTCAAAAATCCTTCCCATTTCTGAGTCTTTACATAAATATTTCAAGAATATTGTGGGTAATCCCAACAAATGTTATGACTCCTCTACAAACTTAGAAGTGGGTCTTCAGAAAATTGCTGTGGATAAATTTGTAAGATGCTCCTCAGTCAACAGACCTATGATACCACACAGGCCTGTCCCCAGAGTTTCAGATTTTATAATAAAAGACACATTACAGAGTGTCCTGTGACATGTCACAACATTTAGGAGTTGTGAGGAGCAGAACTGGGCCATCATAGAAAGGAAAGTCCATGGGCCAAGGGCTTTGCTTAGACTCTAGCATAAGGGAAGGGGATCACTTTGAAGAGGGACAAAACAAAAAATCTCTTCAACAGCACCAAATTGGCTGCTGCTGTCTGAGGGCTGACAGCTGGAGATCTCCCTTTCTCTCCCTTCCCTCCTCCTTTTTGCTCACTCTTCCCTGGTTGAGCTCCTTTTTGGAAGGACTTTCCAATTTGTTTGGAGGCTGTGCTTGAAAAGGCACTGGCTAGAATGTGGCTCAAGGCACCCTTAACCAAGCCTCTGAAATTAGAGACTTGATTCTTGCCTCTCTTTGGGAATATTGTGACATAGGCATGTGTAACTTTCCAGGTGGCTGCAAAGGCAGCAAGATTTCTTGGGTCAGGGGTATGAGTAGCAAAGGAGAAGAGACAGGAGCAAGAAACTCTCCTCCCTAGAAAAGAGCTCTCCCCTGGCCCTGAAAGGCAATCTGATGATGACAAGAAGAATAGAACTCATTCTAGAAGAGCTCAATATTTCAAAAATTGCAAACCATGCCTCCTGACACTAGCAATGGGCAAAAAAGATATGTTTAGTATAGAACTTAAGTATTAGCTTGTTGCCTTCCCCCTTTATACTGCTAACTTTAGCTTATCCTTTTACCAACACCAGCATTAAATAGGGGTTTTGTTGTATATTCCAATAGTATTGCAACTTGGATTTACAGTTTCCTTCATCCAGGGAAGGCATCAAGTTCATACCTTCCATCTTAGAGATAGTCACAATACCTACTTCAAGGTAGAAGAAGAAGGAACAGCCAATCTCATTCTGTTTTAGCATCAAATAATTCTTCATTTAAAAAGATAAACAAGCAATAGTCACTAATTTAGTGACTCAGAGAGGGAATACAATATGCTGTACCTATAACTGCCCAACTCTCAGCCAAGAGAGGTTGGCATATTTCAGTATCTAGTCTTTGGAACCAATAAGAATCATTGTAACTAAGCAGAGTTTGGGTTCCTTTTTTCATTCTTTTCATTTATTGTATATACATATATATGCAAATATACTCTTCTCTTGAATATGCTTACTTAATTGCATCTGTTTATATAGGTCTTCCCATTTTTCTCTGAATTTCTTATATTTGTCCTTTCATATGACACAATAATGGCACATTACATGGGTACTGAAAAACAATTTATTCAGTCATTCCCCAAATGAAGGGCATCTGGTTTATTTTACATTTTTTGCTATAAAAAAGTACAACTCCTATATCAAGTTTAAGTGAAACAGATATGATTAGAACCATTGCAGCTCCACATGAAATCTTCCTTATAGTAGGAAACAACAGTAAGGCCTTAGCAACTCCAAGGTTACCCTGACTGACAATGTTTAGCCATAGATGAAAACCTCACATCCCAAGGAGGGGAAATATAATGCATTATCTGCTTTCTACAATCAAGACAGATCATTACAATTAGCCAGAGGTTAGCTTCTTTTGAGTGTTTTTGGTTTGTTTTTCCATTTAGATCATTGTGGTCATTGTATATATTCTACTCCTGATTGAGCTTATTTCTTTTATAAGATCAAAGAAGTCTTTAAATGTTTCTTAATTTCCTAATATTACTCCTTTATTTCTGTACAATAATATGTTACGTTCGTACGTGGGGACATGACTTACTCACCCATTCCTCTAGGGGAAGGCACCCGGGTTGTTTCCAATTCTTTACTACAAAGTATATTGACAGCACCTATAAAAAAAAAAAGGTAGAAAGAGCAGGTATGGTCGTCCCCACTGGAAATGCATCTTGAACATGCCTTGTAGCAAAGAAAAACTGAAGCAACAACAACCCAAAGGGTGACCCTGTCAGGCAACGAATGTAAAAAGAATGAAATGGTAGAGCCTAAACTCTAAGACCCAAAGAGAAAGGCATGGTTCAATATCTACTGTTGGGGAAAAAAATGGTTTTGAAAATTACTCAAAGTTAAGTTTCTTTCTTTTTACTTACATATTACTGTAAAAGATGAATATATTTTTATTTTAGACCAATTTTCTTTATATATTTGTTAAAAAAATCTTCTAGGGATACTCAAAGTTCCTGATCTTTACTTATTCTTACAAATTCTTATAAGAGTTCTAATCATAAAAAAGACTTCTTCAAAATGTTCTTTTCCTTAACATACTTACTATATAAATTGAACAGGCAATAGTTTTAGAAAAAAATGAACAAAAAATCCATCTAAGTCTCAACACACAGGGAGAAAGGTGTCATGTTTTCTTATTTGTTCTTTGGAATCTAGATTGTTCTTTGTAAATACACAGGCAAGGAATTTTTCAATCTGTTTTCCTTTTCAAGATTATTGTCAGAATGTGATCAGAAATCTGTTAATCATCTGAAAGGCTTACTGGTTTGTTTCTACTTCTATGTTTAGGCTTACATTAGCAGAACTTTCAGGTTGGAGGAGCATGGTTGTTCACTTCCTTGTAAGTACCATCAGGAACCTACCCAGTAGAAAAAAAAATTAATAAAAGATGTGGGAAAAGATCACAACTAAAGAGAATCTATATGAGTAAAAAGACACCAAAATGTAAAATTATAGAACACCAATTGTCAATCCAGAGGGGGGATCCTCATTGCCTTTTACCTGTTCTATCTTATAGAAACTGGTCACTATATTAGTAACTAGAGATCATTATCAAAAGCAGTTTGTTTTTCCCTATCTTTATCCATTAGCAAAAGCAACCACTGTAGAGACAATAAAAATTGACTGTCCATTATTATTTAGTTGTAGAACCTTCAGCTTCATTCCACATTTGGGCTAGGTAGTATATTAATTCTGACATAAAAAATGTAAAATGAGCATGGTTGTCTACACTTATGTAAGTACCACCTTGAGCATGAATAGAAGAAGAAAAAAATTAATTAATGGCTCAGCAAAAAATGACTGTCTAAAGGAAAAGGCAGTATTTGGATTCCTATTGCCTTGGCCCTCTGGACATAGAAGGAAAAATAATTCCTAATTTATTCATAGGTAACCATAATATAACTAATACAAACAATGAAGCTGCCCATCCCCCAAGCAGCTAATTGATCTTATTTATAAGAGAAAAATAAATGTAGAAAGGCACAAGATATAAGTTTCTCTTTGACAGGAAGGACATTTACTAAGTCTAGCTCAAGGAAAAAGAAAAAAAGAAATTTGAATTCTTATAAAGTATTCCTTGAAAAAGTTCTCAGGCAAAGAAAGTTCGTTTAAAAAAGTAACAGCCTTAGAAGGAAAGCATTATTGAACATAAAGTTCCTCACAAATCAAGCCAAAAACCAGGCATCAGGTATTTAAAACATTTTCTACCCTGCTGCATGACTAACTGTATTTTATCATTTAAAAGTATCCACTTGAAACTCTCCTACCTCTTTGACATAGTTGTCTTAACTAGATGACAGTTAGATGACAGTTCCTCAGAGATTCTACCTCAACATATGAAAAATTTGTTTCCTTTTTTGTGAAAAGGAGTTCTATTCCACAGAAATAAAAGGGAAATAGATAAGGGGAGGCTCCACATTACACCTGGAGTCTCTCTGTCCAGTTTGAGCAGCAGGTCTCCTAACCAGCTATTTCTCTGCCTTATTGGTCACTCTATTGACTTGAGCAGAGCCTTGACCCTTTTTTCTGTCATCATCACATAATCCTCAGAGAAGAGACAGAAGTTTCCAAGCTATTCTTCAGTTGTAAGGCCCTCGATTCGTACCCACTTCTCTATTATATTGGACTTCCATTCCACCAGTTTCAAAGGGGAGTCCCCATGGGAGTTTGCCCCCTATGTGTGATTCTCCTTGACTAAGCCCTATGGCAAAGAAAATACAACTCTCCCAATCAAAGGGAAAATGTCTGACAGGGAAAATACCCATCAGGTACCCATAGTTCCCAACCTGGCAGTCCAGAGGATGGGACATGCTTTCTAAATACCTTTCTGTTAACCTTACAAATCCCTCTATTAATTCATACAGAGGCTTTCTTTCTTCTATGACCTCCAAAATATAGTCCTCAGAGTCCTGACAAAAGTTTCCACCATTCTCCTCCTGTAGGGCTCCCTCTTTGTAACTCCCTACTTTTCACACATGTCTTCCTGGATCCACCTGGTGATCCACCTGGTGATCCACCTAGATCAAAGGCAAACCCACCTGGGTATCTGTCATCATATGCCATGCTCCTTGACCTGGCCCTGTTCCAAAGAAAAACTCACTTTCCCAACAGCCAGATAAAAGAGAACCTTCTTTGTCATTTTATGACCAGATTGCACCACAGTCCACTACCTTGCAGGTCAAGGTTGGTGGCATATTTCTTTTTACCCTTCTCGTTTCTTTAGTGTTCCCTCAATCTAAGGCCAAAACCATTAGTTTTATCTTTCTACTTTCTTTCCTCTATACAAAACACTCATACACACAGACACACACACAAAACATACACACAGAAGAAATGAAAACACACATAGTGACACAGAAACAACGTCCACTGCACAGACCTTGGTTTGTTACACATTCCACTTCCAGAAAAGCCCCCATTTTCTGTTACCAATTTTCATCCAGGGAGTGCTTACATTCTACAGCTATGCAGGTAGAATGGTCATAGCCTATCACCCCCCACAGATTTTGCTCCCTGGGGAGGCTTCTAGCATAGGAAATGCACTTAATCCAGAGTCAGTTCAAAGATGAGCCTGTCTTCCTAGGGAGGCAGCCCACTTCACTCATAGCTGCCCACCTATAGCACAGAGATGTGGAAACCAGCTTGCTAACCTGTTCTCTAGAAACCAGGCAGGGTTGTGATATCTACTTAGAGGGCAGGGCTTCTCCTACCATCTTTCACTTGCAAGCCTTGCATCACTGTGTATGGTAAGGGTTTTTTCTGCCATTCTCCATATGAAAGATTTTCCCAATTGGTCTCCCAGGCTGTAGTGAGGACTGGCCTTGTGGCAATATCAAGACTGAATGAACATGGGGTTACAGCTCCATTTAAGTTCCTCCTACACAAAACCCAGATCTGTATCACCAGTCAGTTCCACTCTAACCATGTCTGCCGGGGAGGTACCACATTTCACCCAGTGTCCCAGTTCTGAGCACAGTAGCAGGACCCAACATTCTAACCTGCTCTCTGAGGCCAAGGAGGGTCTTGGTATCTGTCAGAGGGCAGGCCTTTTCTCCCAATGGGTCAGTGACCAGGATTTCAGCAATCCATGGTTCTATGTTGGTCAGTCATTTACTAGCAGCTGTGTCCCTGATTTCTTTCCAATACTTGGATAGTCAGGGCATTTATTCCACCCAAGCCAAGGGGAAGGAGCATTGGGTTGCAGCCCAACATTAAGTTGTCTTTCTCAGGGACCCAGTAGCCAAGAAAACTTACTGCAACCCCAGGCTGTCTAACAGTAACTATGATTGTTAGGGAAGGTACCACGTGGAAGCAGAGGTCTCCCAAACTTTTATTAGCTGGGGCAGCAGATAACCTGCTCAGCTATCTCTCTGCTCTAATGCTCAATCTAAAAAACTCAAGCATAGCCTTAATCCTTCTGGTCTTTTAGGTCCAATTACAAAATCTTAAGAGTCAAGACAAAGGCTTCTCAGCCATTCTCCTCCTGTAGGGATCCTGGTATGTACCCAGTCCTCTGATATACTGGGCTTCCATTTTACAAGTTTCAAAAGGTATCCACATGACAATCTACCTCCCATGTGTGATCCTCTTTAATATAGCAATAAAAATTCTCTTTCCCAACACTTGACCAAAAGGCAAACCTATTTGATAAGGTAAAAACCATCATGTACCCATAGTGCCCCCACCTTGCAGTCTCTGAGCGGGAGCATGCTTCCAACTTACTTTTCTGAAATCCTTACTATTCCTTCTATTGATTCATGCAAAGTTTTTCTTTTTCTCTTTCATGCCATCCAAAAACACAAACCTCAGTTTCCCTACAAAGTTTCCTCAATGATTTTCCATCTAGAGGATTCTCATTTTGTACTTCCTACTTTTTCACACAGGATTTTAAATTCTACCTGTAACAAGGGCAAATCACATGAATATCTGGTGCCATATGTGATGCTCCTTGAAGCATTTTCCAAAGAAAATTCACTTTCCCAACAGCAGGATAAAAGAGAACCTTCTCTATTAGGTTATGTAACACACTGTACCCCTAGTCCACCCCCTCACAGAGGTGGGAGCATGCATTCTGAAATCCCTAGTAGTTCTTGTATTTTTTCTTGCAGTGGCTTTCTTTTGCTCTTTGATGACCTATAAAACAAAACCCTCAGCATATTGATAAAGTTTTTCAAACATTCTCCACTTGTAGGGCTAATAGGTTTGTACCCACTAAAATGTTACACTGTTGAAAAGAAAATTCTCTCTCCCAATAAATATCTATGTATGACAGGGTACACACCATCAAACATCAATAGTTCCCCACCTCTCAGCCCAAGAGCATGTTTTCCAATTATGTTTCTGAAATCCTTATTAGACCCTATGTGATTTCTTACAGTGCTTTTCTTTCCCTCTTCTGTCCCTTCCAAAACTTAACCCTCAGCATACTGATAAAGGTTTTTCAACCATTTTCTACCTGTAGGACTCTCAGTTTGTACACACTTCTCTGTTATTTTGGGCTTCTATGCCACCCAATTCAAGATGTGTCCCCAGGGGAGTCTGCCTCCATGTGTGAGTCTTTTGAACCAGCCCTGTGACAAAGAAAATTCTCTCTCCCATCAGTTAAACAGAAGGGAACCCTGTATAACAGAGTAAATGTCATCAGAAACCAATATTCCCCCAGCTCCCAGCCCTGGGATAGGGCATGCTTGCTAATTTCCTTTCTGAAATCTTTACTTGTGCCTCTTTGATTCATGGACAGACTTTTATTATCTCTTCTATCTTCTCATAAACACACCCTTTAGCAAAATGAGAAAGGTTTCTCAGTTATACCGAGTGGGACCACTGCTTGTACTGACTTCTCTGTTACACTGGGCTTTCATGCCACCAATTTCAAGGGTTCTCCACATGGGTGTCTGCCACCATGTGTGATCCTCTTCTAGCAAGCCCTTAAGCAAAAAGATTTCTCTATTCCAACAGTTAACTAAAAGGCAACTCTTTCTGACAAGGGTAAACAGAAACATGAAAAAGTAGTCTCTTAACTAAGAGTTGGCGGCTTGCTAGCTAAACCCTTTCCTGAAATCTTGACTTGTGCCTCTTTGATTCATGAACAAGTTTGCCTTCTCTCTTCAATCTTTTCAAAAACCCACCCTTAGGGGTAGGGAGAAAGGTTTCTCAGTTAGAACTGATAGGACCACAGTTTGTACTGACTTTTCAGGTACACTAGGCTTGTATGTCATCAATTTCAAGGGATAACCACATGGATGTCTGTCATCATGTATGATGCTCTTGGACCAAGCTCTGTAGCAAAGAAAATTCTCTCTACCAATAGTTAACTAAAAGTCAACCTTGTCTGACAGGGTACACATCCCCCACCTCAACTCAAGGGTAGGGTCATGCTTTCCAAATAACTTTCTGAAATCTTTATTCACCCCTCTATTACTTCTTGGAATGGCTTTCCTCCTCAAGTCTGTGACCTCCAAAACACAGTGCTAAGTGTTTTGATAAAGGTTTTTCAACCATTCTTTTTCTGTAGGGCCCCAGTTTTGTACCCACTTCTCTGTTACATGGGGTTTCCATGCCATCAGTTTCAATGAATACCCATATGGGAGGCTGCAGCCATGGGTGATCCTCTTAGACCAAACTCTGTGGCAAATAAAATTCTTTCTACAAAAAGTTAACTAAGAGGCTGTCTGACAGGGTAAACAGACATGAACCAGAATTCCCCCTTCTGTCAACCCAGGATTGGGGGGCATGCTTTACAAATACCTTTCTGAAATTCTTATTTGTCCCTCTATTGTTTCTTGCAATGGGTATCTTTCTCTTTTTGATGCATTCTAAAACCCAGCCCTCAGTGTACTGATAAATGTTTTTCAACTATTATCCTTCTGTAGAGTCTCCAGTTTATACCCATTTCTCTATTACCCTGGACTTTCTGGCACCAGTTTCAAGATGTCTCCACTTGGGAGGCTACCTTCATGTCTGATCCTCTTAGAAATAGCCCTACAAAGAAAATTATCTCTCCCTACAGTTAACCAGAAGGAAATTCTGTATGACAGGGTAAATGCCATCAGACACCAGTAATCCCCCAACTTCCAGCTCTACATGTAGTAGGGGCATGCCTGCGGATTTCCTTTCTGAAATCCTTACTTGTGCCTCTTTGATTCATTGACAGGCTTTCATTCAATCTTCTGTCTTTTCTAAAATCCACCCTTCAAAAAAGGAGAAAGGTTTCTCAGTTAGTTGCAACCACTTGTTTGTACTGATATCTCTGTTACCAAGGGCTTGCATGCCAACAATTTCAAGGGGTAACTTCAAGGGAGTCTGCCATGAGGGGTGATATTCTTTGACCAAGCCTTATAGCAAAGAAATTTCTCTTAACCAAGTTAAATAAAAATCAGCCTTATGTGATAGGGTACACACAAATAGACACAAATAGTCCCCCACCTCTCAGCTCAACAGGAGTTCCAATTGCTGTTCTGAAATTCTTAGTCACCCTATTATTTCTAGCAGTGATTTTCTTTCTCTCTTCTATACCTTCCAAAAAACAGCCCTCAGCATATTGATATAGGCTTTTTAACCATTCTCCACCTATGGGCCCCCCAGTTTATACCACTTCTTTGTTACATGTGGCTTCCATGACAACAATTTGAGTGAATCATGGGAGGCTGATGTTATGGATAATTGTCATTGACCAAATCCTGTAGCAGAGAAAATTCTCTCTCCTAACAGTTAACCAGAAGGGATGATGGGATAGATACCATCAGACACCAGTAGTCCCTCACCTGTCAGGGCAAGGGTTGGAGCACTTTCAATTGTTTTTTCTGAAATTCTTGTTAGTCCCCCTAATATTTCTTGCTGTGGCATTCTTTGATTCTTCCATAACTACCAAAAAACAACCCTCAGCATATTGGTAAAGGTTTTATAACTATTCTCCACCTGTGGGACCTCGAGTTGTACCCAGGCCTTTGTTCCTCTGGGCTTCAATGATATCAGTTTCAATGAGTGTTCACATGGGAATTTGCTGCCTTGGGTGTTCCTCTTTGACCAAACCCTGTAGCAAGGAAAATACTGTCTCCCAACAGATAACTAAAAGTTCACCCTGACTTACAGAGTACACAATATCAAACACCAGTAGTCCCACACCTCTCAGCCCAAGGGTGGGGCAATACTTTCCAATGACCTTTTTTAAATGCTTTTAAGTCTTCCCTATTATTTCTTATAGTGGCTTTCTTTCTTTCTTCCATGTCTTTCCAAACACAACTCTCAACATATTGATAAAGGTTTCTCAACCATGTTCTACCTGTAGAGCACCTGATTTGTACCCACTTCTTTGATATACTGGGTTTCAAAGCCTTCAATTTCAATGAGTTTTCACATGGAATCTGTCTGTCATCTAGTGTGATTCTCTTGAACCAGTCCCATGGCAAAGAAAATTCTCTCTCCCAATAGTTAACCAGAAGAAAACTCTATATGACAGGGTACACACCATGAAACACCAGTAATCCCCCACCTGTTAGCCCAAGGGTAGGCATACTTTCCAATTACTTTTTTGAAATTCATATTAGTCATCCATGTTGTTTCTTTCTGTGGCTTTCTTTCCTTCTTTCATGCCTCCCAAGACACAATCCTTAGCATATTGATAAAGGTTTTAAAAATCATACCAATTCTGTAGGGCCCCCAGTTTTTATTCACTTCTTTGTTACTCTGGGCTTCAGTGTCATCATTTTCAATGAATGTCCACATGGGTGTTTTGCTGCCATGAGTTTTCCTCTTTGACCAAGCCCTGTAGCAAGGAAAATTCACTCTCCTAATAGATAACTAAAAGGTAACCCTTTTTGACAGGGTACACACCATTAACAGCAGTAGTCCCTCATCTGTCAGCCCAAGGGTGAGGGTATGCTTTCCATTTACCTTTCTGTAGTCCTTTTTAGATTCCCCCCTCCATTATTTCTTGCAGTGCCTTACTTTATCTCTTTCATGCCTTCCAAAAAACAACCCTCAGCATATTGATAAAGGTTTGTCATCCATTCTCCACTGAGGGCCCCCAGTTTGTACCCACTTCTTTGTTACTCTGGGCTTCAGTGTCATAATTTTCAGTGAGTGTCCACATGGGTATTTGGTGCCATGGGTTTTCCTCTTTGACCAAACACTGTAGCAAGGAAAATTCTTTCTCCCAACAGATAACTAAAAGGTAACCCTGTCTGACAGGATATATCTCTATCTACCTATCTATCTATCTATCTATCTATCTATCTATCTATCTATATCTATATATACCATCAGACACCAGTGGTCCCCCACTTGTAAGCCCAAGGGAGGGGGCATGCTTTACTATTACCTTTCTGAAATTCTTATTAATCCCTGTATTATTATTTGCAGTGGCTTTCTTTCTCTCTTCTATGCCTTTCAACACACCATCCTCAGTATATTAATCAGTGTTTTACAACCATTCTTTACCTGTTTGGCCCCCCAGTTTGAACTGACTTCTTTGTTACTTTGAGCTTCATTGCCATTAATTTCAATGAGTATTCACATGGGAGTTTGCTCTCATGGATATTTCTCTTTGACCAAGCCCTGTAGCAAAGAAAACTCTCTCTCTCCCAATAGATAACTAAAAGGTCACCCTGTCTGACAGGGTAAACACCATCAGGTACCAGTAGTCCCTCACTTGTTAGCCTAAGGGTGGGGGCCTGATTTTGATTGACTTTTCTAAGGCTCTTTTTAGTCCTCCCTATTATTTCTTGCAATGGCTTTCTTTCTCTCTTCCCTGCCTTACAAAATATTTCCCTCAGCATATTGATAAAGCTTTTAAAACCATTTTCCTGCTGGAGAGCCCCTGGTTTATATCCACTTTTTTGTTTCTCTGGGTTTCAATGCCATCAATTTGAATGTGCTCAAATGGGAATCTGTCACTTGGTTCAATATCTTGAACCAGGCCTGTAGCAAAGAAAATACTCTCACCCAACAGTTAATCATAAGGGAATCCCATCTGACAGGGTAAACAACACCATCAGATATCAGTTGTCCTCCACATCAGAACACGGGGGGGGGCATGCTTTCTATTGACCTTTCTGAAATTCTTATTATTCCCTGTATTATATCTTGCAGCTCTTTCTCTCTTCAATGCCTTTCAAAGCATAGCCCTCAGCATATTGATGAAGGTTCCTCAACCATTCTCCACCTGTAGGGCACCCAGTTTGTACCCACTTCATTGTTACTCTGGGTTTCAATGTCATTAATTTCAATGACTGTTCACATGGAAGTCTGCTATCATGGGTTTTTGCTTGAATCAGTCCTATAGCAAAGAATATTCTCCCTCCCAACAGTTAACTGGAAGGAAACCCTGTATAACAGGGTACAGACCATCAAACACCAGTAGAAAATCACCTGTCAGCCCAAGGCTGGGGGCATGCTTTCCAATTACCTTTCTGAAATTCTTATTTTCCCCTCATTTCTTGAATTGGCTTTCTTTCTTCCATGCCTTCCAAAACAAAACCCTCAGCATATTGATAAAGATTTTACTGCCATTCTCCGTCTGTAAGACCCCCAGTTTGAACCGACTTCTTTGTTACTCTGGACTTCAAAACCATCAGTTTCAATGAGTGTCCACATTGAAGTTTGCTGCCATGGGTGTTCCTCTTTGACTAAGTGCTGAAGCAAGGAAAATTCTCTCTCCCAACAGATAACTAAAAGGTAACCTTGTTTGATAGGATACACACCAAGAGATATCAGTAGTCCCCCACCTCTAAGCCCAAGGGTGAGGGCATGCTTTCCATTCACCTTTCTGAAATCCTTATTTTTCCCTATGTTATTTTTTGCAGTGGCTTTCATTCTCTCTTCTATGCCTTTCAAAACATAGCCCTCAGCATATTGATAAAGGTTTGTCAACAGTTCTCCACATGTAGGGCTCCTAGTTTGTACCCACTTCTTTTTTACTCTAGGTTTCAATGCCCTCAGTTTCAATGAATGCTCAGTGGGAGTCTGCTAGCAAGTGTGATTCTGTTGAACCAGTTCTTTAACAAAGAAAAGATTGTTTCCCCAACAGTTAGCCAGAAGGGAACCCTGTAGGACAGGGCACACACCATCAGCTACCAGTCGTCCCCCTCCTTGCCCCCCACGATCATCCCAAAGGTGCAGACATGCTTTCCATTTACCTTTCTGAAATTCCTATTAGTCCTATTTCTTGCTGTGGCATTCTTTCTCTCTTCCGTGCATTTCAAAACACACACTTCAGCATAATGTTAAAGGTTTCTCAACTCTTCTTCAGCTAAAGGGTCCCAGGTTTATGTTCACTTCTTTAATATACTAGATTTCAAAGCCATCAGTTTCAATGAGCTTTTACAGGAAGTCTGTCACCTATTGTGATTCTCTTAAACCAGTCCAGTGGCAAAGACAATTCTCTCTTCCAACACATAATGAAAAGGTAAACCTGTCTGATAGGAGACACACCATCAAACACCAGTAGCCCTCCACCTGTCAACCCAAGGGTGGGGGGGCATACTTTCCTATTACCTTTCTGAAATTCTTATTAGTCCCTGTATTATTTTGCAGTGGCTTTTTTTCTTTCTTCTGTGCTTTTCAACACATAATCTTATGTATATTAATCAATGTTTGGTAACCATTCTCCTCCGATTGGACCCCCAGTTTGAACCAACTACTTAGTTCTGGACATCAGTACCATTAATTTCAATGAGTATCCACATGGAAGGTTGCTGCAATGGATGTTCCTTTTTGACAGAGACCTGTATCAAAGAAAATTCTCTCTCCCAACAGATAACTAAAAGGTCAGCCTGTCTTACAGGGTGCACACCATCAGACAATAGGAGTCACCCACCTCTCAGTTCAAGGGTTGGGTGCATGCTTCCCGATTACCTTTCTGAAAATCAAATTAGTTCTTCATATAATTTCTTGCAGTAGCTTACTTTGTTTCTTCCATGCCTTCCAAAAGAAAACTCTTAACATATAAATAAGGGTTTTACTGCTCTCCACCTGCAGGGCCCCCAGTTTGTATCCACTTCTTTGTTACTCTGGGCTTCAGTGTCATCATTTTCAATGAGTTTCCACAAGGATGTTTGTTGCCTTGGGTGTTCCTCTCTGACCAAGTCCTGTAGCAAGGAAAATTCTCTCTCCCAATAGAAAACTAAAAATTTACCCTGTCTGACAAGGAACACACCATTAAACACCAGTAATCCCCCACTTGGTCAGCCCAAGAGTGGGAGTAGACTTTCCATTTACCTGAGTCCTTTTTAGTGCCCCCCCCCCAATATTTCTTGCAGTGGCTCGCCTTGTCTCTTTCATGCCTTCCAAGAAACAACCCTCAGTATCATGATAAATGTTTTACAACCACTCTCCATCTGTAGGGCCCCTGTTTTTTACCTACTTCTTTGTTACACTGAGTTTCAATATGATCACTGTGAATGAGTATCCACATGGGTATTTGTTACCATGGGTTTTCCACTTCAAACGAGCCCCATAACAGGGAAAATTCTCTCTCTCCCAAGAGATAACTAAAAGGTAAACCTGTCTGACAGGGTAAACACCATTAAACACCAGTAGCCCCCTACCTGTCAACCCAAAGATGAGGGTATACTTTCCATTTAGCTTTCTGAGGTCCTTTTTATCACCCCCTTCCATTATTTCTTGCAGTGGCTTACTTTGACTCTTCCATACCTTCCAAGAAACAACCCTTAGCATATTGATAAAGGCTTTACTGTCATTTTTCCACTTGTAGGGCCCTCAGCTTGTACCCATTTCTTCGTTACTCTGGGCTTCAGTGTCATCATTTTAGATTTTTTCTTCAAGGCAACGGGGTTAAGTGGCTTGCCCAAGGCCACACAGCTAGGTAATTATTAAGTGTCTGAGGTTGGATTTGAACTCAGGTCCTCCTGATTCCAGAGCCATTGCTCTATTCACTGAGCCACCTAGCTGCCCCCTGTACACACATCTTTATTACTCTGTGCTTCAGTGCCATCAGATTCTATGAGCGTCCACATGGGAGTTGGCTGCAATGGGTATTTCTCTTTGGTAAAGCCCTGTAGCAAGAAAATTCTCTCTCCCAACAGATAACTAAAAAAAGGCTCTGTTTGAAAGGGTACACACCATCAGATACCAGGAGTCCTCCATCTGTCAGCCCAAGATGGGGGGATGCTTTCCCATGCCCTTCTAAAGCCCTTTTTTGTCTTCCCAATTATTTCTTGCAGTGGTGCTCTTTTTCTTGTCCATGCCTATCAAAAAAAAAAAAAACAAAACCTCACCATATTGATAAAGGTCTTACAACCATTCTCCATCTGTAGGGACCCCAGTTTCTACCCACTTCTTTTTTACTCTGGGCTTCGATAACATCAGTATCAAAGAATCCACATGGGAGTTTGCTGCCATGGGTGTTACTCTTTCACTGAGTCCTTTAGGAAGGAAAATTGTCTCTTCCAATAGAAAACAAAAAGTTAACCCTGTCTGAAATGGTACACACACCATTAAACAACAGTAGTCCCCCACCTGTCAGCCCAAGGGTGGGGGCACACTTTGCAATGATCTGTCCAAAGCTGTTTTAAGTCTTCCTATTATTTCTTGCAGTTAACTTTCTTTTTTTTTTTTTCAATGCCTTCCAAAAAAGAAGCCTCGGCATACTGATGAAGGTTTTGCAACAACTATTCATCTGTAGAGCCCCCTGTTTGTAAACAATCATTCGTTACTCTGGGCTTCAATGCCATCAGTGTCAATGAATGTCTTCATGGGCTTTTGCTGCCATGGGTGTTCCTCTTTGACCAAGTCCTGCAGCAAAGAAAATTCTCTCTCATAAAAGTTAACAGAAGGCAACCCTGTCTGACAAGTTACTCACCATCAGACACCAGTAATTCCCCAACTCTCAGCCCAAGGTTGACAGCATGCTTTCCAATTACTGTTCTGAAACTAATTTTATTTCTTGAAGTGGCTTTCATTCTCTCTTCTTTGCCTTTCAACACATTGCCCTTAGAATATTAATAAAGGATTGTCAAGTATTCTCCACCTGTAGGGCCCCCAGTTTGTACCCACTTTTTCATTCCTCTAGGTTTCATGGCTATGGGTTCCAATGAGTGTTCAATGTGAGTCTGCCACCATGTGTATTTCTGTTGAACCAGTCTTGTAGCGAAGAAAATCCTCTCTCCCCACAGTTAATCAAAAGGGAACACTGTCTAGCAAGGTACACACCAATAAAAACCAGTAGTCCCCTACCTGTCAGCCCAAGGGTCTGAACATCCTTTGCAATGACTTTTTTAAACCCTTTTTTAGTCTTCCTATTTTTTTTCTTGCAGTAGCTTACTTTTTCTCTTCCATGCCTTCCAAAAAACAAGCCTCAATTTATTGACAAAAGTTTTACCAACATTCTTCATCTGTAGGCCCCCCAGTTTGTACCCACTTCTTTGTTAATCTGGGCTTCAATGCCATCCTTGTCAATGAGTGTCCACATGGGTTTTTTCCCTTGCCAATGGTGCTCCTCTTTGATTGAATCCTGTAGCAAAGAACATTCTCTCTCCCAACAGATAACCAAAAGGTAACCCTACCTGACAGGGTACACGCCATTAAACACCTGTAGTACCCCATCTGTCAGCACAAGGGTGGGAGCATGCTTTCTAGTGACCTTTCTAAAGTCTCTTTTTTAATCTTCCCTATTATTTCTTGCAGTAGCTTTCTTTTCTCTTCCATATCTTCTGAAAATCAATGCTTAGCATATCGACATAGGTGTAAAAAAACATTCTTAATCTGTAGGGTCCCTGAATTTAACCACTTTTTTGTTACTCTGGTATTCAATGCCATCAATATCAATGAGTGTCCATATAGGTTTTTTGTTGCCAATGGTGCTACTCTTTGACTAAGTCCTATAACAAGGAAAATTCTCTTTCAGCAAATAACTAAAAGGCAACCCTGTCTGACAGGGTACATACCATTAAACACAAATAGTTTCCCCACCTGTTAGCCCAAGGGTGGGGGCATGCTTCACCAGAATCTGTCCAAAGCCCCTTTTACCCTTCCTATTATTTCTTGTAATAGCTTTCTTTTTCTCTTCCATGCTTTCCAAAAAACAACCCTCAGCATATTGATAAAGGCTTTACAACCATTTTTCATCTGTAGGGCCCTTGGTTTGTACCCACTTCTTTGTTACTCTGGGCTCCAATGCCATCCATGTCAATGGATGTTCAAACTAGCTTTTGTTGCCATGGGTGTTCCTCTTTCACTTAGTCCTGTAGCAAAGAAAATTCTCTCTCCCAATAGATAACTAAAAGGGAAACCAGTCTGACAGGGTACACACCATTAAATACTAGTAGTCCCCCACCTATCTGCCCAAGGGTGGGAGTATGTTTTCTATTCACCTTTCTAAAGCCCCATTGTAGACTTCCTATTATTTCTTGCAGTAGCTTTCTTTTTCTCTTCTATGCTTTCCAAAAAACAATCCTCACCACATTCATATACATTTTATAAATATTCTTCATCTAGGGTCCTCGGTTTGTACCCACTTCTTTGTTACTCTGGGCTTCAGTGCCATCAATGTCAATGAATGTCTACATAGGTTTTTGTTATGAGTGGTCTTGTAACAAGAAAAATTCTCTCTTCCAGCAAATAACTAAAAGGTAACCCTTTCTGACAGCGTACACACCATTAAACACCAGTAGTCCCCCACCTGTCAACCCAAGGGTGGAAGCATGCTTTACAAGAACCTGTCCAAAGCCCTTTTTAAGTCTTCCTATTATTTCTTGCAGTTACTTACTTTTTCTCTTTGATGATTTCCAAAAAATAACTCTCAGCATATTGATAAAACTTTGTCAAGTATTCTCTACCTATAGGGTACCCAGTTTGTACCCACTTCTTCATTCCTCTAAGGTTTCATGGATTTCTGTTCCACTGACTGTTCAATGCAAGTCTGCTGCCATGTTGAACCAGTCCTGTAGTAAAGAAAATGCATTCTCCACACAATTTGCCAAAAGAGAACCCTGTCTGACAGGGTACACATCATTAAAAAGAAATAGTCCCCAACCTGTCAGTCCAAGGGCATCCTTTGCAATAACCTGTCCAAAGTGTTTTTTACCCTTCCTATTTTTTCTTGCAGTAGCTTTCTTTTTCTCTTCCATGCTTTCCAAAAAACAACCAGCAGCATATTAATAAAGGCTTTACAATCATTTTTAATCTGTAGGGCCCTCGGGTTGTACCTACTTCATTGTTAATCTGGGCTTCAGTGCCATCAGTGTCAATGAATGTCCACACTGGCTTTTGCTGCCATGGGTGTTCCTCTTTCACTTAGTCTTGTTGCAAGGAAAATTCTCTCTCCCAAGAGATAACTAAAAAGTAACCCTGTGTGACAGGTTACACACCATTAAATGCCAGTAGTCTCCCACCTATCAGCCCAAGGGTGAGGGTATGCTGTCTAGTGACCTTTTCAACCCCCCTTTTTAGTCTTCCTATTATTTCTTACTGTAGCTGTCATTTTCTCTTCCATAGTTTCCAAACAACAACCCTCAGCAGATTGATCAAGGATTTACAACCATTCTTCATCTGTAGGGCCCCCTGTTCATACCCACTTCTTCATTCCTCTAGGTTTCATGGCTATCAGTTCCAAGGAGGGTTCAATGTGAGTCTGATACCATATGTATTTCTGCTTAACCAGTCCTCCACAGTTAACCAAAAGGGAACCCTGTCTGACACAATACACACATTAAAGACCAGTAGTCTCCCACCTATCAGTCCAAGGGTGGGGGCATGATTTCCAATGACTTTTCTAAAACCTTTTTTTATTCTTCCCTAGTATTTCTTTCAGTAGCTTTCTTTTTCTCTTCCATGTCTTCCAAAACACTCTCAGCATATTCTTCATCTGTAGGGTTCCCAGTTTATACTCACTTCCATGATAATCTGGGCTTCAACCATCAAAGTCAATGAACATACACACAAGATTTTGCTGCCTTGGGTGTTCTTCGTTCACTAAGTCCTGTAGTAAGAAAAATTCTCTCTCCCAACAGAAAACTAAAAGGCAACCTGTTCTGACAGGGTACACACCATTAAATGTGAGTATTCCCTCACCTGTCAGCCCAAGGGTGGGGGCATGCTTTGCAATGACCTGTCCAAAGCCCTTTTTAGTATTCCTATTATATCTTGCAGTAGCTTTCTTTTTCTCTTCCATGCCTTCCAAAAACCAACCCTCAGTATATTGATAAAGGTTTTACAACCATTCTTCATCTGTAGGGCCCCCAGTTTGTACCCACTTCTTTGTTAATCTGGGATTCAATGCCATCAATGTCAATGAATATCCTCACCAGCTTTTGCTGCCATGGGTGTTCTTCTTTGACTAAGGCCTGGAGCAAGGAAAATTCTCTCTCCTAACAGATAAATAAAAGGCAACCCTGTGTGACAGGGTACACACCATTAAGCACCAGTAGTCCCCTACCTGTCAGCCCAAGGGTCGGGGCATCCTTTGCAATGACTTGTGCATAGCTGCTTTTACTGTTTCTATTATTTCTCACAATAGCTTTCTTTCTCTCTTCCATGCCTTCCAAAAAGCAATCCTCAGAGTATTGATAAAGGTTTTACAACCATTCTTCATCTGTAGGGCCCCCGGTTTGTACTCACTTCTTTGTTAATCTGGGCTTCAATGCCATCCATGTCAATGAATGTCCTCACCAGCTTTTGCTGCCATGGGTGTTCTTCTTTGACTAAGGCCTGGAGCAAGGAAAATTCTCTCTCCTAACAGATAAATAAAAGGCAACCCTGTGTGACAGGGTACACACCATTAAACACCAGTAGTCCCCTACCTGTCAGCCCAAGGGTCGGGGCATCCTTTGCAATGACCTGTGCATAGCTGCTTTTACTGTTTCTATTTCTTACAATAGCTTTCTTTCTCTCTTCCATGCCTTCCAAAAAGCAACCCTCAGAGTATTGATAAAGGTTTTACAACCATTCTTCATCTGTAGGGCCCCCGGTTTGTACTCACTTCTTTGTTAATCTGGGCTTCAATGCCATCCATGTCAATGAATGTCCCCACCAGCTTTTGCTGCCATGGGTGTTCTTCTTTGACTAAGGCCTGGAGCAAGGAAAATTCTCTCTCCTAACAGATAAATAAAAGGCAACCCTGTGTGACAGGGTACACACCATTAAGCACCAGTAGTCCCCTACCTGTCAGCCCAAGGGTCGGGGCATCCTTTGCAATGACCTGTGCATAGCTGCTTTTACTGTTTCTATTATTTCTCACAATAGCTTTCTTTCTCTCTTCCATGCCTTTCAAAAAGCAACCCTCAGAGTATTGATAAAGGTTTTACAACCATTCTTCATCTGTAGGGCCCCCGGTTTGTACTCACTTCTTTGTTAATCTGGGCTTCAATGCCATCCATGTCAATGAATGTCCCCACCAGCTTTTGCTGCCATGGGTGTTCCTCTTTGACTAAGGCCTGGAGCAAGGAAAATTCTCTCTCCCAACAGATAAATAAAAGGCAACCCTGTGTGACAGGGTACACACCATTAAACACCAGTAGTCCCCTACCTGTCAGCCCAAGGGTCGGGGCATCCTTTGCAATGACTTGTGCATAGCTGCTTTTACTGTTTCTATTATTTCTCACAATAGCTTTCTTTCTCTCTTCCATGCCTTCCAAAAAGCAACCCTCAGAGTATTGATAAAGGTTTTACAACCATTCTTCATCTGTAGGGCCCCCGGTTTGTACTCACTTCTTTGTTAATCTGGGCTTCAATGCCATCCATGTCAATGAATGTCCTCACCAGCTTTAGCTGCCATGGGTGTTCTTCTTTGACTAAGGCCTGGAGCAAGGAAAATTCTCTCTCCTAACAGATAAATAAAAGGCAACCCTGTGTGACAGGGTACACACCATTAAACACCAGTAGTCCCCTACCTGTCAGCCCAAGGGTCGGGGCATCCTTTGCAATGACCTGTGCATAGCTGCTTTTACTGTTTCTATTTCTTACAATAGCTTTCTTTCTCTCTTCCATGCCTTCCAAAAAGCAACCCTCAGAGTATTGATAAAGGTTTTACAACCATTCTTCATCTGTAGGGCCCCCGGTTTGTACTCACTTCTTTGTTAATCTGGGCTTCAATGCCATCCATGTCAATGAATGTCCCCACCAGCTTTTGCTGCCATGGGTGTTCCTCTTTGACTAAGGCCTGGAGCAAGGAAAATTCTCTCTCCCAACAGATAAATAAAAGGCAACCCTGTGTGACAGGGTACACACCATTAAACACCAGTAGTCCCCTACCTGTCAGCCCAAGGGTTGGGGCATCCTGTACATAGCTGCTTTTACTGTTCCTATTACTTCATACAATAGTTTTCTTTCTCTCTTCCATGCCTTTCAAAAAGCAACCCTCAGAGTATTTTTTTAGGGTTTTGCAAGGCAAACAGGGTTAAGTGGCTTGTCCAAGGCCGCACGGCTAGGTAATTATTAAGTGTCTGAGACCGGATTTGAATCCAGGTACTTCTTACTCCAGGGCCAGTGCTTTATTCACTACGCCACCTAGCTGCCCCCAACCCTCAGAGTATTGATAAAGGTTTTATAACCATTCTTCATCTGTAGGGCCCCCGGTTTATACCCACTTCTTTGTTAATCTGGGATTCAATGCCAGTGTCAATGAATGTCCACATGAGTTTTTGCTGCCATGGGTGTTCTTCTTTGACTAAAGCCTGGAGCAAGGAAAATTCTCTCTCCCAACAGATAACTAAAAGGCAACCCTGTGTGACAGGGTACACACCATTAAACACCAGTAGTCCCCCACCTGTCAGCCCAAGGGTGGGGCACACTTTGCAATGATCTGTGCAAAGCCCCTTTTAGTCTTCATATTGTTTCTTGCAATATCTTTCTTTTTCTCTTCCATGCCTTCCAAATAACAGCCCTCACTTTAATGACAAAAATTTCACCACCATTCTTCATCTGTAGGGCCCCTGGTTTGTATTCACTTGGTTGTTCATCTGGGCTTCATTGTCATCAATGTCAATGAATGTCCACATTAGCTTTTGCTGCCATGGGTGTTCCTCTTTGACTAAGTCTGGTAGCAAGGAAAATTCTCTCTCCCAACAGATAACTAAAAGGTAACCCTGTCTGACAGGGTACAAACCACGAAACACTAGTAGTCACCCACCTGTCAGCCCAAGGGTGAGGGCATGCTTTTTATTCACCTTTCCAAAGCCCCTTTCCAGTCTTCCTATTATTACTTACAGTAGCTTTCTTTTTCTTTTCCATGTATTCCAAAATACAACTCTCAGCATATTGATACAGATTTTAACACCATTCTTCATCTGTAGGGTCCCCAGTTTGTACCCACTTCCTTGTTAATCTGGGATTCAGTACCAATAATGTCAATGAATGTCCACACTAGCTTTTGCTGCCATGGGTGTTCCTCTTTCACTAATTCCGGTAGCAAGGCAAATTCTCTCTGTCAACAGATAAATAAAAGGTAACCCTGTCTGACAGGGTACACACCATTAAGCACGAGTAGTCTCCTACCTGTCAGCCCAAGGGTTGGGGTATACCTTCTATTCACCTTTCTAAAGCCCCTTTTCAGTCTTCCTCTTATTTCTTGCAATAGCTTTCTTTTTCTTTTCCATGTCTTCCAAAACACAACCCTCAGCATATTGATAAAAGTTTTTTTTTAAGTTTTTGCAAGGCAATGGGGTTAAGTGGCTTACCCAAGGCCACACAGCTAGATAATTATTAAGTGTCTGAGGTCAGATTTGAACTCAGGTACTCCTGACTCCAGGGTCGGTGCTCTACCCACTGCACCACCTAGCTGCCCTATTGCTAAAGGTTTTACAACCATTCTTCATCTGTAGGGCCCTCAGTTTGCACACATTTCTTTCTTACTCTGGGCTTCAATGCCATCAGTGTCAATGAGTGTACACATAGCTTTATGTTGGCAATGATGGTGCAGTTTGACTAAGTCCCGTAGTAAGGAAAAATCTCTCTCCCTACAGATAACTAAAAGGTAACCCTGTCTGACAGGGCACAAACCATTAAACAGCAGTTGTCTCCCACCTAAGAGTACAAGTACAAGAGCGTGCTATCTAGTGACATTTCCAAAACCCCTTTTTAGTCTTCCTATTATTTCTTATAGTAGCTGTTTTTTTCTCTTCCATGCTTTCCAAACAACACCCCTCAGCATATTGATAAAGGATTTACAATCATTCTTTATCTATAGGGCACCCAGTTTGTACCCCCGAGTTTATTCCTCTAAGTTTCATGGTTATCAATAAATGCTCAGTGTGGGTCTGCTGCCATGTATATTCCTATTGAACCAGTCCTGTAGTGAAGAAAATCCCCTCTCTCCACAGATAACCAAAAGGGAACCCTGTCTGACATGGTACACACCATTAAACATTACTAGTCCCCCACCTGTCAGACCAAGGGTGTGTGCATGCTTTCCAATGACTTTTCTAAAATCCTTTTTAGTTTTTCCTATTATTTCTAGCAGTAGCTTACTTTTTCTCTTCCATGACTTCCAAAATTCAACCCTCAGCATACTAATAAAGGTTTTACAACAACTATTCATCTGAAAGGCCCCCCTATTTGTATACAATCATTTGTTACTCTGGGTTTCAATGCCATAGGTGTCCATGAGTCTCCACATGGTCTTTTGCTGCCATGGGTGTTCCTCTTTGACCAAGTCCTGCAGCAAAGAAAATCTCTGTCTCTCACAAAAATTAACAGAAGACAACTCTGTCTGAAAAGGTACTCACCATCAGACAACAGGAGTGCCCCAGCTCTCAGCCCAATGTTGATGGCATGCTTTCCAATTAGCATTCTGAAATCCTAATGTTATTTCTTGATGTAGCTTTCATTCTCTCTTCCTTGTCTTTCAACACATAGCCCTCAGCATATTGATAAAAGTTTATCAAGTATTCTCCACCTGTAGGGCCCCCAGTTTGTATTCACTTCTTCATTCCTCTAGGTTTCATGGCTATGGGTTCCAATGAGTGTTCATTGTGAGTCTCCTGCCATGTGTATTTCTGTTGAACCCATACTGTAGTGAAGAAAATCCTCTTTCCCTATAGTTAACCAAGAGGAAACCTTGTCTGACATGGTAAATACATTTAAACACCAGTAGTCCCTCACCTTTCAACCCAAGGGTGGGGGCATGCTTTCTAGTCACCTTTCTAAAGCCCTTTTTTTAATCTTCCCTATTATTTCTTGCAGTAGCTTTCTTTTTTCTTCCATATCTTCCAAAAATCAATGCTTAGCATATTGATCTAGGTCTAAGAACTATTCCTCGTCTATAGGGTCCCTGGTTTTAACCACTTTTTTGATACTCTGTGCTTCAATGTCAATGAGTGTCCTCATAGGTTTATGTTTCCAGTGGTGCTACTCTTTGACTAAGTCCTGTAACAAGGAAAATTCTTTCAGCAGATACCTAAAAGGTAACCCTGTCTGACAGGGTACATACCATTAAATGCCAATAGTCCCCCACCTGTCAGACCAAGGGTGGAGACATGTTTAGCAATAACCTGTCCAAAGCCCTTTTTACCCTTCCTAGTTTTTCTTGAAGTAGCTTTCTTTTTCTCTTCCATGCCTTCCAAAAAACAACCCTCAGCATTTTGATAAAGGCATTACAACCATTCTTCATCTGTAGGGTCCCCGGTTTGTACCCACTTCCTTGTGAATCTGGGCTTCAATGCCATCAATGTCAATTAATGTCCACACTAGCTTTTGCGGTCATATGTGTTCTTCCTTGACTAAGTCCTGCAACGAAGAAAATTCTCTCTCACAAAAGTTAACAGAAGGCAACCCTGTCTGATAAATGTTTTACAACCATTCTTCATCTGTAGGCCCCCTGGTTTGTACCCACTTCTTTGTTAATCTGGGATTCAATGCCATCCATGTCAATCAATGCTTAGTATATTGATCTAGGTCTAAGAACCATTCTTTATCTATAGGGTCCCTGGTTTTAACCATTTTTTTGTTACTCTGTGCTTCAATGTCAATGAGTGTCCACATAGGTTTATGTGTCCAGTGGTGCTACTCTTTGACTAAGTCCTGTAGCAAGGAAAATTCTCTCTCTGGACAGATAACTAAAAGGCAACCCTGTCTGACAGGGTACACACCAAAAAATCATCAGTAGTCCCCCACTTGTCATCCCAAGGGGTGATGGCATACTTTGCAATAACCTGTCCAAAGACCTTTTTAGTCTTCCCTATTATTTTATGCAGTGGCTTTCTTTTTCCTCTTCCATGCCTTCTATAAAACAACCCTCAGCATACTGATAAAGATTTTACAACAATTATTCATCTGTTGGGCCCCTGTTTGTACATAATTATTTGTTACTCTGGGCTTTACTGCTATCAGTATTAATGAGTGTCCACATGGGATTTTGCTGCCATGGGTGTTCCTCTTTGACTAAGTCCTTTAGCTAGGAAAATTCTCTCTCCCAACAGTAACCAAAAGGTAACCGTGTCTGACAGGGTACACACCATTAAACACCACTATTCCCCTACCTTTGGGGGCATGATTTCCTATTGCCTCTCTGAAATTCTTATCAGTCCCCCCCCCGCCATTAATTCTTGCTATGGCTTTCTTTCTCTCTTCCATGACTTCCAAAACAATACTTCATCATTTTGATAAAGGTTTTACAACCATTTTCCACCAGTAGGGCCCCCAGTTTATACCCACTACTTTTTGTTGTTTTTTGTTTGGGTTTTTTTTAGGTTTTTTTTTTGTAAGGCAAACGGGGTTAAGTGGCTTGCCCAAGGCCACACAGCTAGGTAATTATTAAGTGTCTGAGACCAGATTTGAATCCAGGTACTCCTGACTCCCGGGCCGGTGCTTTATCCACTATGCCACCTAGCCGCCCCTCCACTTCTTTTTTACTCTGTGTTTCAGTTCCATCAGTTTCCAAGACTGTCCACATTGGAGTTTGTTGCCAAGGGTATTTCTCTTTGACCAAGCCCTGTAGCAAAGAAAATTCCCCCTCCCAACAGATAACTAAAACTTAACCCTGTCTGACTGGATAAATACCAACAAACACCAGTAATCTCTCACCTTCAGCTCAAGGGTGGGAGCATGCTTTCCAATAACCTTTCTAAAGCCCTTTTTAGTCTTCTCCATTATTTTTTGCAGTCACTTTCTTTTTCTCTTCCATGCCTTTCAAAAAGTAAACTTCAGCATATTAATAGAGGTTTTACTACCATTCTCCATCTATAGGACCCCCCCCCCCCGTTTGTACCCATTTCTTTGTTACTCTGGGCTTCAATGTCATCAGTTTCAATGAGTGTTCACATGAATGTGTTATTCTCTTGAACTACTCCTGTAGCAAAGAAAATTCTCTCTCCTAATAGTTAACCAGAAGGCAACCCTGTCTGACTGGGTATTCATCAATAGACATCAATAGTCCCCTGCCTTTCAGCCCAGGGATGAAGGCATGCCTACCTTTTAACTTCCTGAAATTTTTATGTTTTTTCTTGAAGTGACTTTTATTTTCTCTTCCTTTCCTTTCAAAACATAACCCTCAATATATTTATAAAGGTTTGTCAACCATTCTCCACCTATAGGTCCCCTGGTTTATGTCCATGTTTTTGTTACTCTTGTCTTCAGTGCCATCAATTTCTACATAGGAGTTTGCTGCCATTGATATTTCTCTTTGTCAAAGTCCTATAGCAAAGAAAATTCTCTCTCTCTCAACAGATAACTCAAAGGTTACCATTTCTGATAGGGTGCATACCATCAGACTCCAGTAGTTCCCATCTTTCAGCCCAATGGTGGAGGCATGCTTTCCAATGACCTTTCTGAAAGTCCTTCTTATTTCTCTCTAGTATTTCTTTGTCTCTTCCATGCCTTCCAAAATAAAACCCTCAACATATTGTTAAAGGTTAAACATTCATTCATTCTCCACCTATGGGGCCCACTGGTTTGTCCCCACTTCTTTGTTACTCTAGGTTTCAATGCCATCATTTTCAATGTGTGTTCATATGGGAGTCTGCCACCAAGTGTCATTCTTTTGAACCTGTTCTATAGCAATGAAAATTCTCTCTCTGTATAGTTACCTAGAAGAGAATCCTTTATGAGAGGATACACACCACCATACACTAGTGGTCTTCCACTTGTCAACCCAAGGGTGGGGCCATGCTTTCTAATTACTTTTCTGAAACCCTTCTTATTCTCTATATTATTTCTTGAAATGGTTGTCTCTCTCTCTCTCTCTCTCTCTCTCTCTCCCCCTTTTTCTTCTAAAATATAGTCCTCAGTCTATTGATAAAGTTTTTCCCAATCATTCTGCACCTCTTAGGTCCCTGGTTTGTTCCCACTTCTTTGTTTCTCTGGGTTTCAATGCTATCAGTTTCAATTAGTGTTCTCATGGGGGTCTTCCCCATGTGTGATTCTCTTGTACCTGTCCCGTAGGAAATAAAATTCTCTTTCCCAACAGTTATAGGGAATCCTATATGACAGGGCATCAGACACCATTGGTTCCCCCCCACACACCTTGTCAATCCTTCAAGGGTGAGTGAATATTTTCCAATTACCTTTCTGAAATCCTTCTTATTCCCTCTGTTTTTTCCTTGAAATGGATGTCTTTCTCTCCTCTTTTTCTTTCAAAACACAACCCTCAGCATACTGACAACAGTCATGCCACAAGTTTCAGTCAGTTTCTACTTGGGAGTCTACTGCCTCTTATACCAATTTCTCTCTCCCACTGTTCACCAAATGGGCACCCCTTCTGAACAAGGAAAGCAGAAACATTCATCAGTCCTCCCCCACCTCGGAGGCCATGGGTGGGTGCATGTGTGCTAATTTCCTGTCTGAAATCTTTAATTATCCCTCCATGGATTACTGCAGCAGCTTTCTTTCACTTTTCTATGAACTCCAAAACAGCCCTCTACATAGTTAAAAGGTTATTCTAGCATTGTCCTCTTGTAGGACCCCTGTTTTGTACCCACTTCTCTGGGCTTCCATGCCACCAGTTCAAGGAGTGTTTACATGGGAGTCTGCTGGCATGTGTGATCCACTTTGAGAAAGCCCTATGGCAAAGAAAATTCTCTTTCCTAATAATATACCAAAATTGAATCTTGTGTGATGGAAAAAATGCCATCAGACACTGGTAGTCCCACATCATCCAGCCCAGTCTCCTAATTTCCTTTCTGAAATCTTTTCTTCTTCCTCTATGGATTCCTGCAGAAGCTTTCTTTTACTCTTCTATGACCTCCAAAAATAGATGTCATAACTAGTGATAAATGTTTCTTGACCATTCTCCACCACTGGGTTCATACCCATTTAACTGTTACTCTGGTCTTCCATGCCAACCAATTCAAGATCGGTCCACATGGAAATCTACTCCCATGTGTGGTCCTCTTTGGCCAAAACCTGTAGCAAATAAAATTCTGTCTCCCAAAATTTAAAGAAAATGGATATGTGTCTGACACAGTAAACATCATCTAGACCCTGTAGACCTCCACTTCACAGCTTAGGGATGTGGACATGCTTTCTAATCATTTTTCTGAAATCCTTATTTTTCCCTTCTATTATTCCATGCATAGGCTTTCTTTCTCTCTTTTCTGGACTCTGAAATACAGCCTCCTGAAAAAGTTTCTCAGATATTTACCATCCATAGATTTCCTGGTTTGTACCAACGTTTTTCTTGCACTGGCCTTCCATTACCCTAGTTTCTTGGGTTTTACACATAGGAGTCTACTGTCATGTTTGATCTTTTACCCACCTATGTAGAAAAGCAAATTACTTTTCCCTAACAATTAACTGAAAGGGAATCCTTTCTGACAGGGTAAACACGTGTAGGCAACTCCATTCCCACAGGTCTTAGCACAGTGTGGAAGAATGCTTTCTGATATTCTTACGAGTCCCTCCAATGACTCTGTCAGAGGTCTTCTTTCTGTCTTCCAGGGTCTCCAAATCTGCCCTCATCATAGTGATCATATGGGGCCTAGATCTGTACTCACTTCTGTTACACTGGGTTTCCATTCTACCAGTCTCAGTGAATTTCCACTTGGATATCTGCTAACATGTATGATCTTCTTTGTCTTGTAGCAAAGATTCTCTCTACCAACAGTTAACCAAAACTGAACCCTTTCTCAAAGGGAAAATACCATCATGCACCTGTAGTCCCCCATTTCCTAGCCCAGAGATGGAGGCATGTTTTCCAATTATTTTTCTGAAATCCTTATTAGTCCTTCTATTGATTCGTACAGAGGCTTTCTTTCTCTCTTCTATGACCTCCAAAATATAGCCCTCAGAGTAGTTTCCAACCATTCTCCTCCCATGGGGCCCCCTCTTTGTAACCCCCTACTTTTCACACTGGTCTTCAATTCCACCTGGATCAAGGGCAAGCCCACCTGGGTTTCTGTCTTCATATGTCATGCTCCTTGACCTGGCCCTGTTCCAAAGAAAAACTCACTTTCCCAACAGCCAGATAAAAGAGAACTTTTTTTGTCAGGTTATGACCAGATTGCAGCCACAGTACACCACCTTGCAGGTCATGGCTGGTGGCATATTTTCTTTTTGCCATTCTCCTTTCTTTAGTGTTCTCTCAATCTCAGGCCAAAAACATCAGTTTCAGTTTTTTACTTTCTTTCCTCTATACAGAACACTCACACATACAGACACACACAAATACAAACACACATACACAGAGGAAATGAAACTCACACAGTGACACCGAAACAATGTCCATTGCACAGACCTTGTTTTGTTATACATTCCACTTACAGAAAAACCATTTTCTGTTACCAATTTTCTGTTATCATTTTTCTGTTACCAATTTTCATCCAGGGAGTGTTTCCATTCTACAGCCATGCGGGTAGAATGGTCACAGCCTATCATCCCCACAGATTTTTGCTCCTTGGGGAGGCTACTAGCATAGAAAATGCACTTAATCCAGAGCCAACTCAAAGGTGAGCCTGTCTTCCTAGGAAGGCAGCCCACTTCACTCATAGCTGCCCACCCATAGCACAGAGATATGGAAACCAGCTTGCTAACCTGTTCTCTAGAAACCAGGCAGGGTCGTGATATCTACTTAGAGGACAGGGCTTCTCCTACCATCTTTCACTTGCAAGCCTTGCATCACTGTGTATGGTAAGGGTTTTTTCAGCCATTCTTCATATGAAAGATTTTCCCAGTTGGTCTCCCAGGCTGTAGTGAGGACTGGCCTTGCGGCAATATCAAGACTGAATGAACATGGGGTTACAGCTCCATTTAAGTTCCTCCTACACAAAACCCAGATCTGTATCACCAGTCAGTTCCACTCTAACCATGTCTGCTGGGGAGGTACCACATTTCACCCAGTGTCCCAGTTCTGAGCACAGTAGCAGGACCCAACATTTTAACCTGTTCTCTGAGGCCAAGGAGGGTCTTGATATCTGTCAGAGGGCAGGCCTTTTCTCCCAATGGGTCAGTGACCAGGATTTCAGCAATCCATAGTTCTATGTCGGTCAGTCACTTACCAGCAGCTGTGTCCCTGATTTCTTTCCAATACTTGGATAGTCAGGGCATTCATTCCACCCAAGGCAAGGGGAAGGAGCATTGGGATGCAGTCTAACATTAAGTTGTCTTTCTCGGAGACCCTGTAGCCAAGAAAACTCATTGCAACCACAAGCTGCTTAATAATAACCCTGTTTACTAGGGAAATTTACATATTGCACAGCATTTTGGGGTTTTTAGGATGTAAATTTTTCAATATTATATTCTTCATTATATAATATCTCCTTTTCTTGCTCTTCCTTAGTCATCATTTCCAAGTGTTTTTTAAAATTTTTTTAGTATTTATGTACTATCTCAGTATCATAATTTGCCTCTTTTCTTTCACTTACATTGAACCATGCCTTTTTTTCTATATAAATACAATTAGGTATTAGTTTTCCAATTGTAAATCAGTGTTTGACTGGATGTTCAACCCTGGATTCAAATGACTAATTTGCTGGTAAATGTTTAATAAGTGATTCTGTAATATTACATATAGAGCACTGTCCTTGGAATCAGAAAAACCTGTATTCACACCTGGTCTCAAACACTTACTAGCTGGGTGACCTTGGGCAAATCACTTAACCTTGCTTGCCTCTGTAAAAATTAAAAGAAAAAAAAAAGGAAATTTTCACTTTCAAATAGTCATCTTTTTTATTACCCCTTTTAAAAAAAAATCACCTTCCTTAAAAACAATATCTGATTTATAGATTATTAATTTTAGAATAATTTATTCTTACAGTTAAAAGTATACAATCTGGTCCCAGTGTTAAAATGATTCTAACATTCCCCCCCCCCTTTACTGAAAGTTTTTTTCATCTTTTCATGACAGTATTGGAGGCATGTTTCATTTTTTTAACTCTGAAATTCTGTTATTTTCATTTCTCTTATGTTTTTATCCCCACTCCCCATCATTTCATTTTTCTTGTTTTTCAACTTGTGCTAAATTCATCATGCATCAACTCACATAAATTTTTCCTAGTGCTCAGAATTCTTCACACTCATCCTTTGTTTCAGTACAATGTATCATTTCTTTCAATACAATACATCCTTTATTTCAGTTCAATTTCATTACAATAGTGTAGGTACTGGTTTAGTCATATCTTAGTTACAGGTCACTTGGGTTGTTTCTATTTCTTTGCTACAAAGTATATTTACTTTTTCTAGTTCAATTTAACAGTAATCATTTGTGATATCCCCATTTTACAAATTATCATTGAGAGGTACAATGTCTTATTGGACTGGTATAAAAGAATGCTTCAGGGTTATTCATTTCATTGGGAGCCTAGAAAAATGGAATTGGGAGACTTTCAAATGAAGTTTCCTGAGATCTAAGTTCTATGAGCTCAGCTATGTGATGGTGCCCTGCCTCCAGAGAGAAGAACATCTAAGCCCTGCCAGTCCACGTCATCTGATTGGGCATGAGACTTTACAACCTCTTAGAAAAACATTTTTCCCCCACTGTTTCATTATTGTAATTGTTAATAATATGTTCTTTTGCTCTAGATAATCTCAAATCATTTCCCTTCATATTGTTCTCCAACATGGAAATGTAGATTTATTAAAGATATATATTCCTAGCTTTGATTTCCATTAGCTAATTATTTTTTAGCATTTTCTTCTCAAGACTAAGCAAACCGTCACCTTTTTTTTCAACCCGGTGCTGTTCTTGTCATGTTCTCATACTTCTTTAAAATAAAGGCCCACCAAAAAAAAGTAATTTTCATCTCTGAATAAGGCTTGATCAATATGGGATATGGTTGAGAAAGCCTTCCTTTCTAGCTTCTGCATGTGGCAATGTAGTACGCGCTTTATGGTTTGCACATAGTAGGTACTTAATAATCACCATTGCACAGAGTAGGTGCTTTCAAGTATTGCACATTGTAGGCATTTCATAAATTGCACGGAGTAGGTGCTTAATCAGTGTTTGTTAAATTGAGAGAAAAACATCGTCCACGATCAGTCTTTCCCTCGCAGTACCTCACATCGCACTTTGTTTTCACTTCTTTCACAAATCTTTCTGTATCTTTTTTATCATAATTATTGTCATATGTATCATATCATTATTCAATTGTAACCTTCTTGAGGGAAGAACTATCTGACTTGGTATCTCAGCAAATTGCTCTGCTACATCAATACTACTGTATCCACTGAATCAATGTTAAATTTCTGATTTGAGTAGAATTGTTTCCTTGTTGATGCATCCAAACACCATGTGAGGATGCCTGTACTGCACGATTAGCACCTTACTATATATTATCCTGTTATATCTTGTAGCATTATTTGGAAAAAAGTAAACAGCTTCATAAACTATAAAACACTGTACTGTATGCGCGCTATTATTATCACTGTTATTGTTAGTTTCTAGTTCCTTTTTTTCATATAGCATAGCACATATCATCCTGTCTTGTTATCTACTCATGTCATTTTATGTGTATTTCTTATTTTCTCAATTAGATTGTAAGCATAAGGTAGGCAATGGCTATGTATACCTTGCAAGTAGTATATATTCAATAAATGCTTATTGAATGATTATCTGACTGAATGAATTCATCTTTGATTTAGGGGTGACCTCAGATAGGATAAACAACCCCTTTCTTGACGCAAGGCCTTTTCAAATGGTAGTGTCACACAGTCTATGAGACTACTGTCCCAGAGATTAAGCTACAGGGATGGTTCTTTGCTTGGGAAAAAACCTCCCATGGTGTGATCACTTGTTATTTTTCCTTTATTTCCCTCTTTATTATTAAGTAAAAGAATCAATATCAGCCTGTAATTTTTTGAAATCATTATCATATTAGTGTTTCTTTGGTAAAGAGATGTACAAGAGTAGAACTTCATGAGGAGACAAGATTATGAAATATATTGGGAAGTGGGTAATCAGATGCTGATTGTACCTTTGATAGGGTGGAGTAGGGAGAAAGACAAACAGGGAAGGAAAGGGTGGGTGTCTATACAGAACTTGGAGGCATTTCAGGATTTCAAAAAGAGAAGCTTGGATGGCAGAAAATAGGTTAGAATCCATTACAAGTCTGTCTCCCAGTTAAGTGCCAACATGTGTTTATGTCTAGGATTGGTAGTGAGGAGAGGGGTTCTCAGGCTTCTATCAAGTGAGGGAGATTTTTAGTTGACTGATAACCAGCAGTTGGTGTGGCAGCCAAAAAACTAATATAAAATCAGGCAGCATTGGTAGAAGTATAGCAACCAGAAGGAGGAAAATACTGCTCCTCAGTTGTCTGTTCTGGGCTGACCCTATCTGGAATATAATTTTCAATTTCAGGGACTAAAAGTTAGGAAAGACACTTGCAAATTGGAGTGTGGTCAAAGAAGGGCAATCAGAATGGGAGAGGGGATTCAAAACCATGCTATTTTTCACAAAAAAAAGGTCTACCACAGGATGGTTGTCCCAGAAGAGGGAGTAGGGATGTTGAGCTTTGTTATGGTGAATCTGACAGCTCTCAGGCCAAACCAAAAAGGACACATCATCACCTGTTGGGTCTCCTTTCAGATGTATTATATCTAGCTTCAAAAATGATGCAAGCTAAGTTTGACCAAAATAAACACATATGCACCACCAAAATTTCTGACTGTTTTCTAAGGAGGCAAACCAGTCAGGAATTCTTACAATAATTCTGAAGGAGAAAGGAAGGAAAAAGCAGGACCAGTCACTACAACCAAGCTGCTGCCAGCAACTTGACTCTAGCTATTTCATATCCCTGTTTTCCCTCACATGACACTATGATTCTTAAAAAGTCCTCACTGTTCTGATCAGGAAACATCAACTCAAAGAACAGGGCAAGATTACCTTAAATAAATGCCTGTTTTTTTCTTCTGTAAACTGGGTATGAATAGACTTCTACCACTAAATTCTTTTGGAATGGCCTGGATGTACTTTTTTAATACTTGCAGTTGTTTCTGATTCATTGAAGGAAACTGGGAATGTTTAGCATGGAGAAGAGAAGACTTAAAGGGAATATGATAACTGTTTTCATGTATTTAAGGGCAAATCATATGGAAGACCACAGGATCATAGATTTACAGATGAGGAAACTGGGACCCTATTTCATAAATGGGGAAACTGTGGCCCAAGAAGATGACTTGCCCAAGATCATAAAGAGAATAAAAGAAAGAGGGTCAGCAATGTGTTTAACCAATATAGTCCTATTTAATTCTTGGAAAAAATTCTGTAAGGTAAGTGCCACATTTTACAAATGAATGATACCTTTTCCCATGGTCACTGGACTAGTGAGGCTGAGACAGGATTCAAGCCTAAGTTCTTCCTGCCCCCCAGTACTGCACCCCATCTATTACATGACACTGCCTGATCATATAATCCTAGGTTGAATGCTAAAATTAACCTAAGAGGTCATCTAGCCCAGAGACAGAGGTCTAGATACTTGTCCTTGAACACACAGGTAATAAGTGACTGGACTAGGAATTAAACCAAGGTCCTATAACTTCATATGTAACAATCTTTGAAATAGTATGCCTCTCTATAAAGATAAAGCAAACTTTTTTACTGATACCCAGGAAGCATGACTAGGGTCAAGTGAGGGGAGGGAATAAGTGATAAGGTGTCTGACTTTGGTTCAATAAAGAGAAAAACTCCCTAATACTCAAAGCAGTTCAACAATGGAGTTGGCTGAATCTATAGGCTTGGAGCTGTCAGAGCAAGACTGGATGACCTTGTCAGGGGTGGTATAGATGGGATTTCTACAAGGAATGAGGTCTTAGGTCCCTCCAAATTCTGCGATTATGTATAAGGTTCTCCTGGGGAAGAGTGTCTAATACAGTCTACTTACAAATTCACATTTAAGAATTCTAAATTTTAAGAACTGGTTTGCTTTTTGAAGACAGTTTTAGATTGTCTAGAATAGTGGCAAAGGTACTTTGATTAACTGTCACTTCCACTCCCAGAGGCCCTAGAAAAACAAAACAAAAAACCAAAAACAGTTCCAGAATGGCTAGATGCCTTCACAAGCAGCTCCAGAATGCAAGTGAAAAGGTAGCTGCATCTAGAATTTTCTCTGTGTTAAGATCATTGGAATGAATTCTATAGTTAGTAGTTGGGTCCAGCAAACAGGAGCAATATTTGATATGAGGGGTAGGAAATAGAGAAGCAGGGGACATTATCAGAGACAGAGCTCACTATCAGATGAAGAGATTGAGTGAGGATCAAAACCAAAAAGTAGAGTAGCCACACCAAAGAAGACAGCAAGCATAGGATTTTGAAATGCAGGAATCACATGTCAGTTGTTACAGGTTTAAAGACAGAGATGAAGCATCCAGGGAATCTCATCCTGAATTACATATATATATGCATTTTATCCCTCCTCTTAGAACATAAACTTCTTAAGGGCAGAGATTCCAGAGTCTAATGGTGTTTAAATCTGAGGAACTGGGTTCATATTCTTCCTCTGATACCACCCATTAGTAAAATAGCCTAACTTTTCTGTCCCTCAGTTTCCTCATCTGTAAAATGAAGGGCTTAAACTATTACTTCTGAAGTCTCTTCCATCTAAATCTAGATTTTTTTTTATCCTATGATTTTTTGTATATAGCATATGCTTAATGGATTTTTGTTTAAACTTTGGAAGACTTTAAGAACTCCAATCAATGAAATGACCAACCATCCATCCAGAACACAATGAAGCATGCTATCCACCTCTCAAAAGAAAGCTAATGGACTCAAGAGGGAAAAAGGAGACATGTTTTTGGACAAGATCCAGCAATGTGGCAATTTGTTTTGTTTGAGTATGAATGGTTTCAGGATTTTCTTTTTCTTTATTTTAATTTGGAGGTAGGTAGGAGGGGATGAGAAGAAAATAGAAGAAAGACCAGAAGGAAACACATACAAACTAAGCAACTTTGAAAGTTACATGTTGAACTTATTATATGGTTTAAAATAAAAGCAAATTCTACCTAATAGACTTTCACTGTTTTCCACATAATCTTTTCTTTCTGCTTTACAATATCTGTAGAAATGTTTACTTGATTTATTGTCTGTTAAGTTCATAATAAAAACTAAATTAAATTAAAATTTAATAAAGTGTTTATTGAATTGAATTAAAGAAGCTTGAAGTCAAAGTCTTGATTAAGGTGAGAGTTTTCAAATAGAGCACAGAGGTTCATTTTTCCAGACCCTTCTTGGATGACTTCAACAGCTCATCTAAGTACCTAGTTAGCAAGAATAATGAGATAAAGTAGGTCTATCAGACTAGTCTGTCAGTGGATAAAGTGGAGGGCCTGGGGTCAAGAAGACTCATCTTTTGTGAATTTAAATCTGGACTCAGACATTTATTAGCTGTGTGAGTCACTTAACTGTGTAAAATGAACTGGAAGGAAATGACAAACCAAACCACTTTGCCAAGAAGATATCAAATGGGTTCACAAAAACTTGGATATGACTGAAAATGACTCCATATGCCAGTCACTACACTAAAGCTGGGGATATAAAGGGAGGTATAAGACAGTCCCTGTACCCCAAGTGTTCACACATTCTAATGATTATCTCCATCTCAGGGGAATTTCTCCTCTCCCTAAATCTCTCTTTGTCAAACAACTTATTTCCCCTTCCTCACTCCCCTATAATGATCTCAGGGTATCCTACTGGCCTCTTCTCAACTGAACTTGTCTTTTAAATTTGATTTGTGGGTAACTTTCCTTACTGTTTGCCATCATTCACATAATGTATGCCCTTTGTCCAAGACAACCAAGAGATTAATGGATGGATGGGTAGATGATAACAGATTTATTTAGCACTCACCCCATTCCAGGTAGCAAATATATTAAATATGTTTATTATTTAATACATTATTAAACACTTACCTCATTCTAGGTAGAACTGTAGCAAAAAAAAAGATATTACTTAGCCTCAAGGAGTTTTTAAAAAAAACTTCTTCAATTCTAATGGAGGAAGATAACATATAGAAGTGACTTGGGAAGGTTACATTCTGGGGAGGCAGAGAAATCAGAAGAATAAGAAGAATAGTGAAATGAATATATAATGGGTAAATCTTGAAATAGAGGTCTTGGGAAGAAACTCATCATTTGAAGAGAGGGCCAAAAAATGAGAACATCTCCAGGAGGCCATAGCTTTTACTAAAGGACAATTTTTGCTGTGTATAGTGTTCTCTCTGTTTGTTTCTTCATGCAGCAATACTATCAGGTGACTGGAACAGTCATCTTATTACACCAAAGGTACCTCATTTAGAGGGGAAGGAGGGATGAGTTTGCTAAGGGTAGGGGGAAGAAGAGCCCCAGATCCTAGGAAATTACTTCTGGGGATACAGTCCTTCTCCTTATTTCAACTAATTATTCTTTTTTTATTAAAAATTTTATTTATTTTGAGTTTTACAATTTTTCCCCCAATCTTACTTCCCTCCCCCCCCACAGAAAGCAATATGTCAGTCTTTACTTTGTTTCCATGTTGTACACTGATCCAAATTGAGTGTGATGAGAGAGAAATCATATCCTTAAGGAAAAAACAAAAAGTATAAGAGATAACAAGATCAGACAATAAGATATCTGGGTTTTTTCCTAAATTAAAGGGAATAGTCCTTGAACTTTGTTCAAACTCCATGGTTCTTTATCTGAATACAGATGGTATTCTCCATTGCAGACAGCCCAAAATTGTCCCTGATTGTTGCACTGATGCAAGTCCATCAAGGTTGATCATCACCTCCATGTTGCTGTTAGGGTGTACAGTGTTTTTCTGGTTCTGCTCATCTCATTCAGCATCAGTTCATGCAAATCCCTCCAAGGCTTCCCTAAATTCCCATCCCTCCTGGTTTCTAATAGAACAATAGTGTTCCATGACATACATATACCACAGTTTGCTAAGCCATTCCTCAATTGAAGGACATTTACTTGATTTCCAATTCTTTGCCACCAAACAGGACTGCTATGAATATTTTTGTACAAATGATATTTTTACCCTTTTTCATCATCTCTTCAGGGTATAGACCCAGTAGTGGTATTGCTGGATCAAGGGTATGCACATTTTTGTTGCCCTTTGGGCATATTTCCAAATTTCTCTCCAGAAAGGTTGGATGAGTTAACAGTTCTGCCAACAATGTAATAGAATCCCAGATTTCCCACATTCCTTCCAACAATGATCATTATCCTTTCTGGTCATATTGGCCAATCTGAGAGGTGTGAGGTGGTATCTTAGAGAAGCTTTAATTTGCATTTCTCTAATAATTAATGATTTAGAGCAATTTTTCATATGACTATGGATTGCTTTGACTCCTCATCTGTAAATTGCCTTTGCATATCCTTTGACCATTTTCAACTAATCACTCTTAAGAACTATACAAAGTGTATTTGGCATTCAAGGCCTAACAAGGGGTAGAGTGTCAATCCTTAGCAAACAGATGGACTTTAGGAGAGAAAGTTGAATAAGAGCTTGAAACAAATGTACCCTAATCCTATTCTCCTAAACCAAGTATAATTCCACCCCTGCTTCTGCTTCTGTTCTTCAGAGATATACAGAACAAGTCTAACCTTATTTCCACACGATAGCCCTTCAACTACTTGACCCCAGTTTTCATGACTTCCAATCTGTCTTCTCTTTTCTAGTCTAAATATTCTTAGTTGGGGCAGCTAGGTGACCCAGTGGATAGAGAACCAGCCCTGGAGTCAGGAGGACCTGAGTTCAAAATCCAGCCTTAGACACTTAATAATTGCCTAGCTGTGTGGCCTTGGGCAAGTCACTTAACCCCATTGCCTTGCCAAAAAAAAAAGAGCATTGATAACATTGAAGGAAACACTTTCAGTTGAATGATGAGATCAGAAACTAGACACTAGAAAGTTAAGAAGAGAAAAAAAGGAAAGGAAATGAAAGCACCTGTTGCAGCCTTCTAAACAACCCTAGTTCTTTCATATACTCTTTATATGACATGGAAGTTTCAAGTGACTTGCTCTGTATATTCTCCAGCATATCATTGAATAGATCACACCAGGAAGAAGTAGGATCAGGCAGAGAGAACCTTCCTTGTCTTTGCCTCACTACCTCCACTGCTGCCTATATCCTTTTCTCTCCTCCTGGATGGATGCTGACCTTCCCTATCTCTCCCACAAGAGGGAAACTGAAACATTGGCCCACTCTGAGCCTAAGGCCCACTCTCCTATTCCCCACAGTTCTGAGCCCCCTGCCTGCAGGAGCAGGAACAACTACTTAAACCAGTTGGATGAGCTGGGAGTTATCCACAAAAATCCTTCTGGTTAGATAGATGCTGAACCACCATGCTTTACCATGTCCTATGACCTCCAGACCTGGGCATTGCTATCTGCTCCCCTGAATCCTAAGGTTTCTAAGGCCTTTCCATCTGTACTAAAACCAAGCCTTGTCTGTGCTATCTCCCCTGTTAGAAGGTGGACTCTTAGAAAGCAGGGACTGTCTCACATTTCCATTTGTACATTGTACATTGTTAAAAAAAAAAACTAAAGGCCTTTTTTATTTGTTTATTCGTCAAACTGTGGCACCTAAAACAGAACATAATACTCAGATAATACTCAGAATATTGTCTGACTGGGACAGATTACAAAGAAATTATATTATCTTCCTTTTGGAGAAGCTTTGCTGCTTTGCCTTATTTAAGACAGTCCAAAGTCATATTTGGTGTTTGGGCTTGTGATTTGTTTTTGTTGGAGTTTTTTTGGTTGCCATATCACATTGCAGACTCATATTGAGCTTGCAGTCGACTAAAACCCTCAGATTTTTTTCAAACAATTATCTAACTATATCTCTCCACCCTATACTTGTGAAATAGAGTTTTTGAAGTCATGGTAAGACTTTTCACTGAGTTCAAACAACTAAGAGTGGTGATGGGTGATGGGTGATGGGTGATGGGTAGGGGCACGTCTAGACCCTTCAGGTTCCCTGACTCTTATGCTCCAGCCTTTTACTCTCCAGGAAAGTTTAAAGTTTTGAGGGAAAAAACTGCAGGAGGGGCTGATTCTACCCCCCATCTTATCCTAGGTCTTTCTTGCCCTGACCCTGGAAATTCAATGCTAAAGGAGGGAAGAGAACTCGTAAGCCTCAGGAGACATTTCTACTTTAGTTGGGCCTGAATGTCCTACTTCCCTCACCCCTCACAGGGCTCCCAGTCTACACATTGAACCTGTTACTTGTAAACTTTGAGTCATTTGTATTGGAGAGTATGGAGGAAAGATATTTCCCCTGGCCTGATCCCAAGGGAAGAAGAGATGTTCAGCAGAATATCTGGATCTAGAGTCTGAAAGACCTGAGTTCAAACTCAACTTCCAACAACTACTAACTGTTGTGACCCTAGAATAGTCATTTAACCCTTTTTGCCTCAGCTGTAAAAATGGGAGTGATTATAGTCCTATTTCAAAGAACTGTTGTGAAGATTGAATGAAATAATATTGTAAAAAAATGTCTACACATTGTCTGCAGAGTAGGCACTATCTAAAGGCTAGCTGCTATTACAATTATTAGAGAGGTGAAACTGTCTTCCTTTGCCACCTTGCCCCTATCTGAAAGTCACTGTTGTCACAGTCCCACTAGTAGATGTGCATGGGGGGAGAAGGCAGGGGAGAACTTTTCCAAGACTGATGTTGATGCCTGGTCTGGCCCAACTCCCCATGAAGCAAAGTATCTGAAGAAACAAGGCAAAGGACTACTGCTGAGTGGACCAGGAGAGAGGGATGGGGATGTAGTCTTCCAGACTTCAGCCTCCCTCCCACTACAAAGTATGTCAAGAGAATGAATTCTGCCAGCACCAACCTTAAATCCTAAGAGATTTTCCTTATTCCCTCTTGCTTCTCTTGTCACCAGCTCTTCCCTAGCTACATCTTTACTGTGACTCCTCCTAGGAGTCAGCTACCTTTAAATCTCTAACCCTGGGGCAAAATTTCTCCTTTGGCAAATTTGTCCTAGATCAAAGATCCTGATTAGAGTTCTCAATGTACTCTCATTTAGGCCACATTCAGAAGCAGTTTTGTTTCTAGTTTTCCAAATGGATCACATAATCTCCCTTTATTTTTATTTAGGGACTTATTATCCAGTTAGTAATGGATATTCAGGGCCCTGGTATTTTATCTTTAGTTATTGTACTTTTTACTACTCATTAATCCCTTTGGATTGAAAAAAGGACAATAGGAAACAGAGGTAGAAATCTCAGAGGTGGAAGAGCCTGCAAAAGATCAATGAAATCATTCCCTAAATGGTAATCAACACCTCTCCCAAGTTAATACATAGAGATCATCACTGTTAGAAAAGTGACTGTCTCCCAAAGTAATTGGTCTAATTATTAAAAAGGTTTTTGGATTTAGCTTTTTTCCCTCTGTCCTTAACCAGTCCTTTGTCTGAGGAAAAAGTTACTTAAAAATTGCAGAGATGGAAAATCAATACCATCAAAAAAGATAGAGCCCCTAAGATCACTGAGGTGTATCCAAGACACCAAACATACTTATTCAACTGCTATCATTCATTAGTTAAGCTCCTATTGTTATTCTCCTCAGCTTCTTCCCCTAGAGATAGAAAGCAAATTCACTCCCTCTTACTTTCTCTGGTCATGTGATACCAAAATACTTGATTGCCTAATTGTAAAATCATCCTCCTCCCTAAACCCACTACTCACTTTCTCATCCACCTCAACTTTACTTCTTAAGTTTCCTACTTGAGCTTTTCCTTTGCTTCCATGATGCTCCCCATCCCCCTCCCCCTCCCCTGCCATAATCAAGAAGCTTCATTTTAGACTTCTTCCTCTAATGCTCTTTCCAATTTATGTCACTGATAGAGACCAGTTCTTCCTTCCCCATACTCAGCTGCTGCTATGATTGCTATATCTCTGGCCATCATTTCCAGCACTGTTGAACCTTTAGCCTATAAGATGAGTAGCAATACTCCTTGCCATTTCTAGACCTGACATCATTTAGCAATAGATCCATCCTCCTTTAAGGTTCATGCTACAGAAATGTATCACTTAATCCAGTTCCTGGTGACTTATCTACCAGATCCTACTAGGTCATCTCCTTTCATTTCTGAGATTCCCTCTACTACATCTTGCCCTCATACAAGGATATTTCACCAACGAATTGATTCTTTTTTTTTTTTGCTTTTTTTGCAGGGCAATGGGGTTAAGTGACTTGCCCAAGGTTACACAGCTAGGCAATTATTACGTGTCTGACGTTAGATTTGATCTCAGGTACTCCTGACTCTAGAGACAGTGCTCTATCCACTGCATCACCTAGCTGCCCACATTGATGCTTTTTCAAATCAATTAATAAGTATTTACTAAATCTTAATCATCGCTAGGCACTGGGAATGCAAAGACACTAATAATTTTATCCCTCAAGGAGCTTACTTTCCATCCTTGCCCTCAAGGGTTTTCTTCCAGTCTGGGAGATGGACTGTATCCAAATAAGTATATATACTACACACACATATACAATACATATAAGCTAAACATTTTGAGGAGAGGCACTAACAGGTAAAAGAATCAGAAAAGGCTTCATGTAGAAAGAGACCCTTGAATAAAGCTTTGAAGGAGATGGGAAATGGGAAATGAATGAAGAAACCTGTTTAAGAAACAACAAGGTTAGTTTGGCTGAAATATAGAAAATGGGAAGGAGAGTATTATGTAATAACTCTGGAAAAGTAGGTTTGTTTGAGAGTATAAAAGTCAAAAAAGGAGTTTCTATTTTCCCCAAAAGCAAAAAGAGAGAGAGAGATAGGAAGTTTATTGAGGCTGGAAAGATAGGTTTAGTACAGAAATGGAAGAATTTTAAAAGCTAAACAGAGAAATTTATTCTAGAGGCAAAAAGTAATCAAATGGAGGGGTACCAGATTAGTATCAATAGGTAATGGGGGTGGCTAGGTGGTAAAGTGGATAGAGCACTGGCCTTGGGCAGGAGTACCTGAGTTCAAATCCGACCTCAGATACTTAAAAATTACCTAGCTGTGTGGCCTTGAGCAAGCCACTTAACTCCATTTGCCTCACAAAAACCTAAAAGAACAAAACAAAACAAAAAACAAAATAGGTAATCCAATCAAGACATTTAAACATTTGTTAAAAACTTCACAATGCCTGTTCACTATACTAGGTGTTGAGCATACAAAAAGCATGGGGAATAATGATCCCTGCTCCCCCAGGGAGTTTTACACTGAAACAATCAAACAACTATGGATGAACAAAATATACCTAAGATAAATTGGAGATAAACAAGAGGGAAGGTACTGAAAGAAGGAGGACCAGGAAAGGGTTCTTTCAGAAAATGCAATTGAGACTTGAAGGAATTCAAGAAGTGGATTTTTGAGGAGGGAGAGAAGTCCTGGCAGAGCATATAGCCAATGAAAATGCCTCCAGTGGGGATATGAAGTATCCTGTGGAGGAGCCGCAAGGAAGGTGGCCAGTGTCATTAGTCTTATCAAACTCACTTCATTAGATTTTTTTTTGACAGGATTGATAGAATTGTAGAGAAGGAAACTGCTGTAGAAATCATTTGGATTTTAGCAAAGCATCTGATGAGGTGTTTCATGCTATTTTTGTAGAAAATATAGAGATATAGGCTGAATAATAGTATAGTTACTTGGATTTGGAACTAGACCCATGGAGTCAGTTAATTGATAAGCTTTTTAAAGTGCTTATTATGTATCTTACTGTTGGGGAGATACAAAGAGGCAAAAACAATCCTTTTTCTCAATGAATCTGAAGTCTAACTGACATGACTACCACATTAATTAATAAAGGATGGTTATTTGACTGTCTCTCATAGACTAAAGAGCACTCATGGTGGTGGGCTTACAGTCTATATGCCCTCCGAAGAGTAGGTATTCCTGAGGTTGACAATAAGCTCTGATTGATTAACAATTAATGAGAAAATGAATATGATAATGAAGGTGGGCTATATTATAATGGAGGTCTTGGGGTAGATGACTTGGATCACTCAAGTCTTATCAAAAAGACTTAGCAATTTGCATATCACACTGGTAGATTTCTAGATGAGGAAGAAGAAAAGGGGAAAAAACTTTGGTCCTAATTCAATAATTAGTTATAAATATGAGAGAAATAAAATATTTTTCTCATAATGAACTAAATACAAATAAGACATATATATATATATATATATATATATATATATATATGATAAATCAGAGATAATCATTAATGGGGATTTGAAAAGGCATCCTGTTAAAGATGGGATTTTAGCCTGGATTTGAAGATGATAGGAAGAGCAGGAGACAGAGATGAGGAAAGAAAAAACTGAAGGCAAGGGGGGAAGTCAATGAAAATGCTAGAATCAGGAGAGATGGATTGCCTTACATGAGAAACAGTAATAAGTCCAGAGGATGTGGAAAGGAGTGAGATGTAAGAAAACTCACAAAGGGGATAGGAGCCAAGTTTTAAAGAGTTTTCAACCCCAACCAGGTGGTAGTATATTTGATACTGGGAGTGATAGGGAGTCACTGTATTTATTCAATAGGAGAGTATTTGTTCAGACTCATTCTTTAGAAAGCCCACTGGCAGCTAAGTGGAAAATGGATTAAAATGGGGAGAGACTTGAGGCAGGAAGATCCATCAGCAGGTTACTCCAATAAGAAAAGCACGAGGTGATGACATTGGAATGGTGGCAGTGCAAGTAGAGGCAGAGAGATATGTGAGATAGGTTACAAAGATAAAATTAAAAGACCTTGTTAACAGATTTGATTTGAGGACATTCCATTTCCTGATCCAGGCATTTTCACTGAGTTTCTCTTAAGTCCTCAAGAGTAAGGGGTCAAAGATGTTAACTAGGTTTTGTGTGTATGAGTGTCTGGGAGGACAATAATATCCTTCACAATACAGAAAGGTGGGAGGGTTTAAGGGAGAAGATGATGAGTTCAGATTTTGATATGCTGTTAAAAACACCCTTATTTTGATATGTTTACAGGACATTCAATTTGCTACATACAATTTTGTTCATTTATTTCAGTCATGTTTGACTCTTTGTGACACCATTTGGTATTTTCTTGACAAAGATAATTGAGTGGTTTGTCATTTCCTTCTCTAGTTCATTTTACAAATGAGGAAACTGAGGCAAACAGGGTTACATGATTTGCCCAGGGTCATAGAGCTTGTATCTGAGGCCAGATTTGAACTCAGGAAGATAAGTTTTCTTGACTTTGGGTCTGTAACTTTGTCTATTATGCCACCTGATAGTACAACAGAGGGTGAATCCATGGGAGCTAATAAAATCACCAAAGGAAGTAGTAGAAAGGGATAAGAAGGTTCATGACACGATCTTGGGGAACACACAGAGTTTGTGGACATGACCTAGATGAAGATCCAGTCAAGAAGATTGAAAAATGGTAAGGAGGATAATTAGAAAAGAGTAGTGAGAACCTGGAGTTTATTCGGTAGGGGAATAGCATGATCAGATCTAAGCTGGAGGAAAAACACCAGCATCTGTGTAGAAGATAGTCTGGAGTAGGGAGAGAAAAGGAGGCAGGGAAATCAATTGCAAGGCCATTATAATTGCCTGAAGTAGAGTCATGAGCACTTGAACTAAAGTGGTGGCTTTGAGAAGGACTGAAATGTCATGGCAGTAGAAACAAGAGTTGGCAATCTATTGGATATGAGGGGTGATGGAAAATTAGGGAGAGAGTCTAAGGTTGGGACACTGGGAAACTACAAAGATTACAGTGTCTTGATCAGAAATAAAGAAGTGTGGAAGAAGAAAGATTTTTTTGGGAAAGATAATGAGTCTTGGATCTGTTGAGTTTGCAATGCTTCCAAAATATCCAGTATGAACACATTACTCCTATCATTTTCTCATTTAATAGGGCTACCAGTCTGCTACCCCATCCATCACTTCTTACCCAGGCTATTGCAATGCCCTTCTCTCTACCTCAAGTCTCTGTTCTCTTAATTCTGTCATATTCCTCACAGCTGATGAGATTTTCCTGAAGTGCATGTCTAACCATGACATGTCTGTCACTCTCCTACCCATTAAACTCCACTAGCTTCCTATTGTCTCTAAGATAAAATATGAACTCTTCAGTTTAGTTTTTAAGTCCCTTCAGGCCTGTTCCCAACCTATTTTTCTGATCTCATTATACATTATCTTTCTTTCCATACTCTATCATCTAGCCAAACTAATTTTCTTTGTTCTTTATATATGATATTCCATCTTCTGACTTTGTCTTAGCTGTCTCCCATACCCAGACTATACTCTCTCCCCATTCCTGTCTCACAGAATGTCTCCCTTCCTTCAAGGTACAGTACCACCTTTTATATGAAACTTTTCTGATCCTCCCAGCTATTGATTCCTTTCTTAGCTACTCTGTATTTAACTGTTTTATATTCATTTATAGTTATTCTCTGAATGTTTATTCCATATATATATATATATATATATATATATATATATATACTTGCTTTTTGTTCTCCTCTCCTTCTTTGATAGATCTATCAATAGGTATTTACTAAGTGCTTACCATGTGCCAAATACTGTGGTAGTTGCCAGAGATAAAAATAAAAAAATACTTGTTATCTTTCCTTCAATAAGTCAAACATACATCTTTCTATCTTCCCTGTTCTTTATCCCCACCATCCTTTGCATGTGCCCCTTTCTCTTCTCTGACACTGCCTGTTGAACACCCTCATTACTGGAGATTCTTGGTTGGTCTGTCTGCCTTGAACAGCTAAGTGGTGTAGTGGTTAGAACATTAGCCCTGGAATCAGGAAGATCTGAGTTTGAATCCAGCCTCAGAAACTTGACACTATGTGTCCTTGGCCAAGTCACTTAATCGGATTGCCTCCCATATAGGGCCATCTCCAGTTGCCTTGATTCATATCTTACCATAGGACTAGAGGGCTCCAGAGGAGAAAGTGAGGCTGGTATCTAGGCATAGCTTCCCCTCACTCAAATCCAGTTCACTTGTATGTCATGGCATCACCTCTGAAAATGAAGGACAACTATCATGTGCTTGCCACAACTTTCTCCCTGCTTTAGTTCAACCTCTGCCAAAGTGATCTTCTTAAAGCATAGGTCTGACCCTATCATATACCTTTAGCCCCACAAACTCCAATGACATCCCATTACCTTCAAGATCAAAAATACCCAATATCTTTTTGTATGCAAAGTCCTTTATAACCTCTCTCCCTTGCCCTCGTTTTCAGTTTTCTTTTTGATCCAGTCACTGTGACCTGAACAAGACACTCCTATCTCTGAACTTCCAGCATTTTCTCTGGCTGTCCACCATGTTTGAAATGCTTCTCTCTTCATCTTTGCATCCTGGCTTCCCTGGGTTCTTTCAGAAAAGAAAGTTCTACAGGATGCTTTTCTCAACTCCTATTAATTCTAGTGTTTTCTCTCTGTAATTACCCCCTCTCTGCATTTATCCTGCCTATAAGTTATTTATCCATAGTTATTTGCATGTTTTCTCCTCCATCAGACTATGAGTTCCTTGTGAGCAGGAACTTCCTTTTTGGAATCCCCAGTGCTTAGTTTGGGTGTATATACATATAAAATATGTACATTTTATATGTATATGCACATTGTAGGTGCTTAATACATGTTTACTAATTGACTGACACAAAACAATTCCTGCCTTCAGGGAGAATACATCTGGAGTAGCAGATTGGTAGACCTATTAAATGAGAAAATGATAGGAATAATGTGTTCATACTGGATATTTTGGAAACACTGCAAACTCAACAGGTCCAAGACTTATTATCAGGTTAAATGACTCACAAGGACACATAGTAAGTATCAAGTTTCTGAGGCTAGATTCAAACTTAGGTCTTCCTGACTCCAGGGCTGATGCTCTAACCACTGTACCACTTAGCTGCTCAAAGCAGACAGACTAACCAAGAGTCTCCAGTAATGAGGGTGTTCAACAGCATGTGGCAATGTCAGAGAAGAGAAGGGGGCACATGCAAAGGATGGTGGGAATAAAGAACAGGGAAGATAGAAAGATTTATGTTTGGCTTATTGAAGGAAAGATAATGAATATTTTTTATTTTTATCTCCTGCAACTACCATAGTATTTGGCACTTAGTAGGCATTTAGTAAATACCTGATGATGACAGGTCTATCAATTAAATTGTAGGTAAAAGTGACAAGATTTAGTAAATGATTAAATTATGTGGGATAAGTGAGAAGTCCAGCATAATACCAGATATTGTGCTACCTTTTACAGAACAGCATGGCTCAGAAGTTTTTTTTTTGGGGGGGGGTGAAAGAGGGAAGAATAATGAGTTTAATACCTTTATCTCCCATTTCCTTAATTTACTCAACTCCCATGACCTTTTCCTCCATTTTTATCCCAACTATACACAAGAATGATCATATCCTTAATACTGACATCACTCACAAGTATTTCATTATATTGATCAAGAACTCTAAAATTCCTTTATCTAATCATCATAATATCCAATCATTCCATATCTCCCTATACCTTTCTCCTGCTAACTCCACTCTTCAGCCATACTGTGATCTCCAACCATTTTATGCTCAGCTCCAGCAATGACTTAACTTTACTAGTTCCCCAGTTTCAACACTTGAGTCAGTCAATTAACCTCTCTATACTATCCTCTACTTTCAAATTTCTTGTTTATTCCCTTTTGTTATCATTGTTCACACCTTGTCATAACTTATCTTTTATTATTTTGATTATTTACCATCTGATAAAAAAACAACTATGTTTATTGGATCCATTACAAATATAATGTCATACACATATACTCTCAATTGGGTCTTTTTTGCAGCAAGAAAATCCTTCTATTTCTCTTCATTTCAGCTTTTGTTCCACTTTTCATAGTGACTGTTTCAAATTCCTTTCTCAGCAAAGTTCCTACACTCTCCATCCCAACCCCACTCTCACAGTAGAGTATCTTGTCTCATATTTTACTCAGAAAATAAAGGCTTCTTTCTTTTCTTATAATTTACCCTACTATTATGTGTTCCAGAACCCAAGTATTGTCAACTTATCTGCCAATTCATCTTAGACCCCTGGGTCTTGATCTTAGACCCCTGGGTCTTGACATCTGACCCATGGCTTCCCCTCTTTAGATGTGTTGTCTCCTTCAATTGAAATATTTAAGTTCCTTGGGATGTGTTGTCTCCTTCAATTTGAATATTTAAATTCCTTGGAAGTAGGGTTGTCTTGCTTTTTTTCCATTTGTATTTCTAGTGCTTAGCACATAGTAAATACCTTAATAAAAATCTTTGGATTCATTGATGAATAAACTTTTTGTTGCCATCTCCTATTCTCTTTTTTTCAACTTGTTTCTGTTAAAGAAGTTGCTCTTTTCCTTCCTCAGGCCAACCACTCTATATAAACCATTAAATCTATTTTCCCCCCACCATCTCCAGTAGATTGGCTTCACAATCATTCCCTCTCTCTCAACTCTTCAATCTCTCCCTATCTATTGACTCCTTTCTTATTTCCTACAAATATGCCCAAACTTTCCCTTTCTTTAAAAAAAATAGCATCACTAGACTCTCTTTCTCTCTCAGCCAAATTCCTAGAAAGAACTGTCTACATTTATTGCTTCTATTTTCTTTCAGCTCACATGCTTCTCTACTTTTTGTAATCTGGTTGCTTAAACTCAATACTCAAGTGAATATGACTTTGCCAAAGGAGTATTTTGGGGTATTTTTGAGAGGAGGGAGCCAAGAGTGATTCTAGGAGTTGGAGAATTTAGGAGTTGATTTACCATAGTGTATATTGTAAGCACTTAATATTTTTTCTATTGCCTCTTGGATCATGTTCCAAAGTAAATTCATTCACCCTCCTCAAAATTTCTCCATTTCTGTTTAGGACTCAGTCCTTCCAGTTGCCTAGATCCACAACCTCAGTGTCATCTTCTGAATCTCCATTCTCATTACATACCCCATAGCTAATCCATAACAAGTCATATCTATAGCTATATCTATATCTGTGTATGCATGAATGTATGTATATATATATCTTTCTGATCCTTCTCATAGCTATAACCTTAGTTCAGGGCTTATCACCTTTTGCTTAAATTATTTAGTTTTCTATAATAATTGTTCTCCCTGTCTCAAAGCTTCCTTTAAGACTCAGCTTAAATCTTACTTAGATCTCTGCTACTTTCCCCATTTACTAGTTTCTTCTCCAAGATTGTCTTCAAGATACCCTGCATATTTCTTGTGTATGTCTATCTATATTTAAGTTGCCTTCTTCATTAGAAGATTGTTTTTGATACTTTGTATAATAAATCCCATTAAGGTGGATCATGAGAAAAATTCATGGGGGGGGTGTCAACTTCTGGTCATATATGAAATTGCTGAGAGTCCCACTAATTGGATGCTGAGCTAGAACTGAGGACACAGGTACAACTCCTATTAAATGAAGGCACAGTTTTTAGCTCATCCTGTTCTGGATGCAGTCCTTCTCCATCTCAATATGTCGATAGGGGCCATCCCTCATGTGTAGGGTGAATTAACCCAAATAGCTGAACTTGTCCTGAGAGTTTTGACAGTCTTTCCTTCTGATTTGTGTTTCCATCACTAAATAGGTAATAAAGCACCAATTTTGTGTTGGATACATGCAGGGATTGACTTTAGAGTCGCAAAAGATCAGAAGATCCCGGAGGTCCTTTAAATGCTGGTGGCTGAAGTTTCTCTGGAGTGGCTGATTGGAGAGCGAAGCTACAAGAAAGAAAGTGAAGTTTGATTGAATAGTGGCAATGGAAGTGTTAATATAAAATGGCTAATTAACAGCCCTAAGAAATTGTTTAAGGTCAACCAAGCCTTGAGCATTAGTTAAGATGCTAAATTGTATTTAAATCATTCTGTAATGAGCACTCTATTTCTTTTCTTTTCAGGTTTTTGCAAGGCAAGTAGAATTAAGTGGCTTGCCCAAGGCCACACAGCTAGGTAATTATTAAGTGTCTGAGGTCGGATTTGAACTCAGGTACTCCTGACTCCAGGGCCTGTGCTCTATCTTCTATGTCACCTGGCGGCCCCCCTAGAGCATTCTATTTCTTTTAGGACCATTTCGTTCTGTATAGGAATAAATTAAGTAATCTATAATTGATGTAGCTTGTGCATCGTAGGCATCTTTTACTTCTTTCCTTTTTGAAGGGAAACCCTAAAGCCAGAAGTAGAAGTGCCCCTTCCTATGCTCCGTTGACCTTCAGTTTGATAGTCACTCTATTCCCTTTTCTCTCCCACACTTTTTCAGCCTCCTAAACACTGAGTTTTGGCAGTGTGTGTGTGTGTGTGTGTGTGTGTGTGTGAACCTCATTACCCATGCCTCTGAGCAGTACACCACCAAGGTAAGTGAATTTATCCACAAGATTCAAAACTTCTCTTTCTGCTCTAACCCATGGCTAGGTGGATCGCTGGGGAGCACCGTGTTGCAGAGCTTGCATCTCAGCTGCGCCGAGTCATCTGAACAGAAAATGGATCGTCGGCACTCTCTCCACTTTTGTCCGGCTTGTAGCTTTTTAGGTGGGCTGCCTCCTCCAGATGGATTGTAGACTCCTCGAGGGCAGGTTCTGGTTTCACCCAGATCTTTTTCTCATCAGTGCTTATCGCTTATTAAATCCTTAATGGTCGTTCTTTGATCCGGGAGAGGAGGGAATGAATGTGCGTGCAAACAGGGCCTTGACTATTGCACTTTGAAGTCAAGTCCCTTCCCCAGGCCTGTAGACAGTAGAAGGGAAACACTTTCTCTTTCTTTTTCCTCTTGAAGCCGCTGTTAAGTCTGGGGGAGTTACGCTTGCTGCCTGAGTTTCAGTTTCCCCCACGGTCAACGTGTGGGGGAGGGGATACCGTAGCAGAAGGCTCCTCTGAGGTCAGTCCGCTGACGTCAGGCTGCGAAGCCTGGATCTAAAAGCGCCCCCCCCCCCCACCGGAGCCAGGGGAAGAGCTGACGCAGCTCGGGGCCCGCCCCCCGGGAGAAGGGCCGGCCGGAGCACAGGGCATCTCATTGGCCACGCCCGCGCAGGCGCCGTGGGAGGCCCGGGCTGCGGGCGGGGACTCGGAGCCCGAGGCAGCGGCTTCCCGGCCTGCAGCGCGGGGGGCGGGGCCGGGCCTCGCCGCCGCCGCAGACGCCGCAGCGGCTGCACCCGCCTGGGCGACTCCGGTCCTCGGGCCCCGGCCCGGCCCGCGCCTCGCGCTCGTCCTCCCCGAGCCGTGGCGGCGCGGCCGGCCACGCGAGTGTGAGATGCGGGCCCGGGCAGCCCGGACAGCAGCCCCGAGCGCTCTGCCCCTCGGCCTCGGCCTCCGCTTCCGCCCGGGCCCGGGCCTCGGCAGCGGGCGGGGCGCGGGGAGCCGCCGCCGCCGCCAGAAGCAGCGCTTTAGGACTCAGTAGCCCCGGGAGGCCCTCCGCGGCGCCCCCCGCGTGCCCCCTCCCCGAGCCCCGGCCATGGAGGCCCAGCCTCGACCCAGCCTGGCCGCCGCCGCCCCCGCGCAGCCGCTCCGCTCGGAGCACGTGGCGAGGCTCCGGGAGGAGCAGGAAAAGGTAAAGCCCAGCGCCCGTGCCCGGCCCGCCCCCGGCCCGCTGCCCCGGCCTCCTTCTGTCCCCGCCGGCTTGCGCGTGGCTGGGGAGGCCGGGGCCGCCCCTGCCCCTGCCCCGCGGGCCCCTCCCCCGTGCTCAGCTGCCGAAAGTGCCGGGCAAACTCGCGTCACGTGCTTCTGTTATCAGAGACCCTGCCGAGCCCGGGAATTAGAGGGGGGTCTTGGCACGCCCCCCGCCCCCCAGTCATCTACAGAACTGTTTTGAATTTAAACGCCCGGGGCTGGCTTAAACTCCCCCCCCCCCCCCCGTTTGATGCAACTTTAAAGTTCGACTTTTGGTTCAGAAATGGTAGCTTTGTTTTCCCATCACTTTGTAAATATGTTAGCCCTTTTTTTTGTAGTAATGTCGATGTTTAAACGTAGTTTTACATTTGAAAAAATTAAATGTTTAATTTTTGTTTCGATATTAGCATTTCAATAATAAAAATTCAGTAACTATCATTGAGGGATTAAACCATTATCGTGTGCCCATTCCTGTTAAATGCCTGACGTCTTGATTTCAGCTCTTGTAGCCATTATAGAGAGGGATAGGGAGACAGCTTGTCTATAGAGGTACAGCTTTGGAGATTGGGACCCTTGGGTTTTAGTCCTTTATCTATACCTCCCTGGATCTTGGCCAAGTCACTTAGTGTCCCAGTGACTCCCAGTTAAGCTAAGACTGTTTCAGAAATGTTGCCTACCTACCTAGCCAGCATTTCTAGAGCTTGCATGCTTTACAAATATTGTCATCTTTAGCCTCACGATAATGAAAGGTAAGGGGCTATTAGCCTCATTTTACAGTTGGGGAATCCGAGACAGAGAGAGAGAGAACTTTTAAGTGACTTGTTCAGGGTTACTCTTATATTGTCCAAAGCTATATTTATGAAAAGGAGGAATTTCCACGGGAAGACATCAAAGATCCTGTGTTTATCTCCATATCCCCTCCCCTCCCCCTTTATAATAACAAGGTTTTATGCAGAAGATCAATCTTGAAGAGACAGTCAAATTTTGGATTGTATTTCTCAAAGCTGTATTCAATTTTAGAGTTCACTTTTAATTTCTGTGTAACTGGTGATTTCCAAATTTTTAGCTTGTCCTCAGTTAACATTAAGTGTGAGTACTGAAGATTTCAAAACAAATAAATTTAACTTTAAAAAAATGTACATAAACATAGGGGGTAGGGAATGTCATGAAATAAAACAAGGATAATCTATCTGTTCCTTATTTAAGACATCCAAAAATTTTTTTCATGACTGATCTGCATTGAAGTACCTTTCTTTTTTCTTTATAAATTGTTACCAGTGGATTGCATTTAAACATGGTGGATCTCAAAAAAGTTTTTGAAACATTTTTACAGTGTATAGCTGGATAGTTCTTTTTTTTTTTAAATTTATGATAATCAGAGTTACCATGGTGGATAGAGAGCTGGTCTTTCTGGAGTCAGGTAGACCTGGATTATTATCGTGAGACCTCTGGGTAACCTTTCAGTCCTTGGCAACTCTGTACATTGTATTGAAGGTGCCCACCTGCCTCATTAGAAAGGGTTTTGCTCATTCAGGGATTCCTTTATATCATTCAAATCATATAGCCCTTCTCTTAACAAAGCCATATTAAACAAGGAAACTTTTTGTAACTGATCATTTTGCATGTTTTTTTTTCAAAAATGAGGTATTTGAACAAGGTGCTTGACCTCCTGAGGTCTCCTCCTAACTCTTAATCAGTGATCCCAAGAAAGAAACTGATTTTGTTTCTTGCTGTTAAAACTTTATATTATTATTATTTTTGTTACTGTCTGAACTGATGAAAACAGGAGCTGTAGAGATCTCTGCTGTTCTCATTATTTTCATTTGGGGGAAACCTTTGTGAACTTTATGAACAGCTGGGTGGTTCAGTGGATAGAATTAGGGAACTGCATTCAGGTACACATCTTCCTGAATTAAAATGTGACTTCAAAAACTAGCTAGTTGTTTGGTTCTGGGCAAATCACTTAACCTTGTTTGCCTCAGTTTCCTTATCTGGAAAATGATCTAGAGAGGGAAATGGCAAACCATTGCAGTATCTTTGACAAGAAAACATGGAAGTTGCTCCATATAGAGTTAGACACAACTACTGAACAACATTGTGAACTAAGTTTATTATTTTACCCTGTTTTGTAGTAAAATTATTTGCATGTGATGTTGATTTAATGACTTCAGGGACTGTAATGTCTTGTTAAGAGTAATTGGCTATTTTATTTTAATTACTAGAATAACTAAAATCTTAAGGGTACATTATTTGGGATATTCTGAACAGCTATTCACTGTTGTCCTCCTTATTTGCATTTAGAGAAAATATAAGCCAAACTGCCTTATATTCCTAGAGTTGTTGCTGTTTTCTATGAGCATCAAATATAGTGCAAAATTACTTTTTTGTGGTCTATTACTTTTTGTTAGTATTAATTTGGTATACAAGGTTATTAGCAAGTCATAGACATGTAAAATGACTCCCAATTCCTGGCAAAAATATTCAGTAAGTGGATTATAAAGGACTATTTTTTTAAAATGGATTTTCTCCCGTTGGAAAAAAGCAGGCCAGGCTATACATTGATCTCTTTAGGTTGTTGGATTTTAAAATATAGTCAGTATATTTATTCAGTTAAAATACTTTCTGGGGAAAATTTTAGCCTTCATTAACAAATCATTGTTAGTCAAATGCTTAAGGTACTCATGGAATTGAGAGTAGTAAAAGATAATCATGGTATATTTTTGATGTATAAAAGGAAGATATCTTGGTATCTTTATATTATTGGATTTTTATCTTCTCATGGTTATTCTAAGAAGATGAATATAATGAATAAATTAAGCATCACTTTTATCTAATGCTTTTGACTTTGTTTTTTAAAGTTTAAGCTACTAAATAATAGTAGAATTGTTTTAAGTTTCAACTTCCTTTCCCTGCTTATCCTCCAATGTAGATGCTAAGGAGAAATGAAATTAGCTAAAATTTAACAGCTTGAAAGATAAGGAAGAAGCAAATGGGATCCATATAGTCCACAAACTGAATAAATGAACTACAGGCAACAGTGAAATCTTACCAGTTAGTGTAGAATTGCATTTTTTTCTTATGTTTTTTTGCAAGGCAATGGGGTTAAGTGGCTTGCTCAAGGCCACACAGCTAGGTAATTAAGTGTCTTTTAAGTTTTCTTTTAAACAGAGGTAAAGTTTCTTCTATTCAGGCAATGAAACATGAAAAAAATATAAAAATAATTTCATTTGTATAAATCAAATTCTTAAAAATATTTACCTGATATATAAAAAGGGAAATTAGTGTACAAATTAAATTTATTTAGATGATCATTACATATACAATGCAGTCCTGGTAGAAGTTAAGCAGCTTTCCTTCCTCCCCATGAGAGGGTAATCAATCCATCACTCAATGTATGGTAGTCACAGGGACACAACACAAGTAAGTGTTTGATTAAGCACTTATGGGCATTAAACCGCCATTTCTTTTTTTGAGGCTTATATGTATTGCAGTTCTAATTCAGTCTTCTTTCAGTTACCTTCCCCCTCTTTTTTCCATCTTCTACCTAACACCTAATATTATTTTCCTAAGACACATTAACTTATTCCTCTGCTTAGAATTTTTTAGTGGCTCCCTACGAAAGAAGTATAAAATGAGCCTGGCATTTAAAGACTTGCATAATTTTGGTTTTAACCTGCCCTTTAATATTTGTCTTCACATATAAGGCAAACTAGCCTGTTAGCTGTTCCCCTTTTCTTTGCTTGAATGGCATTCCTTCTTGTTCCTCATCATTATCTTTATTCAGGGGTTAGGGTAGGGGGGTCACCTCTTGGACCAAACAGCCTTTTTTTTTTAGGTTTTTTTTATTGCAAGGCAAACGGGGTTAAGTGGCTTGCCCAAGGCCACACAGCTAGGTCATTATTAAGTGTCTGAGACCAGATTTGAACCCAGGTACTCCTGACTCCAGGGTCGGTGCTTTAGCCACTGTGCCACCTAGCCGCCCCCAGGATAAGATAATTTCAAAAGATTCTCTTAAAATGTTGGAAATGATGACCTCATCCATCATAGGAGTAAGGAGTAAGTGTTTAGTTTTTCAACATGCTTCCTTTGAAAGGGATAAGAATCATTTGGATCTATAAAATCTGATATGTTTAAAAATTTTTACACTTTATAGTCACATTTCCCCTCTCCAGAGTCAGTGCTAATTCAAATCTGTTGTCATTTGTTAGCTTCTTGGATTATTTTTACTCTTTTAGATTATGATTTTTTTAAATGCCCTATAAGATTTGCAAATTGCATAACAGAAATGATCTCATTTGAGTTTTTAACATCCCTGCCAGAAGATTTGTTCTATTGGCATAGCTTTTTGAGAGCTTACAGCTATTCCCATTTCATAATGAGAAAGACTTTAATAGAAATTGAATGAAACAATTTAGAGGATGACAGTAATCCAAAAGGTGAGACAACTTAACAGTAATTTTGTTGGTTCACAAATCATTTACTTCTAAATAACTTGAGCAGTATCATAGCTTAGCATATACACACATACATATTCAGGTATGTCAAATAGTAACGTAATTTTTGTAGGGGAAAAATAGTCTTCAACTCTGTACAATCTGCAGTTGTGATAACTAATCCTTTATTTTTCTTGCATGTACATTTGAGAATATTTAAAAATTACACATTTGTGTAGATCTCTAAAGTTCATAAGTGCTTTCTTCATGGTAAACCTCTCAGATATATGTAGCACAGATATTACTACTCCTACAAGTTGTTTAAAAAAAAAGAAGCATCCTGAGATTAGGAAAGTTAATTTTTTCTTACCAGTTTTCACTTAGTGTCAATGTAGGAACTTGTAGTTCTTCTGATTCCCAAATCCAAATGTTTTCCATTGTATTCCAAAATTATTGTACTTTCTATGACCTATGACGGAGTAGGTTCCTGGTTTAAGGGGGTAGGGCAGAATGATAACAGGAAAGTTCATGTTCCATTAAGATTAAAAAATATGTGATTTTATTTCCTTTTTGTTTAAAAAGTAGATTGAATTTAGCACTTTTTTGAAGTTCAAATATGTAACATTAAAAGACATCTTTTAATTTTCATCAAAATTATCAAATTTATTGAAAAAAGATTTACTTTTAAAGAACACATTGAGACTTATTAAAATTTTAAAAATTACACTTCTTATCTGTGTACTATATTTTTATACTTAGTTACCTATATGCTTGGGTCTCATTCTGAATTCAGACTAGTGAAAAAGTGATAGAAAGACCTGCTCAAAATATATGAACCTCACACCTCTTTGAAATATTGTGTGTGTAGGCAGAATACATAGCTTATTACTAGAAAAAAAATTGTTGGTTTTGAAAGATAAAAGCTCCTTCTGTCTTGCATTGTATATGACTATACACTGAAATGTAATCCTCAACCTTAAATATTTATTTTTCAAATGTTCATTTACATGTATTTATATTTACATTACATCATTTACATTTATTGTTTGCAGTGCAGAATGAATTTTGTAATAGGCAGTGGGTGATGTGCTTGCTACACTGTTGACTGAATGATAGATACCTTCCCAATTTGGGGGATATTGTAGCCAGAAAGTTCCTGTGCCAGTAGGGTGTGTGCTATAATCCAAGTACAGTAATTGGAACATGGGTTGGAAAGGTGAAGGATCAAAAGTAGGATTAAAACAAAAGTTTGAGAAAAGTGGTCAGGTTGTAGGAGAGTTTGCTACCAAGACAAGCAGCAGGGGTCAGAGCACTGATCTTGATTATTTTTGTGACACTCAGCTATTATGGGGAAAGGTTTTATGCTTTTTTCTTCATGATCAGCTTCACCCTTCAGTTCAGCTTCTAAAGAATTTTTTTTAGCTTTGGTTGATTCTTGTCCTTTGTTATGGAAGGAGACATCAAAATGCCAGTGTGGCCAACTGTGACTGATGAGACCAATATGAACTTTGGAATGCTCTACCACAAGTTGGGTACAAATAGTCCATGCGAACACCTGGGGCAGGCAGGTACTCTAAACTTAATGTATCTCATGTTTCTTTTGAACTGCTTCAATTCTGCCTTGCTCATAGAGCACAGCATTCTCTCTGATGAGGGCACACCATACTGGGTGATCCTAGGCCAGTGTCTCTCATGCTTCACAATCAATTCCAGAGTTCTTAAGAGAGACCTTCAGGGTGTTCTGGTATCATTTTTTCTGATCCACCTTATGAGCTCCTGCCCTATGTGAGTTCTTTATAAAGTAGTCTTTTTGGTTAGCATACATTTTGTCATTCTAGCAATGTGGTTAGTGCATCATAGTTGTGCTCTCTGTATTAATGTTGGAATGCTTGGTAGTTTAGCTCAAGAAAGGAACTCAGTGTCTGGTATCTTCTCCTAAGACAATTTAGATGAAAGCTATTCAGTTTCCTGGCATGGTGCTGGTAGTCTGTCCAGATTTCACGGTCTACACCAATGAGATCAGCACAGTGACTCTGTAGACCTTCAGTTTGATAATTAGTCTAACATTTCCTTGAAGTCTCCCAAATACTGAGCTAGTTTTGACAAAGTCTGTGTCAACCTCATTATTAATGTGTACCTCCCTGGAAAGTACACTGCCAAGGTGGGTGAATTTTTCCATTGCATTCTAAACTTCTCCATTTGCTGTAACTGATGGTTCCACATAAGGGTGGTGTGATGCTGGCTGATAGAGTGCCTGTGTTTTCTTGGTGTTAGTTATAAGACCCATGTTATTAGCACATCAACAGAGAATCCATCCATATTTTGTTGCATCTCAGCTGCAGAGGCTGCATTAAGTGCACAATCATCTGTAAACAGAAGATGTACCAGCACTCTCTCCATTTTGGTCTTGGCTTGTATCCTTTCAAGTTGAAGAATTTACCATCAGTGCAGTAGCTGACCGTGAGGTCATGTTCATTCTCAGTGATGGACTGAGGATAACATGACTGAAAACATCATACTTAAAAGCATGGGAATAAGGACACAGCCTTGGTGACCAGGCAATCATAAGAGCATCGTCTACCATCCAGAACCCAGGCAAGCATGGTGCCCTGAAACTGGCATACAGTACTGATGAACTTCTCTGGTCATGCAAATTTTGACATAATTTTCCATGAATCTCATGACTGAAAGTATCAAAGGCCTTGGTCAGATGTACAGACATTGTATACAGACCTCTATTCTGCTCTTGGCATTTTTCCTGTAATTATGGGGGAGTAAACTCCTTATTAACTGTTTCTCGACCCTTCTGAGGTCACTCTGACTCTCGAGGTGACCATTTTCATCTTCCAGGTGAAGGATCAGCCTATTGAGGAGGATTCTGACAAGAATCTTACCAGCAATGACTAAGAGAGAAACATCCCTGTAGTTGTCACAAGACAGTCTATTATTCCCAGGGGAATAATCCCTTCATGCCCTGAAACCTGGAAAATTTCAGTCTATTTTTTTTATGAGCATTGGATCCCCCATTTTATAGATTTCAACTGGAATAGAATCAGCACCAGGTGTTTTGCCACATGAAAGGAGCCTAATTGCATTCAAAACTCTGTTTTAGTTGGAGCTACAGTTAGGCACAGATTGACTTGAATTTGAGTAAATGGTCAATGGCTTTTGCATTGATTGATGGTCTGTTAAGAACAATATGGAAGTATTCAGCCCATCTCTCTAGGATCTTGTCCCTATCACTAATCAATTTGGCTCCAATAGCACTGAGTAATTAAGATGCACCATATGTCTTTGAAACATAAATAACCTTCAGGAAATTGTAAAAACACTTTGGATGGTTACTGTCTTTATAAAACTGAATTTCTTTCTGCCTTTTTACTGATCCAAGAGTCCTGCATCTCTCTCTAAGCTTTGCTTGTATTTTACTTTTTTTTTTTATAGTTTTTGCATGGCAAACGAGGTTAAGTGGCTTGTCCAAGGCCACACAGCTAGGTAATTACTAAGTGTCTGAGACCAGATTTGAACTCAGGTACTCCTGAGTTCAGGGCTGGTGCTCTATCCACTGTACCACTTAGCTGCCCTTGTACTTTACTTTTGATGGAATTAAATGCTACTGTCTTGGAAATGGATGTGCTATCTTGCTGGTAAACCCTGTGGAATTCTTGTTTTTCATTTTGCAGCTTCTGTATGTCCCCATCATTTTCTTTTAAATTATAGAAATTTGGGGCGGCTAGGTGGCGTAGCGGATAAAGCACCAGCCCTGGAGTCAGGAGTACCTGGGTTCAAATCTGGTCTCAGACACTTAGTAATTACCTAGCTGTGTGGCCTTGGGCAAGCCACTTAACCCCGTTTGCCTTGCAAAAACCTAAATTATAGAAATATCTTGTTTTCCAATAACATACAATGATAATTTCTACCAATCATTTTTTTGCAAGGTTTTGAATTTTACAATTTTTTTCTCTCTCCCTCCCTTCCCCCCCAAGGGAAGGCACTTCGACATAGTCTTTATATTTGCTTCCATGATACCCATAGATCCAGATTGAATATGTTGAGAGAAGAAACAGATCAAAAAGGAAGAAAGAAAACATTAGAGATAGCAAAATTATGTAATACATACGACAACTTTTAAAAGTTGAAGATAATAGTCTTGGTGTTTGTTTAAACTCTGCAGTTCCTTCTTTCGTTACAGGTGATATTCTCCATCACAGATGCCCTAAAATTGTCCCTGATTATTGTACTGATGGAATGAGCAAGTCCATTAGGGTTGATCATCACACCATTTTATTGTTAAGGTGTCTAATGTTTTTTTGGTTCTGCTCATCTCACTTAGCATCAATTCATGCAAGTTTTTCCAGGCTTTTCTGAAGTCCCATCCCTCATGATTTCTTCTAGAACAATAGTGTTCGATTACCTACACATACCACAATTTGTTCAGCCATTTCCCAATTGGTTAGAAACCCCCTCAATTTCCAGTTCTTTGCTACTACAAACAGAGCTGCTATGAATATTTTTGTTCATGTGGGATTTTTGCCCTTTTTTATTTATTTTTTTTATTTTATTTTATTTCTTTGCAAAAGGCTTGCCCAAGGCCACACAACTAGGTAATTAAGTGTCTGAGGCTGGATTTGAACTCAAGTACTCCTGACTCCAGGGCTGGTGCTTTATCCGCTGCGCCACCTAGCTGCCCAATTTTTACCCCTTTGCATGATCTTTTCAGGATATAGACCCAGTAGTAGTATTGCTGGATCAAAGGGTATGCAGTTTTATTGCCCCTGTGTCCCCATCTTTTTCATCAAATCAGTTTTGATGTTTGCAACTGTTCTGACACAAATGAGTAAATGCAGTGCTGTACAACAGATCCCTGAAAACTGCACTCTAATCTCTTGACATTAATTCTTCTGGTAGTCACTTTGCCTTGGGACTGCCGCTTTGGTTGAATGTGAATATTTAGCTTTGATAGGATGAGTCTGTGGTTAGTTCAATACTCTGCACCACATGCACCTTGCCTTTGTTACTCTTACATTCTGTCTGTCTCTTCTCTTTCCATTTCATAGTTTATTAGATAACAATGTTGCTATGAGGGTGCATTCAGGAAGTTTTATTGCATTTAGCTAAGCAACAGAAGACAGTATTTGTGAGGAGAAAGTCATGAGATGCACAAGTCTTCAGTAGTAGGTGATCATTGCTGTTGCTATTTCTTTCTCTCTTTTTTTTTTAGGTTTGTGCAAGGCAATGGGGTTAAGTGGCTTGCCCAAGGCCCACAGCTAGGTAATTATTAAGTGTCTAAGGCCAGATTTGAACTCAGGTACTCCTGACTCCAAGGCCAATGCTCTATCCACTGTACCATCTAGCTGCCCCTGAGAATTATAAATCTCTTTTGGTACATTGATGATGAGGATCTCCAGGTCTTCAAAATTTTTTTCTTTTGTTTTTGTGGTTTTTGCAAGGCAATGGGCAATACCTAAAGTCTCACAGCTAGTCAGTTATTAAGGGTCTGAGGATGAATTTGACAGGTCCTCCTGACTCCAGGGCCAGTGCTCTATCCACTGCACCACCTAGTTGTCCATGAAATTTTTTTCTTTGACTTCTTCAGGTTTCATCATGGTTGAGCATAGCACTGATGATGTTTTCTTTCAAGTGGCAATCCCAATGTCATAAACCTGTTTTTTTACTCCTTTTGGTAGACATTCAAGCTTGTTGACTTTATTAGTTTTGATTATAAAACCTACCCCAGATTCACAGCATTCTCCTTCGCTGTGGCCACTCCAGAAAAAACATATTTTCAGCTTTGACTTCAATAATCTGCAATAATTTGTCAGAGGTGTTTCACTCAGGGCTGCTATTTGGATATGATACCTGCTGAGTTTTCTTGCAACAAGAGCTGTTCATCTTTCAGGTCTTTTGACTCTTGTGTTATCCATGAGTCTGCACATACTCATGTTCTGATGGTGAGTGGAATTTTCTTTGAAGAAGTTTTTTGTACTTTTTTTGTGTGGTTTCAGCTGCAGGATGGCATCCCTGTCGTGGTAATTAGGACAGGATTGGGTAAGCAGACAATTTTTAGGACACCTTTTTGTAACCCTATCCTTACTCCAGGAGGTGAGCAGTGCCTTCCTTAAAAGGACTGCCAAATCCCACTGCAACTTCCAACGAAGAGATGACCCTATGACTTTGGTCACCATATGCAGGGTTGTGGCTACAGCTCTCATTTTATCCACACCTGTTGCTTTGTCACTTATCTGTTGCCATAGATAGGAATGGTAAAGTGGTATGGGTGATATCTTTTGATGTGTGTGTAAATTGTATTTAAATGAGGCAGAGTTGCATGAAGTCATTGGCCTCACTCTATCAAAATTATCATTGTCCAGGGGCATGACAGTCAAGCCAACTGGTGATGTCTCTAGATGCAGTGGAAGACTTCACATGCTTGGAGTAGTCTCCCACTCCTCCCAATTCATCTATGGGTTTGAGACCCCTCAGTTAATCCATAACCTGGTTTAGCCCATCTGCTGAAATGGTTTACCAAGATGTGGCAGCTGTTTACGCTACAGCTTTGTTGAGCTACAAGCCACAAAGTAGAGCCACCTAAGGTGGCTCCAGGGGGATGTAAGAGCTAGAAAGCAGCCCTGAAAAGGACTCAATAACCCTCACACCAGAGGTATTAGTCTTCCCTGAACCCTACCCCTTTTTGTTTTATAGTCTACCACAACTGTTCCACATTGTTTTTTTCATGGCAATGACAATCTTCTTGAGTTTTCACTTTTTCAATTCACCTAGCTAGCTAGATAGTACTAGTAGTAAAGAACTGAGGTCTGGGTCCTGCCATGTATTATCAAATGGGGAAAGATGAAGAAATTTTTCTTTACATTTACTGGTACTTTGTCTACCTTTGGCTAAATTTCTAGATAAGAGTAGTTTGTCTTTAGGACTTTGGCCCCTTTCCAAACTTTTGCTCCAATTCCTATTACCATTTACCTTAAAATAAGTACTTCTAAAAATGTTCTATATTTCTAAATGGCAGAGCCATTCTAAGGCTCTTCACATCTCAACTTGTCCTTTTTTTCTTATAATTTTTTTAGCATTTATATAATTTTATTGTTTTTAACAGTTTTTATTCAGTTCCTTCCTCATAGCTTTTTGATTCATGGAAAATATATAAAAAGATCTGAATATTATGAGAATTCTGGAGCATTTTATGTCTATATGGAAAACTAGCCTTCTTATTAGAGTGTTCCATGTAAACAATGCCAAAAAATTTATTTAAAATTCAGGGAGACAGTTGAGGTTTTGACCAGTCTTAAACCCATTATTGTATTTCTTTTTTAATTATTTATTTTTCCAATTATGTAAAGATAATTTTCAACATTCATTTTTATTAAATTTTCTCTCTTCTACCCTTTCCCCCATTCTAGGATAACAAATCTGATATAGGCTATGCATGTACCATTGTGTTATACATATTTCCCTGTTAGTCATACTGTGAAAGAAGAATTAGAACAAAAAGGGAAAGCCATGAGAAGGAAAAAAAGCAAAAAACAAATTTACAAAGGTAAAAATAGTATTTTTTGATCTGTATTCAGATTCCATAGTTATTTCTTTGAATATGGATGGCATTTTCCATCTCTGGTCTTTCAGAATTGTCAGCTGTATTGTTGAGAAGAGTCAAGTCTATCATAGTTGATTATCTCCCAGTATTGCTATTAAGGTGTGCAATGTTCTTCTGGTTCTGTTCACTTCATTCAGCTTCAGTTCATATAAGTCTTCCCAGCTTTTTCCTGAAATTTGCTTGTTCATCATTTTTTTTTTTTTTAGATTTTCTTTTTTCAAGGCAATGGGGTTAAGTGGCTTGCCGAAGGCCACGTGGCTAGGTAATTATTAAGTGTCTGAGGTCGGATTTGAACCCAGGTACTCCTGACTCCAAGGCCGGTGCTCTATCCACTGTGCCACCTAGCCGCCGCTTGTTCATCATTTCTTATAGAGCAATAATGTTCCATTTTATTCATATACCACAACTTGTTTAGCCATCCTCTGGTTGATGGACATCCCCTCAGTTTCCAATTCTTTGCCTATAAATATTTTTGTACATGTGGGGGCCTTTTCCCCTTTGTTATGTTCTCTCTGGGATATAGACCCAGTTCCAAATTACTCTCCATAAATAATGGTCGGATCCATTCTTATCTCCACTAACAGTGCATTAGTCAGTTTTCCCATATTCCCCCCCAACATTGATCATTTCCCTGTTCTATCATATTACCTTATCTGATAGGTGTGAGTTGGTACCTCAGAGTTATTTTAATTTGCATTTCTCTGATTAATAGTGACTTAGAGCATTTTTTCATATGACTATGGATAGCTTTAATTTCTTCATTTGAAAACTACCTGTTCATATCCTTTGACCATTTGTTGGTGGGGAATTTGTCCTGTAACTTTTACACCCCCTCCTCCAAATCATCAGTTGCCATCATCTTTGCTCCCATCTGGTTTCTTTCTACTCCTTGCATTATTTAGTGGAAATAATGATTTAGGAATCTGAAGATCTGGACCTTATTTAGTAACACTATGGTAACACCTGACAAGTAGGTAAATCACTTAAATGCCTTTAGCCATTTCTGTAAAATGGAGATAATACATATTAAATCTTATAGGGTTATTGTGAGCAAAGTGTTTTTTAAAAGTAAACTATTGCTATATACTCAATTTTGACACCCTAGTCTCTTCCACAGGTGGCATTAGCTTTCAAAAGGGAGGCATTGTTTTCCAAACTAAATTTCTCCTTTCTGCTCCCCATTGTAACACATTTTTTGAAATGTCAGATATTATTAGGAGTATTTAATGTTGTATAGCTATTAAAATAGAATGATGATGATGATGATGATGATGATTATTTTAGTTTTTGCAAGGCAGTGGGGTTAAGTGGCTTGCCCAAGGCCACACAGCTAGGTAATTATTAAGTGTCTGAGGTCGGATTTGAACTCAGGTACTCCTGACTCCAGGGCCAGTGCTCTGTCTACTGCACCACCTAGCTGCCCCACTAGAATGATTTTTATTAGTTTTTTAAATATATATTTTCTTTTTCTATAAACTAGATTTCCTTTCTTCCTCCTTATCTTTCCCACCTCTTCTTTCCTAGGGTCACATTTTTAAAGAATTTTCTTTTTAAAAATCAGCAAAACTGGTCAGATACATCAAATATATCTACAGAACTAGATCAATATAAGAGAGCAGTAAAGGTCTTTTCATTCTTTTCTGTAAGCTTTTCAATTGTTATGTAAAGGTTTTTCTATTTGCATTGTTGAAGTTGTATATATTATTTTCTTTTTTGGAGAGACATCCTAAATGTCTTTGGCTTTATTTATTTTTTTTATTTTTATTTTTTTAAATTTATTTTTTTATTCTCATTTTGTACAAATGTTTTTTTTACATTAATAAAATATTCTTGTTTACAAGTAAACAAAATACCCCCCCCCCCCCCATGAATATAGATAGACTTGTTTGGGCGAAAAAAGTAAAGGGGAGAGGAAAAAAATTAAAATAAAAAAATAATAATAGTAATAATTGTAGGTATGGCCAGGTGGCGCAATGGACGAAGCAACAGCCCTGGAGCCACGAGCACCCGAGTCCACATCCAGCCTCGTAAACCCAACAATCACCCAGCCGTGTGACATGCAAGCCACCCGATCCCCACTGCCCTGCAAAAACCAAAAGAAAAAAGAAAAAAAAGACCCAAAATAAAATAAAATAGTAATAATAGTAGGGGTGGCTGGGTGACAGACAGAGCATTGGCCCTTGAACCAGGAGCACCTGGGTCCAAATCCAGCCCCAGACACCCAAAGATCATCCGGCTATGTGGCCCCAGGCAGGCCATCCAGCCCTACTTGCCCTGCACCCTCCCCCAAATAATCATAACAAAAAATGTGTGATCCCTGTCCCTTCTTGTCACCATCTTGGCTCCGCCCCTGTCTTTGACTTTAAATGAGGATTGTATAGGAAATTAAATCATGTTACTAATTTTTTCTTAAATTATGTAATAAATCTTACATTGCTTTCAAAACTGCCCTGTTATATGCAAAGGCAATTTACAGATGAGGAGATCAAAGCAATCCATAGCCATATGAAAAATTGCTCTAAATCATTAATTATTAGAGAAATGCAAATTAAAGCTTCTTTGAAGTACCAACTCACACCTCTCAGATTGGCTAGTATGACCAGAAAGGATAATGATCATTGTTGGAAGGGTTGTGGGAAATCTGGGACACTATTACACTGTTGATGGAGCTGTGAACTCATCCAACCTTTCTGGAGAGAAATTTGGAACTACACCCAAAGGGCAACAAAAATGAGCATACCCTTTGACCCAGCAATACCACTACTGGGTCTATACCCTGAATAGATAATGAAAAAAGGGTAAAAACATCACTTGTACAAAAATATTTATAGCAGCCCTGTCTGTGTTGGCTAAGAATTGGAAATCAAGTAAATGTCCTTCAACTGGAGAATGGCTTAGCAAACTGTGGTATATGTATGTCATGGAACACTATTGTTCTATTAGAAACCAGGAAGGAGGGATTTCAGGGAAGCGTGGAGGAATTTGCATGAACTGATGCTGAGTGAGATGAGCAGAACCAGAAAAACACTGTACACCCTAACAGCAACATGGGGGTGATGTTCAACCTTGAAGGATTCGCTCATTCCATCAGTGCAACAATCAGGGACAGTTTTGGGCTGTCTGCAAAGGAGAGTGCCATCTGTATCCAGATAAAGAGCCATGGAGTTTGAACAAAGTTCAAGGACTATTCCTTTTAATTTAAGGAAAAAACCCAGATATCTTATTGTCTGATCTTGTTGCCTCTCATACTTCTTGTCTGTTTCTTAAGAATGTGATTTCTTTCTCATCACACTCAATTTGGATCAAGGTACAACATGGAAACAAAGTAAAGACTGACAAGATTGCTTTCCGTGGCAGGAGGGAAGTAAGATTGGGGGAAAAACTGTAAAACTCAAATGATGTCTTTAATAAAAAACAAAACTGCCCTGTTAGTCCATGCTTTCACCTAAATTTCCCTCAAGTTGTTTTTTGTGCATTTAAAAAATATTTTAGTGACTCTTATTTTTGTCAGCAGTATTTCCCTTTTCCTCACAAACCATCTCTCTACAACTTAAAAATTGATGAGCAAATGAATCCCATTCCTTAAGAGGTACAAGTGTGTGTGTATCTTTTTGTACTTTGAGAGCAATGTCTTTCTGTTAGGTGGATGGTATGCTTCATCATAAATTCTTTGGAAATAATGGATTTTGATTTTATTGATCGAAGTTTTTAAGCCTTCCAAAATTTGTTTTTCTTTACAATATTGTTTTTCTATAAATTATTTCAATCTGTACTGGTTTGTACTGCCTACAGTTCTTTGCAATTGTCATTTCTTATGGTAGAATAGTATTCCATTATGTTCATAAACCAGTTCGTTCAGACTTTCCAAAATTGATAAGCATGCTCTTAAATTCTCGTTTTTTGCTTTGTCCTTTCTCTCACTTTTAATCTTTCTTTGAGAATTAGGAAGTTTCTTTTGCTTCCATATTATCATTCTCTTTGTTAACACTTTCTTTCCATCCACCCTTGTCTTCCTGTTGCTTTTGATACTTTTTTACACCAAATTGTGTGTGTTTGTGTGTTTAGCCTTCCCTTGTTTGTTTTTTATATAAGTGAGTTTAATCTGATGGCTGCTACTCCCACCTCTCCCTTGTTTATATACTCCTTTTCTCATATACTTTCTAATTAGGAGAAATAGGAAATTCTTCTTTTTTTATCCTCCATTCTGCACTACTGTATTCCTTTTATTTTTCCCCTCTTAAAACTTTCAGAACAGAATCAATCACAGGACCTGTTTTTCTTATCTTACTCAGTATCCTTGGAAGACATTAAGGTTCTGAAGAGACACTTGTTTATTCTTGCACAGTGGATAGAGCACTGGCCTTGGAGTCAGGAGAACAATCTTCAGACACATGACACTTACTCTACTTACTCTCTGTGTGACCTTGGGCAAGTCACTTAATCCTGTTTGCCTAGCATCCAGGGCCACTGGAACTAGATGGCACTGGAGGAGAAAGTGAGGCTGGTGACATCTTCTGGGCAGCTAGGTAGCATTGTGTTTAGAGGGGGGACCTGGAGCCAGAAAGATCTGAGTTCAAATTTGACCTTAGATACAGTCTAGCTATATGTCTCAGTTTACTCATCTGTAAAATGAGCTGGAGAAGGAAATGGCAAATCATTCCACTATCTTTGCCAAGAAATTCCAAATGGGGTCACAAAGAATTAGAGAAGATTGAAAAATTACTGAACAACAACAACAAACACATCATCATGTAAAATCTTCCATCTGTTCAAATAAATTTTCCTTTCTACTTTTTTTCTGGACTCTTGTATTTGTATTTCAGACATACTACTCAGCTTTGGACTTTCATCAGAAGGGCTTTTAAGTGTTCTATTCCAATAAAAATCTATTTTTTTCCTCTATGGGATTATACTTCACTTTGAAGAGCAAACTTATTGATTATAAACCTATTTTTTTACCTTACGGAATATTGAATTCCAAAATTAACTATTGTTTATTATAGTAGTTTTCAGCTCTTGTGGAATCTAATGGGACCCTTGGTGTTTGAATTGCTTCTTTATGGAAATTTGTAGCTCTTTTTCATTGGCTTTTACATTCCTGGTACTTTTGCTTTTTTGGTTTCTTGTAGGAGGGGGTTGTTAGAATGCTATTTTTCACCTTTCTTTCTGATTCTAAGAGATATAGACGAGTTTTCATTTATTTTTTCTTGAAGTAAAGTGTCCAGATGTTTTTTTTTTTTAATTAGGAATTTCAGAGAGTTTAGTGATCTTTAAATTGCCTTTCCTTGCTCTGTTTTCCAGGGCAGTACTTGACATAGATTTTTCTTCTGTTTTTCAGTATTTTAATTTTATTCTCTTGTTTCTTATTACCTCATGGAATCATTGAGTTTCATTTGATCTCTTGTAGTTTTCAAGAAGCCAGTCAATAGGGTTTCATTATTTTTATGCTCCACACAATCTTCTTTCTAATAATTTTATCCAGAGCTTTTATTTGATTTAAAAAAAACTTTGCTTTATTTCTTTCAGATATTCAAGTTATCTTTTTGGAAATTACATTTCCCCTCCCTTTGTTTCTCTGCTTGCAGTTATTTTGGTGTTATTCTTTGCTCCTCTTGGAGATCTCTAGAATTACAATAATTTTTATTTAGGTTGGTATCTTCTTTGACTTAAACCTTACTGCTTCAGTTCTTCAATTGACCTTTGTGCTAGGGCCAGACTCTTCCTCCTGCTGTGTTCTTGGGTAAAGTGGTCTGTCTTGTTTGGTCTTGCTCTAAGTCACCTGGGTTCCAGTACTGACCTTGAGATTTAGTTTTCATGTACTTTCCAGGGTATTCTGTGACTGTCTCCTTAAAGTTCTTAGGATACTTTGGAACTTTGGATAATTAAAGCACACCTGAGTTATCATGGTCTGAATGTATCTATATACTGTTATGGTTGCTGTCTCATCTGCATTGTAATCAAAATTGTCCATTTTAACTTTTTTAATTCCTTCTGTTCCTTGTAATTGCCTGTCTTCCCTTTGCATAATTGTGAGAATCAATTTTCTCTCTAATTTATGATACATTATAAAAAAAATTTGACCATTTTGAATTTGTTGTGTTTTAGGGCATAACTTCTTGGTTGAAACCTTGGTTGAAAAACTCTGCCAGACTTCTTTCCATTTTCCCTAGTAATTCTTAGTAAATAGTTCTTTTGCAGAGAATTTATGTTCTGAGTTTCTTTAATGTAGTTATTATATAGTAATTTTTTTCTTAACTTCCTTGTCTAGTCTCTTCCATTGTTATAGTGTTCAATTTTTTAAAACCAGTACCAAATCATTTTGATGATTACTGCTTTAAATAGAATTTGAGGTCTGGACATGTTATTCTTTCTTTTCCTATATTTTCATTAATTATCTGATTTATGTATTTTTCTAAACTATACATTTCCAAATTAATTTTGTTATTTTAGCTAGCTACTCAAAGTATTCTTTTGGTACTTTGGTTGATATTGTACTGAATCTATAGACAGTTTTTGTACTATTGTTATTTTTATTATATTGGTAAGCTTATCCAAGAACATTGAGTATCTCATTAAAAAGTTTTTTTAAAAGAATCATTTTGCTATTTTATCTATATAGATATTAAACTTTCCTTTAGTAGATTTAATCACAGGCATTTTATTCATTTTGTAGTTATTTTGAATGGGACTTCACTTTCTTTTATCTCCAGGATTTTGTTATTGCTTTACACTATAGAAAAACCCAACTATGACCAACACTATAGAAAGACTCAACTGTTTTCATTAAATCTGACAATATAAGTGAAGTGGATGACTACTTACAAAAAATATAAATTACCCAGATTAACAGAAGAGGAAATAAAATTCTTAAATATCCCAATTTCAGAAAGAACTCCCTAAGAAAAAAATCTCCAGGACCAGATGAATTTACAAGTGAATTCTACCAGACAATTAAAGAGCAATTAATTCCAATTCTGTTTAAGCTATTTGAAAATATAGGCAAAGAAGGAGTTCTACCAAATTCCTTTTATGGCATCCATATGGTATTGATAACTAAACCAGGAAGAGCCTAAACAAAGAAAGAAAATTATAGACCAATTTTCTTAATAATGATGCAAAAATTTTTTTAGCAGAGATTACAGCAGTTTATCACTAGGATAATTCACTATGATTAGGTAGGAGTTAAATCAGGAATTCAGGAATGGTATGATATTAGAAAACAATCAGCAAAATTGAACCTATCAATAACAAAAACTAAAAATCATATGATTATCTCAACAGATGCTGAAAAAGCTTTTGACAAAATACAACACCCATTCCTAGTAAAAACCCTAGAGGATGGGGTGGCTAGGCTGCACAGTGGATAGAGCACCAGCCTTGGAGTCAGGAGTACCTGAGTTCAAATCCAGCCTCAGACACTTAATAATTACCTAACTGTGTGGCCTTGGGCAAGCCACTTAACCCCATCTGCCTTGCAAAAACATAAAGAAAAAAAAGAAAAGAAAACACTAGGGGACATAGGAATAAATGGAGTTTTTCTTAAAATGATAAGCAGTGTCTATCAGCAAGCATTATATATATATAATGGTGATAAACTAGATTCCCTAAAAGATCTGGGGTAAAACAAGGAGACTCTTCATCACCACTGTTATTCAGTATCATATTAGAAATATCAGCTTTAGCAGAAAGACAAAAAAGAAATTGAAGGAATTAGAATAGACAGTGAAGAAACAGAACTTTCACTTTTTTGAAGACTATATGATGTAATACTTAGGAAACCCTAGAAAATCAACTAAAAGCTACTTGAAACAATTAACTTTAGCAGAGTTGTAGGATATAAAATAAACTCACATAAATCATCAACATTTCTAAATATATTACCAACAAAAACCCAGCAGCTAAAGATAGAGAAATTCCATTTAATGTAACTGTAGATATCATAAAATACTTGGGAATCCACCTGCCAAGACAAACCCAGAAACTATATGAACACAATTACAAAAACTTTTCTCACAATAAAGTCAGATCTAAACAGTTGGAAAAATGTCAGTTGCTCATGGACAGACTGAACTTATTTAATAAAAATGACAATTCTGCCTAAATTAAATTACATATTTCAGTCACCCCAAACTACCAAAAAACTATTTTACAGAGCTAGAAAAAAAGTAACAAAATTCATTTGGAGTAACAAAAAATCGAGAATATCAAGGAAATTAATGAAAAAAATGCAAAAGAAGGTGGTCTAACCAGAACTAGATTATAAAGCAGCAATGATCAAAACTATTTGGAATTCAGAAATAGAATGGGATCGATCAGTGGAATAGATTAGGTACAAAAGAAACACTAGAAAATGACTACAGAATCTACTACTTAATAAACTCAGACTTCAGCTTCTGGGATAAGAAATCACTATTTGACAAAAACTGCTTAGAAAACTGGAGAAGAGAATGGCAGAAAATAGGTGTATGTTAGATCAACATCTCACACCCCCATACAAGGATAAGGTTGAAATGGGTACAGCATTTAGACATAAAAGGTGATATTGTAAGCCAATTGGGAGAATACGGGTTAGTCTATCTGTCAGATCTATGCAACAAGAAGTTTGATCAAAGAAGAGATAGAGAACATTATAAATTGCAAAATGGATAATTTTGATTACATTAAAAAGATTTTGCACAAACAAAACCAATGCAATCAAAATTAGAAGTAATACAGAAAGCTTGGAAATAATTTTCATTGCTAGTGTTATTGGTAAAGGATTCATTTCTAAATTATAAAGAGCTTAGTTATATTTGTAAGAAAACAAGTAATTCCTCAATTGATAAATGGTCAAAGAATATGAATAGGCAGTTTTCAGATGAAGAAATTAAAGCTATCTATAGTCATAAAAATGCTGTAAATCATTATTGATTAGAGGAATGCAAATGAAAACAACTCTGTGGTATCACCTCATACTTATCTGATCATTTCCCTTTTTTGTCATTTTAGCCTATTTTAGAAAGAATGTAGGAGATCTGGGACTAATACATTGTTGATGGAGTTACAATGGATCCTTAACCATTTTGGAGAAGAATTTGGAATTATGCCCAAAGGGCAATAAAACTGTGCATGTTCATTGAACTAGCAATACCACTTACTAGGTCTATACCCCCAGGGATCATAACAAAGGGAAAAAAAGACCCATATGTACACAAATATTTTATAGCACCTCTGTTTTATAGTGGCAAAGAATTGGAAATTGAGAAGATTCCATTAATTGGGGAATTTTGGCTGAACAAGTTATGGTGTGTGAATGTGATAGAGTACTATTGTACTATAAAAATTTATGTGTGACTGGACTTTAGAAAAGTCTGGAAAGACTTGCATGATCTGATACTAAGTTAAGTGAGAACATTATAAACATTAACAGTAACATCATGAGATGATCAACTGTTAAGGATGCAGCTCCTCTCAGCAATTCAGCTATCAAGGAAAATCCTGAGACACCAGTTATAGAAAATGCCATTCACATCCAGAACCTCCCGCCCCCCAAAAAACTATGGATTCTGAATGCAGAACAAAGCATATTATGTTCACTTTTTAATGTTTTTCTTTCTCATTGGTTTTTTCCCTTAGTTCTAATTCCTCTTTCATAATATGACTAATATGGAAATATGTTAAACCGGATTGTTATATGAACAACCTATAAAAGATTGTTTACTGTACAGGGGAAAGGGGGGAGAGGGGAATTTGTTAGAAAAATGTGAAATTCAAAAGTTTGCAAAAGGATAAATATAAAAAACTACATGTAATTAGAAAAAATAAAAAAAAGTTAAAAAAACATTTTGCAATTTTATTTATGTAGACATTAAATTTGTCTTAGTAGATTTAATTTCAGGCATTGTATGCATTTTGTAGTTATTTTGACCAGGCCTTCTCTTTCTTTTAACTCCTGGATTTGTTATTGCTGCATGCTGTAGAAATGCTCTTGATTTTTGTGATTTTATTTTATTAATCTGCAACTTTCCTGAAACTGTTAACTGCCTCAATTAATTTCTTTTCCATTTCCCTAATTTTTCTAAGGAAACTATTATATCATCAGAAAATAGGAATAGTTTTATTTCCTCTTTGCCTAACTATGTATCTTTAATTAATTTTAATTGCCATTTCTAGAACTGTCTCAAATAACAATGGGAGGAAAAAGGTCATCCTTGATGGGATGATGGGAAAACGTTTAATATTTTCCTATAGAGTATAATGTTAACTTTTGATGTTTATTTTTTTTTAGGTTTTTGCAAGGCAAATGGGGTTAAATGACTTGCCCAAGGCCACACAGCTAGGTAATTATTAAGTGTCTGAGACCGGATTTGAACCCAGGTACTCCTGACTCCAGGGCCAGTGCTTTATCCACTGCTCCACCTAGCTGCCCCAACTTTTGATTTTTAGATACATTTATTTGTGCTAAAAGATCTCTCTATATACATATATATATATATATATATATATATGCACATATATACATGTATATATACATATATATATTTTAATCTATAGTTTATAGATTTTTAATTTAAATGAATGTTTTTTTGCATCTATTAATTAGGATCCTTTTCATTTTTTGTAGATAATCCCCTATTTTTGAATTTTTCAGTTTTGTTGGCATATAAGTATAGTGATAATTTAGCAGTCTAGGTCCATCTCTTTCTTCAGTTTAAAGTTTTCATGCTGAGTTCTAGAGAGAGGCCTGAAATCACTCAGCTAGTTTAATGATAGAATTGTGAGTAGAACAGGAGTTATTAACTTTTTTGGGTTGTATTGTTGGAAATCCATGATCCCTTCTCAGAATAATCTTGCAAGTTTCATTCATAATAAAATTGAATGGAATAAATAAACTGTTAAGTGTGTCTACTATATGTCAGGCAACAATGCTAAGCATGTTACATATCTCATTTGAATCTAACTAACCCTGGGAAGTAGGTTATTCCATTTTTTGTCTAAGGAAACTTTGGCAAGTAGAGACTAAATGACTTGAATGGAGTCCCTCAGAGCTAGTAAATATCTGAAACTGGATTTCAGGGCTTTTGATACCAAACTTAATGCTCTATCCACAATACTACCTAACTGCCTAATTAATTGAAGGAAATACTAAATTTTGGTTAGAAGTTAATGAACATAACTAAAATCCCATCTTCTACAGAAAAACTTCTGCATCTTATCTTAATTCTAGTGCCTGTACTCTTTTAATTATTTTCCTTTTTATTCTACATATGGTGTTTTAGTACATATTTGTTTGCTTTATATCTTCCTAGTTATTGTGAACTCTTTTGAGGTCAGAGACTTCTTACCTCTTTTTGTTAGCACAGTGCTTGACATAATATAGCAGGTGCTTAAAAAAAGTTTTTGATTAGTTTGTCAACCTGTGTTCCCTATTCATATCAGAATTTTTTCAAAGCTATTATCTCATTTTTTGTCTTATCACCTACTTCTCATTTTATAAATGAGGACTAGAGAGGCCAAATGACTCATCTAAGCTCTAGTAAATTAGTAGCATGGCTATTGCCTCTTCTATCAACCTGTTATGTAATGATGTTTTTATTCCTGTGGTGATGAGAAATCAGTTTTACTGAACATCATGTTCTTCCATTATTAGAATATTAGACTTACTATTTGATGGTATATGAATAACAATGTCAAAAAAAAAGCTAAATCTGGATTTAACTCTGTCCCCTGATTTCCATGTCACTATCTCAAGCTCTGAATATTGGGAAACTGATTCAAGTGCTGGACTAGAAGATGTTTCTAGATGTACCTGAGGTATCTTGAGTTTTATCTTTTCCTAATTTTTTTTGTCCAATGTACATATATAATGAAGATTCTGATAGGTTGTTTATAGATGAATTAAGATATGGTAGGAACAAAACATCAAAGAGCATGAAAAGAAACAAGTTTATGCCTCTTTCTGTTGTACTATCTTTTTAGAATGCAGTGTGAATTTCTTTTTTAAACATGTTATATTACGTCTTTTCATTCTCTATCACTTAAAATATTTCCACCAAAGTCAATATTCCTATTCTGCTACTCAATGTAGAAACTGTTTGTCAGGTAGGTGCGTTTATTTTAAACAGATTGATGAAGTGGATCATACTGAGTCTCTACAAATTCTTTGGTAAAATTTTTTAGTTTTTTTTTAGTTTTTTTTTTTTTAGTTTTTTTCAAGGCAATGGGGTTAAGTGGCTTGCCCAAGGCTATACAGCTAGGCAATTATTAAGTGTCTGAGGCTGGATTTGAACTCAGGTACTCCTGATTCCAAGGCCAGTGCTCTATCCACTGCGCCACCTAGCTGCCCCTTTGGTAAAATTTTTAGATTTCAGTCACCTAAGATAAAAACATTGCCATTTTTGAGACTTAATTTTGATGTCACGGCTAAAATTCCTTTAACTGATCTGACTAGATAGGGTATTCTTTGTTCAACATAAGGAACAGGACACCAAGAACAGCGTGTACACACACACACACACACACACACACACACACACGAGGTGGACAGTGCATGTATTATCAGTCTTATTTCCCTGTTTTTATAGACGAGAAAACTGAAGCTTTGAGTTTGTAATTTAACCAAAATGACTGGACTTCTCAATCCTTTATTTCTTTTATGTCATGTTGTTTCCAAGGTAATGTAATTTTTTAATAGAAAGCCAAGTAATATATATATATATATGTATATATATACATATATATATATATATGTAATTATTATTGATTAATTTAGGTGCTCAAGATATTCCAGAATTTATAAAACTAAAATTTCAGAACTGGAAGAGATAATTTTGAAGTAATCTAGTCCAAATTACTCTTTCAGCAAATGAAGAAACTGGGAGTTTGTGACTTGTCCAGAATTACAGTGCTTATTATTAGCTGACCTAGGTTTGTCTTGTCAAATATAGTTCTGTTGAAAAAAATAGGAGTTGGTCAATTTTCTTTTAGACTTAATTTTGAGGAAGGAATTTAACAGTCCTTTAATGTAATTTCTTTTCTTTTCTTTTTTTTGCAAGGCAAATGGGGTTAAGTGGTTTGCCCAAGGCCACACAGCTAGGTAATTATTAAGTATCTGAGACTGGATTTGAACCCAGGTACTCCTGACTCCAAGGCCGGTGCTTTATCCACTAAGCCACCTAGCCGCCCTTTAATGTAATTTCTTGAATGAGTTCAGTTATATTAATAGTCACATCTGTGACTTATTTTTTCTGAAGGAGAAATCATCTGATGGGAAGTCGAGGAAAACTTCATGGGAGGGGGCATAGTTTTGGAGTTGATCTTTTAATAGAAAAAACTTCAACAAATAGAAATAGAGAATGATGTCTATTCTGAGACCGGTGAATAGTATTAGCAGAGGCACAGGGTGAGAGGGCAGTAAAAGAAACAGATGGAAAGTGAAACAAAGCACTAAGTCCACTCCAGTGAAATGGTCCTAAAGTGAATATCCAGCAAAGGAAATTCAGGAGTGGTTAGAAAGGAGAGTGGATAGAGAACCAGGAAAGAGTAGTGTCATGAAAACCTAGAGAGTAGTAGTAAGTATTAAGAAGAAGGTGATTGTTAGTGTCAAAGGTTTGAAAAGGTCAAAAAGGTGATGATTTCAAAGAGGCAATTGGATTAGTAATGAGGAGATTGTTAGTAACTTTGAAGAGAACAGTTTTGAATGGTGAGTTTGGAAGTTGGACTCTAAAGAAAGAAGGAAGTCTAGGCACTTATTAAAAATACCTCAAAGGAGTCTAGCTACAGGGGGAGGAGAGATATGGGATGACAAGTGATAGAGATAAAGGAATTGAGAGTTTTCTGAGGATGGGAGGAGACATGGGCATGTTTGTAGGCAGTTGGAAAATAGTCCCTAGACAGGGAGGGATTGATGACAAATCAGAATAGTGATGATAAGAGGGTTAATTGCTAGAGAATACAGAATAGAAGGGGATTATTTGTGCATGTAGATAAGGAGATAGGACCATCTTGTCATGTGAAGTGTGTGAAGGAGTAGATAGGTGTGGAAGACCTATGGTTGATGTGAGCTGAGGAGGGGGAAGAAAAGAGAGTTCATGGGGAATGGTCTTTTTTTTCCTGTAAAATATGAGGCAAGGTTTTCCATTAGAGAAGGACACGTATGGGAAGTATGAAAAGGTATTGAAAAACTATTTTGTTAGGAAGGCATAGAAGGATCTTTTTGCTGAGTGCTGAAGTTATGTAGCAACTTTGTATAAGACTTAATCAGCACTGTTTTGTGATTTTTTTTTCAGTATTTAAGAGCAGTGACAATGAATGGTAGGAGTGAGCTATGGTTCATGCTGGACAGTGCAAGATAGACAATAAGGGAAGGGGGTAAATGGGACATGAGAAAAGGGGACAGTGTAGAGTTGAACTGGTTCACCAAGGAATCAGGACAGGAAAGCGAGAAAGGTATAGAACTGATAGGAAAGAACTGAGATGGTTGTTCAGATGTTTCATTTGGGTTCGACTTTTTATGGCACTCTTGGGAATTAAACGAGTGGTTTGCCATTCTCTCCTCCAGCTCATTTTACAGATGAGAAAACTGAGGCAGATTGGGTAAAGTGGCTTACCCAGGAATCACACAGCTATTTATTTGCTGGGCCAGATCAGAACTCACAGAGATGAGACTTCCTGATTTTAGGTGTCCCAGGCTCTATCTACCGTGCCAGCTACTTCACTGACCCTGACTGGAGGCAGAGAAAGCTATAAAATGAAAATAGATTGTCATCAGATAAGATAATTTGAGTTTCATAAAAATAGTTTTAGTGAACTTGTAGATGACCATATTTGAGTGTGGCTTAGTTGGAGTGGAGGAGTGGGTTATGTCAGATAAGCAAGTTGAACTGTGAGAGAGGGCAGGAGTTAAGGAGTGAAGAGACTGAACCAGGCATTGAGGAAAGAAGAGCTGTGTCTTGAAGTCTGGTAGATAACAGGGACTAGAGTTTTGAATGGGTGGTAGATAAGGATGGAATCTGTATTCCTCACCAGACCAGATTCAATTCCCAGACAAGGAGCTAGATAACCAGGTATCAAGTTGGATAGAGTCCTGGGTCTGAAATCAGGAGGACTCATCTCTTTGTAAGTTCAAACTTGGTCTCAGATACTAGTTGTGAGCCTGGGCAAGTCAGTTAACCCTGTCTGTCTCAAATTCCTCATCTGAAAAATGAACTGAAGTAGGAAATGGCAAACCACTCTAGCATCTTTGTCAAGAAAACCTAATTGGAGTTAGAGTCAGTAACAGCTGAATTTGCCTGAATCTCAAAGGAAGTGGTGGTAGAAGGGGGAGAAGCTAGAAGTAGTAGTGATAGTGGATGTGGAACAAAGAACAATCCAACTCCACCTCAGCTAGTGAATTGGGAGGATTTAGTGAAAGGTGTTGGAAAGAGAATTCTGGTAGGTTGTCTACTGGAATTTGTCCTCTAGATGAAGTCCTCTTTTAGGGCCTTAGGCAGTTTAGACTTGATGACTGGTACTGGGAACCAAAGGAATGGTGTTATTCCCCTTGTCCAGAGGCTGTCATTTACTGATGGAAAGGTTTTTTTTTTTACTTCTTACTGGAGGTTGTTGGATTGTACAGAATCTTCAATGTCAGGGTCAGGAATTTAAACATTATTATATACAATGGAAAAACTGCTTCAGTTTAGATTCAGAGGAGTTCCTAACTTTGCAACTTTACTATACAAATTAAAAAAATCACTGAAACTCAGTTTTCTCATTGGTAAAATGAGGGGGTTTGAATAGATGATCTAAGGCATTCCTTTTAATTCTACTTAAATAATCCTATCACTTGGAAGTTCTTGTGAATTGATCTATTTTCCCCACATTTGGAATCTTGAGTCATGAATTTAGAATTGGAAGGGACCTTGGAGATCATGTAGTCTAACTTAATTTTTTTAAAGTTAAAAAAATTTTTTTAGTTTTTTTTTTTTTGCAAGGCAAATGGGGTTAAGTGGCTTGCCCAAGGCCACACAGCTAGGTAATTATTAAGTGTTTGAGGCCAGATTTGAACTCAGGTACTCTTAACTGCAGGTCCGGTGCTCTTGATCCACTGTACCACCTAGCCACCCCTCCAACTTCATTTTAAAGAATATATGCTCTAAGAAATTTGTATTTCTTTTAAGGAAAAAATTCATCTTTTATATATGTTCCTTCATATATAAAAAAATGCAACAACCCACTGTTAATAAATTCTTTGTTTTATTTTTTGTTTTGCAAGGCAGTGGAGTTAAGTGGCTTGCCCAAGGCCACACAGCTAGGTAATTATTAAGTGTCTGAGGCCAGATTTGAACTCAGGTACTCTTGACTCCAGGGCTGGTGCTCTATCCACTGCCACCTAGCTGCCCCCTAATTCTTTGCTTTTTTTTATGATTTTCTGATGTTGACGAATTTGTCCTTAATCATCTATATACTTTATTACCTTGATTAAGCCTGTGATCTATGACTTATTGATTGATTTGCACTCTGCCCAATGTTAGATTTTATGATTGCTGTTAAATAACCTTTAGAGTATTTTCAGCCTTACAGAACCTTATTTCATTGGATAATTCAGATTCCTGCCCTTTAAGGTTAGGGATGGTAATTGGATCTCTAATTTCATTGATAAAGGGAATTCCTAAATGAGCAAATTTCTTCTATCAGTTCTATCAGTGCCTTAATAAAAGTTCAATTTCTTCATCTGTAAAATCTAAATCTATAAAATGAAGGGGTTGAATTATTTAAACAATCTAGTTTAGCCTATAAGCTAAATTAACGTTCAAATGATAACAGTAACAAATGACACTTAGCATTTTTGCAGACATCTCCTTTGTTCCTCACTTCAAGCCTGGGATGTTTATACTATCAATAGGTTTATTTCTTACAGATGAATAAAATGAATGTCAGGTTGAAGTGACTGACCTAAGTAGGTTTTTATACCTAGTCCTGTGGTTGAACTCAGACCTCTTTTTGATGCTAGTTCCAACTAGCATCAATTTCATCAATACAACTAATTCACTGTATATCTCTGTTAAGTTGCTTAACATCCCTAAAATCTAGTAACTAGTGAACTGATATCAGCATTAACTGGCCCCACTAGAAGCTCATGTAAAAATTTATAATTCTATCACTAAATTAGAACTCTTAAACAACCTATAATTATTAGTATTTGAAGAATGTGAGTAATATTTGATTACACTAAATTAAAGAGCTCCCAATCTATCTTACCTTTTCTCACCTTGATTTAATAATAGCCTGAATTTTCTAAATTTGGGATTTTAACCCATGTTAATAGCTTTGACCTATTAGGTAACAAAGCTATGAGTAATCTGAACCATTTACTGTTCTCATCATTTTATTATGCAGTTTTGCTCATCTATTAAAATGAGCTTACTCTTGATATGAAGTAATTTAGGTTATGTTACTATTTGAATCACTTGTCATGCATTACCTCTAATAATGGACAGTACTTTAAGAATTTATAATGCATTTAGGTCTACTGTAAGTCTAGCAATTTCTTGACAAAGACACCTTACCTTTCCTAGATTGGGTTTCTACTCTTTTTTTTTTTCAGGAAAATCAGAAATATTTTATTCAATAATACATATAAATTTACTGCATTATCCAAGTGACCTCCTAGATTGTTCTTGTGTAGACAGGTATTTAAAAGACTTTTGTAGACCAGGTGACAGGTTCCTCATTTCTGCCTTCAGCTAATACAGCAGTATATTGTTTTCTTTTTCTTTTTCTCCTGTCTGTCTGTCTGTCTGTCTGTCTATCTATCTATTCATCCATTCATTCATTTCCTTTCTTTATTTTTTATTTTTTCCCCCCTAATTACATGGAAAATCAAGTTTTAATATTTGGTTCCAAAACTTTTCAGTTCCAAATTCTTTCCCTTCCTCCCATCCTACTCTCTCTCAATGAGAAAGCAAGTTACTTGAAAAAAAGGTTAAAAATGTGTAATCATGAAAAACATTACAATAGTCATGTTATAGAAGTAAACTTAACCCCCTCCGCTGCATGCACGTGCGTGAGCATGCGCGCGTGCACGCACACACACACACACACACACATACACACACATATACAAAGAGAAATCTCAAGAAAATAAAGTGAAAAGAAAAGCATGCTTCAGTCTATATTCAGACATCATCACCTATGTCTTTGAGATGCATAGCATTCTTTATCATAAATCCTTCAAAATTCTCTGGGGTCACAGCATTGCTGAGAAAAGGTATGCTTTTCACAACTGATCATCTTTTATTATTGCTATGTCTTTGTATACAGTAAATTTCCCCAATGCATTTGCTTATGTAAGTTTTTTCCTGAGAGTATCCTGTTCATCATTGCACATAACAGAACAGCATTTCATTTCAATCACATACCACAATTTGTTCAGCCATTCCCTAAATGCTGGACATCTCAATTTCCAACTCCCCACCAGCCGAAAAGAGTTGCTATAAATAAATACCGTATACATATAGGTTCTTCCTGTATTTCATCTCTTCTGGAATAAATCCCTAGACCAAAGGGTAGGCATGGTTTTATAGCCCTTTGGATATTGCTTCAAATTGTTCTATAGAATTGTTAAATTATTTCACATCTCTTCTAACAGTTCATCAATATCTTAATTTCCCTACATCCTATCTTGCATATTTGTCATTTTCTCCTATCCTATTAGCTAATCCAGTAGGTCTAAGGCAGAATTGTTCCAACCTGCACTTCTATCAATAGTGAGTTAGGACATTTAAAAAAATTGATTTAAATAGTTTGCATTGATACATGATATGAAAACTCTTTGTATCTCTTGATCATTTATCATGTGGGGAATGGCGCTTATTTTTTATAAATTTGATTCAGTTCCCCATGTTTAAGAAATGAGGTCTTTATCAGAGAAACTTGTTTCATTACTTTTTTCCTAGTTGCTATTGCTAACTATTTCCCTCCAACTATTCCTCCACCCTTTCACATGTAAAATTTTGCATCTGACTTCTTCCCACATTCTTCCCCCCCCATCCTTATTTCTCATCCCTTTTCTATTTTCCTCTAGGGTAAGACAGATTTCCTTACCCAATTGAGTGTGTATGTTATTCCCTCTCTATTCCAATGAGAGTAAGGCTCATTTACCTCCCTTCCATTTTCCCCATCTTCCACTTCATTGCAAAAGCTTTTTCTAGCCTCTTTTATGTGAAATAGCATATCCCATTCTACCTCTCCTTTCCCTTTTCTCCTGGTACATTCCTTTCTTCACCATTGACTCTATCTTTTTAATATACCTTCAAATTCAACTTCCAACTGTGCCTTATCTACATATGTTCCTTCTAACCACCATAATAAATGAGAAAATTAATTTGAGTTTATTAGTATCATCTTCCCATAGGAATATAAGCAGTTCAAAATCATTAAGTCCCTTATGATTTATCTTTTCTAGTTACCTTTTTATGCCACTTTTCTGTTCTGCTCTTCGTTTCATCAGGAAAGTTTGAAAGTCCTCTTTTTCATTGAATATCCATCTTTTCCCCTGAGAGTGTAGTATGTTCAGTTTTGCTGGAAAATTGATTCTTGGTTGTAATCCAAGCTCTTTATGCCTTTGGTATATCATATTACAAGCTCTGTGATTCCTTATTGTAGAAGCTTTTAAATTTTGTGTTATCCTGATTTGTGGCTCCATGGTATTTGAATCGTTTCCTTTCTGGCTGCTTGCAATATTTTCTCCTTGACTTGTGAGTTCTGGCAGTTTTCATTTTGGTATCTTTTTTAGGAAGTGATCGGTGAATTCTTTCAATTTCTATTTTACTTTCCGCTTCTTAGAGTATCAAGGCAGTTTTCTTTCTTGAAAAATGACATCTAGGCTCTTTTTTTTTTGGGTCATAGCTTTCAGGTATTTTATAATTTTCAAATTATCTCTCCTGGATCTGTTTTCCTGGTCAGTTGTCATTCCAGTGAGATTCACATTTTCCTCTAGTTTTTCATTCTTTTGGTTTTATTTTATTATTTATTGATTTCTCACAAAGTCCTCAGTTTCCCTTAGCTCCATTCTATATTTTAAAGAATTATTTTTAGAGAGCTTTTGTATCTCCTTTTTTCATTTGACCAGTTGTGCTTTTTAAGGCATTTTTCTCCTCATTGACCTTTTGGGCCACTTTTTTTATTTGACTCCATCTGGTTTTTAAGATTTTATTTTCCTCAGTATATTTTTGTAACTCTTCACCAAGCTACTGACTTGATTTTCATGATTTTCTGGTATCATTCTCATTTCTCTTCCCAATTTTTCTTTTACCTCCCTTACTTGATTTTCAGAATATTTTTTGAACTTTTCCATGGCCTGAGAGCAATTCATATTTTTCTTAGAAGCTTTGGATGCAGAAACTTTGACTTTGTTATCTTCATCAAAGTGTATATTTTGATCCACCATAAAACCAAAGTAATTGTCTATGGTCAGATTTTTTTTCTTCTGTTGTTTGCTCATTTCCCCAATCTATGACTTGATTTTTAACTCGTTTTTTAAGGTTGGACTCTGCTTCCAGGGTGGAGAACACACTGTCCCAAGCTTTTGATTATTTTTGCAGCTATTTTTAGAGATACCTCTAAAGACCTGCAAAATTTCATTTCCTCCAAGATCTTCTGAGAAGCTATGACTGCTTTTTTTTTTTTTTTTTTTAAGATTTTCTAAGGCAATGGGGTTAGTGGCTTGCCCAAGGCCACACGACTAGGTAATTATTAAGTGTCTGAGGCCGGATTTGAACTCAGGTACTCCTGACTCCAAGGCCAGTACTCTATCCACTATGCCACCTAGCCGCCCCTATGACTGCTTTCTTAATGTGTGCTCTGATCTGTGGGTGACTACAGGCACTAACCTCTGCTCTGGTGCTGTGAGGAGGGTTCCCTGCTTCATTAAGGTAGTAAGCTCTGTGATACTTCTGTGCTCCTTTATTTGAGACTGGGACCACAGACTACAAATCTGAGTATGAGCAAAGCAGGGATTGCTATCTCCTCTGCACCCCTGTAGACTGAGCACTCTGGAAGCGGCTGCCAGATGGCTCCTGATGTCTGTTTCTGTTCACTGGGATTGGGTCTGCGCTTAGACCTTAGCTGAATTGGACTCCCCTCTCACGCTGCTGTGGAATAGTTTTTTTGCTGACCTTCCAAATTGTCCTTGGCAATCCCTGGACTGAGAGGTCTGGACACTGCCACTGCTGCCACTGACCCAGGCACCTCGCACACAGTCTGCTGGATGACTGGAACTGGTTCCCTCTAGTTTGGCTCGGGCTGCACTGCAGGTTCTTTGAAACCCTAGTTTAACAGATATTTCCTATGGAGCTTCCAAGTTGTCTTGGACTAGGAAATTATTTCACCCAATCTTTTTGTGAGTTCTGCTACTCCAGAATTTGCTTAATATAACTATTTAAAGGTATTTGGAGTGGTTTGGGGGAGAACTAGGATGAGTCCCTGCCTTTACTCTGTCATTTTGACTCAGTTCCCCTGATTTCTACCCTTAACAGTGATCATCTCAAGTTTTATTTCATGTTTTTGAGGTTTAAGAATAAAAATATGACTTTATCTTTTATAGTCCTTTTGGGTAGTAGATAATTGAGTTATTTATCCAAAGAGGATTAGAAAACCTTCCCTACTAATATGTATTTGCCTAAATTCTTAGAGGTATATAGCAAGATCTATTCATCCACAGAAACCCAGGTTTGTCTAATAAGAGAAAAGAGAATAGATATGAATTAACGTAGCAAATTGGGTGGTAATACAGAAGGAATTATATGCATTTTACTGAAGTGTTCAGAACTATGAAGGAAAAGGGTACTGAAAGGAGAAAGTATGCATAGATGGATTCTGTGCAGAAAACACAGGGAATAAAGTTCTGTGTAAAGAAAAGAGATGAGGGGGCGGCTAGGTGGCACAGTGGATAGAGCAACGACCCTGGAGTCAGGAGGACCTGAGTTCAAATGCGGCCTCAGACACTTAATAATTACCTAGCTGTGTGGCCTTAGGCAAGCCACTTAACGCCATTGCCTTGCAAAAAGAAAAGAAAAGAAAAGAAAAGAGATGCAGTCAGAAATTTATTTGTGTAAGAGGAAACTAGGCATACCTGAATGTTCAGAGAATCTGCCTTCAAAAAAGAGATAGAAAACCCATGCAATGAAAGATGTACATTAGATAAATGTTGAAGTTTCGAATTTGATTTGTTCTAGGTAAATATTAGAGAAAAATGTGTTATACAGAGGATTTTTACATCATCAGAATGTTCTCAGAACTCAAGCAAATGTCTCTGGCACACTATAATTAGAAAATCATTTACTTTAAAAATTGATAATTTTTTAAAAAACATATGTCATGGTTTAAAAAATAACTACAATCTTATTGTAGTGAACATTTTATCTGTACTTTTAGCTCTGTTGTCAAAACACTATTCTTTACAAAAATATCAATTTAAACATTTTTCATTTATGCCAATAAAGTTTTGGTAATAAAATGACTCAGTTAATTGGTAAGATATCCTTTTAAGTAGCAATTTTGAAAACAAAGATTACAAAGTACTAAGAATACATACTACAAGAGTCAGACCATTTAATTGCTGAAAACTTTAATCAAAACAGTGCAAAAACTAGTATTTTATTAACTCAGGCTCTTAAGGAATAATTGAAAAATTTTAAAAATGACTTTGGAGAAGATGCATGTCGTTTAAAGACATGTATCATTTGGAACTTCCTGAAGTTAAGTGCCCTGATGGTTTTTTTTAATACTGATTTTGGTACCGATGTGGTTTTGTATTTAATATGGAAAACTAGAGTGATGCCCCCTTGTGGTCCCTGAACATAGGCACATACGTGTGTGTGTGCGCGTGCTTTATACATATATATATATATATATAACATACACTACTCACACATATGAACACTAAACTAAAACTGGTTGCTTTTTAGGTATTTGAACTGGATTATCTTGTGAGTTATAATAGACATTTTTACTCTTATAATGAGCTTGTAAAGAAAGTATCTTGTGAATTTAGCTGTGAGGTTTCTTAAAGAGAGTTCAGTGATATTTATGTATTTTAATGTTTGTAGATGTCTCTGAGACTTCTAAGTAGCAGAACAGATGCTTATCTGCATTGATAAGAAAGTATTTGTTATACCAATGAAGTTATAGGTCTGATTTTTCCCCCAGCAGGGGTAGAGAGTGTCTTGCTGTGGCATTGGTATGGAGATGATCTTGGTTTCTCACACTATAGACAGATCAGTGATGCATAGACTCTGGCAGGAACTATCACCATGAAAAGCTTGGGTTGGTCTTCTGAAAACCAATTTGGCCAACTTTGAAAAGATTTATCATCAGAAGGTTGTAACTACCAATTTATTTTTTTGAGAAAGGGTTAGAAGGGCAATGTAGCCCATGAAGACTGAATTTTTGGGATAGGAGGACCTCAGTTTAAATTTTAGATCTCCTATATACTGTCCATGTAATTTTGTATGGTCACTTTTCTCCCTGGACCTTAGGTTCCTTTTCTATAGAACAGCTGAAATGGGAGGTTCCTGAGGCCTATTCCATTCCTAAATCTAGTCTAAAAGATACGGATGGATTGAGATCATTTTTGGAGGGAAGGCCCATGCCACTAAAATCACATCGGAGATTCTTATATCTTTTAGTGTTTTCCTTACATTAACCATTTATGGCAGCACAATTATTGTTTTTCCCATTATATAGAGGAGGGAACAGATTTAGAAGAGGAGAAATGACTTTCCTAAAGGCAGGGAACTATGTGACTTACATGTGGTAAAGTTAAGTTGATTTTTGAAACAATTATCTTTTGACTTTATGTTACAGTGGTTCTACTACTCTGTGAAATCCTTGGTTGAATATGTAACCAAATAGAAAGATAATTTATTCAGTAAGTTTTTTATGATTAAACGATTTTTCTTAGGCAGCAGTTAGTAGTAACTTATTATAAAATGATAAAAAGCTTTACACAAATGAAAATAGAGTAGATTTGCACATGTAGAAGGGTTTACTTTTTAAAAATAAAATGGATCCTAGTGATACTTCATTTAATAATTATATATTAATATAAAACCTATATGTTGACTACAAAGTTATAAAACAGATTTATGTTTGACACAAAATCAGTCTTATTACTTTATTACCAAATGATATAGCTATTTGTGCAAACAAATTGAAAATTGCAATAATTGCTTTTCTACAATTAAGTCACTTGTGTTTATTTTTATATGTAAATGAATGAACCTGTGTTCCTCTTATGAAGAAATGAGTTGAGGTTTCATGAGATTATTTAAATTTCATCAAGAAATCAAGTGGTTGTTACTGTTCAAATCAGGTATACTCAGGTGGCATATATTCCTCTTTCTAAAATTTTTTCTTAGCATTGTAGAAAAGTAATTTAAAAATACTTAGCTCCCCCCCAAAACCCTTTCTTTTACCTCAAAAATTTGTTGGCAAAAAACAACAGAAATTCTCCAAATATAAAAAAGATTACCCTAAAATATTTATCAGAAAACTTATTTTTCTTTTCTTTCCCCTTTGGGGAATTTACTTGGTCAGTGTTACCTTTCTTAGTTTTCAGAATTTGGCTTGCTCTAAGGCAACTTTTATTTAATGCTTTATCTGATTCTGTAAATACCTTATCTCATTATCAGATACTTTGGTCTAAGTGTATGTAAGGGAATATTTGGAGGTAAATTGTTCTTCTGAGAAACACTAAGTTGCTTCTTTGTTCTACCCTTCAATATCTATTCACTTTTTTTTTCAGGGAGGAAAAATGAAATTAAAATTGATTTGTGTCCTTCTTTTGAGGAAAGGAAAAAGGGGTGAGATATATAGGGTGATAGAAGCAGCATATGCTACCCTAACCAATGACTTGTTTTTTAAACATTAAAAGCATATGTACCCAATTTACATATTTACTAATTAAAAAGTCTTCCTGGAAACATTAAGTAGACTATCTTCTATAACCTTTAACATTGTTGCTAATGGATATAGCCTAGAAAATTTCATAGAAGGTTCTTTAAATAATGTAAATGATTATGAATATGTAACTAGTTAATATGCAGCTACAAAAGGATTATCGTGTAGAGGTTAATGAACATGCTGCTCTTATGGTTTGCAGGGCTTTTCTTTTTGTGCTTTTAGCTTACTTCATGCATGGGAAGACATGCATTGAAAATGGAAAGCATCCTGTCTTGTTTTTGGTCTCATCTTTTAATGGGCCAATTAAATAGGAACTTTTAAGAAGGATTTCATAAAAATTTCTTTTTTTTTCAATTTACACTTAATTTTGTTTGTCTGTTGTATAATCACTACCAGATCTGAAACAGTTAAATGAATCGATGTGGTTTTAGTATAGCTCTTCCAGATGTAAAGCCAGTACTTTATTATATATTGCAACTTATTAAGTGTTGCTACATGATTGATACTTACTGGGAAAACTTCATTTTAAAGCTGATTTTTTATTCTGAATTAATACTAGATTTAGGTCTATGGTTATAGCATTTTTAAAAATAGCATTGCAGTCTCAGTATTTAAAAGATAGTAAAGGAGGACATTTGTGTTAAGAATTGTTAAAATGTTAGAAATTAGTAGGAAGTTTAACTTTTTTTGTAGTTTGGAATAAAATATATTGACTATATATATACATATATATGTATGTGTATATATATATGTGTATATGTGTATATATGTGTGTGTGTGTATATATATATATATATATATATATATATATATATATATATATATATATATATCAGTAAGACTCCAGGTGGTGAATCTCAAATTAGGTGACATTTTAACATTTTTTTTAAATTTTAATTTCTTTATTTGTTATATAAGGATCATATTGTTGAAGTTCTTGGAACAGATTAGATACATGAAAGTATGAGTGGAAAAATGGTCTTAAGTTTTCTGTACTATTATTCAAATGTTTTCCTGGTGCTTTTACTTAATGTAAGCTGAGTCATATTTGGGCATATCTTTTCTAAAATTTTGGAAGTGCTTTACTGTGATCAAACATGTTTTTTCATAAATGATTTTTTTTAAATTCAACCATACTAGGAAAACAAATAGCTTTTGTGCTTGTTTTATATAGCCAGAGAAATATAACATAGAAATAGTCAGTTTTAAAAGACTAAGATGTTATGTTTAGAAACATTCTAAGATTGATATTTAATCTCTTTAGGGATCTAGGTTTAATAATTCATAGGAAAAAATGTACTGTTCAAAGTATGTCTTTATCCCAAATATATACTTGAAAATTCATCAGTAGCATTGATGAATTTTTTTTAATGCTTCAGAATAAAAATTATAGCTCAAGATACTTGGAGATACTGATACTGATAAAGTAAAACAGTTTCAGTACTATCATATATATATATATTTAATATATTTATATATTACTGAGAAAGTGTGGATATTACATTGTTATCTTGTTATTTTTAACATTTTCATATTCTATGAAATATGTAACATCGAAAATGGTATATAGATTGTGCAGAATCCTAGTTATCTTATGTCACCTAATAGTTATAGAGCAAATATTGTACCCCCAAAATGAAATGAAAAGCTGTAATTTGTCCTGCAGTTATCAGCCTGCATTCTGGTGTTATGATAGAGTATACTGCTTAAAGACTAACATTCACTTCCCAGTGCATTGACAAATAAAAATGTCCATAGAGCTGCTGTGAAATCTGTGAAGCTGCTGTTGTAGTTTTCTGATACAGTGACATTGCAGCTGTGTGCTGATCATTGTTTTTTCATGAGCAGTTATCTGTTTTAATGACAGGTGGTCACTGGCTGCCAAGAAAAGATCCAGCATTGGTAAGTGAAAACTGTTTGATTACATGTGTAAAACATTGACAAAGTTAACTTACTTGTGTTTCAGTTAAGTAAAATATAATTGTTATGATGTTAGTTGAATTTTCTTAGTATTAGTAGCTATTGAATGATAATTTTTATCTTACTGTTTTATTGTGCTTTATCCTTTCCACATGTTTATTTGCTTACAGTATCTATGCTCAGATGTTTTGAAGTCCACAGAAATAGTTTTCCCTTATAATTGCCCTCTTTTTAAGAGTAAAAAAAATATATAAAAATTATTATAGGAAGAATACTGAACCATTTTTTGAATCTGTCTAATCTTAGAAATGATCTATTTTGAAAGAAATTCTTATTAGTGGAGAAGAATATTAGAATTCCCTTTTGTTTTTTGAATAAGAAAATGAGGTGGGATAAATTTTTTCAAAGTTTAAGAAATTTGACATATTTCTACCCTGAATCAGCATTTTTCTCAGAACAACAGATTTGGTGGAGGGGGATTATTGAAGAGGTAAGGTTAGGGGTTTATTTAGTATTTTTATGTGCCAATCTATGGTTATTAGAACACATGCTTGTTAAGTAACACTTAGATATGACATTTCAGGAAAATATACAATTTAATGGAGAATGAAACCTTAGGAGTTACCATGAGGTATAGCAGTTGATCTTATAGATATCAAATTACAATATAGCCCTGCTGTGTTTACCAAGATTTTACTAAGAGAACAACGGGGGCTGTCCTGATGATTGTTTGCAGGGTTATTGCAGAAATCATAGGAACTGCCCCTTTTAGTGTTGAGATTAAACCTTTGGTTATACACCATCAAGCATATAATATTTTAAATTTATTTTAAGAGGCTTTCTCTTCATGCCTGAGAAATCTCCAAGGAAATAATTTAGTTAGTGTATGTCAATTTTTTTTTTTTGGCTTAAATGCACATGGTCTGCAAGCAGGGATAAGAGTAAAAAAAAATCAGTGCAATCTATATATATCATCATACTAAATTTTCACTATTTGCTTACAGAAAATAATCTAAAAACTACTAAATTCTACATATATTAACATATTATATATGTATTGAAAGGCTGCATTAATTTTCAATAAGAGTAGCATTATCATTGTGCTCACTGGTGCTACGATTATGTCTGTCAATGTTTCTATAATATACCTTTATTTTGGAAACCCTTTTATGACTTTTTCCATATACATTCAGATTAATACATGAAATACAGGTTCCTCATTTAGGAATGAAACTTTTTTTCTTATCCCTCCTATTTGTTAGAAATCTATTTTTAGAGTAATAGAACTTCTCTTAAGGCCAGCTAGTTTAGCATTAGCTTTGCTGTATAGATGAATCTTTTGTGTTAGCACAAAAATGAATCTTCTCTTTTTTGGCATGGCAAAATCAAGTTTAGTGTGGGTTAAAGTAAATTTGCAGCAGTGATATGTTAACAGTCTTATGGAGATGAGCTAATATCAAGGATATGAGATCTAACTGGCACAAACAATTCAATGGGGAAAGATAATCATCACGAGGCACTTGTTGATAAGATCAATCAAAATATGGCTTTCAGATTGTAATACAAAAGTGATTACTGAAGTTTCTGGAAAGGTTAGTGAAAAATAAAAGATTAAAAATGAAGATATTAGCTTATAATAGCTGATAGTGCAATAGTGCTTTAAAATTTAAAGCATTTTATAAATATTATTTCATTTAATATTAAATTCAGTGTATTTTGATCTTTCACGAGAAATTGGACAAAATTGCCTTCCCCCAAAACTAGATTTCTTGGTTATGAAATATGCCATGTTTAATACTATCTGTAAAAATGGCTTCAAAGCTTTCAGTGGAAAATTCCAAAATTTTTAAGAACCAAGAAAGTTTATGTTAAAAACAAAAATGAGGAAACTGTTAATTTTTTTCTTTGCTTTGATATCAGTGCCATTGTTCATGTAGGATTCATCCCACCAAGGAGAAATAGCTAATCAGGCTCATTATGTAGAAGTTCTTAAGTATTTGAGAGATTCTATTTGATACAAAAGGAGAGATCTTTGGTCCAATGATTACTTTTTTCCCCCCACGAAAGTACTGTAGCACACATTTTTTTTTTTTGTGTGTGAACCTCTTATAGTCAAAAATGTATTAGTCTGATCATCCACCTTATTCAGCAGATTTGCTTTAGGTGACATTAGATTATTTCCAGTTATTAAATCTTCTTTTAAGGAAGAGATATTTGTCACTATTTAAGTCATTACTTTTCTCCATCAAAGCCATTTTCAAATATTTTATGTCACTTGGTAGTGAAAGTAAAGGTTTGATAGGCAATTCTGAATTACATAGCTATAATTACTTTTTGAACCATACTCAATGAAGTTTTCTTCCTTACCAGGCTCCTAAACTGCCTTCCTTTCCCATTGAACCAGTTTGTGTGTTCAGTGAATGCAACTAAGTCTAGTTTATAAGAAAAATCAAATTAGGAAGACAATTCTATTGAGAAAATCTTCTCTCTGTTATCATGGATAACTGAGGGAACTCTAGCATGGTATAGCTATATTTTATAATAAAATTTTATTCATTTTCTTCCATAAGAAATATAGTTTTAATATTCTTATTTGTAAGCATTGAAGATACTAATGTTAAATATTCCAAATTTTCTAGAGGTGATGTGCTGTTGATAGTAGGTTTTGTATAATAATAATCACCATAATGATATTATTTACTATTTGCCAGGTTATTATATTAAATGCTTTAAAATTATGGTCTTATTTGATCCTTATAGCAACACTGAGAGGTAGGTATGTTATTATTATCTCCATTTTAAAGGTGAGGAAACTGAGACTATGAGAGGTTAAGGGACTTACCCAGAATCACACAGGTAGCAAGTGACTGAGGTTATATTTGAAATTAGGTCTTTTGATTATCCCCATTATTCTATGACTGTGCACTATGGTGCCCCCTAGCTGCCCCCATGAAAATATATGTGCCATTTTCAGTTGTAGATAGGTAAGTGTTGTATCCACAACACCTTCATCCTGAAGTTCCTGATCTGTTTTGGAGAGTATGAGAGTATTTGCTGAAGTTGCATAACAGACTTGTGTTCCTGTAACATTTAACTTTTTTATTTTTTATTAGTTTTTTTAACTTCTTATCAATGATTTTCTTTCACTCTCACTAGGTGAGTAGATAGATAAAAGTACACTGAATTTAATTTTAAATGAAATAATTTTTATAAAATGCTTTAAAATCTTAAAGCACTATTGTACTATCAGTTATCATCAGTTAATATCTTCACTTTTAATCATTTTTCAGCTTTTATTTGCACTGATGTTAAATATGAGAAAGTTGAGGCACAGATCTCACAATTAACTGGTTTTATAGTTTGTGGTAGAAATGGAACTGAAACTCAGTCCCTGTGACTGTAACCCAGTGTTATCTAGCCCAGGTTAAATGCTGGAGTTGGAGTCAGGAGACCAGGGTTTGAATTCTACCTTAGACACGACCATGTGACAGTAGGTAAGTCACTTTATCTTTGAGTCTTAGTTTACTGATCTGTAAAATGAGGATAATAATACTTGTTCTATATTTTAGAGAATTGAGAACTTTAAGAGTTTTTGCAAACATCTTAAAGATTATCAGCTATTTATTCATATTTATGATAGAGATAATGGTAGGTTAAATATAAAGTTATATTTTTTAAAGTGTATAAACACATTTTTATAAAACTGATTAAATATTACCCAAGCCAAAATAGTATCCCATTTCACACATAATAATTTAACTCTAGAAATTTTATTTCATTGATTGCTTCTCAGGAAAATCACCAGTCGATACAAGAGGACTAGTTTGCTCATTTCTAGTTATAGTCATCAATTTTTTAAACATATTTTATTGGAGTAATGAAAAAGTATATGTCTATTCATGAACATTGTTTGACCAAATCTGTTTCTCAGAAATGTTAGCATTGTTAAGAAGGAAGTTGGGTCTTCTATTTTATTAGCATTGAAAATAAATTGTCCTTTATTAAGACATTGATTTTTTAAGAAAGTAGGATGACTGATATTTAGAAATTTTAGTTTTCATAATGAATGATGTCAAACAATGAAACAGACATGTAAGGTTTTAACTATTTAAATCATTCTCATTGCTTAATATAATCATAATACAAGTTCCTTCTGGAAAATTCAGCTTAAATTTTTTTCCTCATGTCTCCTACTCCTCCAAACCTGCACACTTTTCATATATTTTTCAAGATGTTTTTAGAGAAATGTAACGTCTTGACTATACACACAAACTTGATGTGATTCAAAATGTAATATGTGTTCTTTGTGGGAAACAAAGTGGATGTGCTGGAAAATATTTGCTTGGTTGTGCATTCTTACTTTCAGAAAGAATGATTTTCTTCTGTCTAAATCTAGAAATGCCTTGTGAAATTACATCCTCCCCTTAAATAGCTTTTGGGCATAATTATAAAAACCTTTCTTAAATGAAACTTAGCATCTTGAAAGGTTATCATTTAAGTTTAGTCTCTTAAAAATTTAAAATTTCACAAATTAAAACCTTTTTAAAGGAATTTTATCAGAAAACTTAAAACTTTTAATGATTGAATAAAATTTGAACAAATTGAATTTTACTTATATGAAAATAAAATTTTATGTTAAAAATGTCAGGAAATAACTTAGTTAATGAAAAAACTTGGCAGAAGATTTGTAATTGACACCAGTCAACTCTTATTTATAAGACCTTCCAACTCTAAAACAAATCAAATTCAGCAAATCTCATTGCTTTTGGCCAGTGATTAAATCTCTTTCTTTTTTGTTGTTTTAAGCTGGTCCCAGAATTTCTTGTGTCACTTTTATCCTAAGCAAGTGATGTAGAACTTGGTTCATTCTCCAAACAGTTATTCTTCTTGTCAATTGCATTCATGTTGATGATCAGAGACATTGCGACACTCTTGTTTTTTTTTTTTTTATGGTTTTTATAATACCTTAAGAGTGAAACATTTCTTAGGGGATTAGTGCTGATCTGCAGGGTTAAATCTCACTCTTATCCTCCCTCCCAACTCCCATCCCCCCCTTTTTTTTTGGTGAGAAGAAATTGAGGACTCAAACCTGTGTGATTGGCAGGACTCACAAAAGAAAGAAGTATAAGTCTCCTAGACTTCCATGTTATTAATGTTTCATGCCTTTATTTCTGAGAAGAATGTATCCTATGGATTTGCACCTTGACAGAAATTCTTAATGAAGAATTTGAAACTTTATTCATATTGTTTTGGTCACCAAAGCTTTTTGTACCTTTACTAACCTGCATATAGTTGAAAAAGCAACCATAGACTAATGAGACTATGTTAAACATATCAAATATTTCACACATACCCAAAATGTGTTTTCTCTATCACCCCATTATTTAAAAAAATTTTTAAAAGCTTTTTAAAAAGGCAAATGAAAGATAGTGAAAAAATTATCTTTTTTGAAGTACAACATCAGTGTGTATTCATTAGAGACAAGTAGTTTTTGGATACTAATTTTAACAGTTACTTTGATTACAGTCCCTTTTCTCTTTGGTGTTTGATCAAAATAGATTTTTAGTTACAAAATTGAACAAAAATTGAAATGTAAAGGTTTCTCTTTCTCAAAGTTTTAAGTAATATAATGAGGACATTATTGAAACCTATGAAAACAGAAAGAGCCCTTTTGTATGTTAGTGTATGTATAAGTCAATGTAACTTTTTGATCTCGAATTTCAGGAGCTATAGTCTCCTAACTAAATTATTTAGGGCAACTATTTAGAGATCATCCTCTTGCCAAGTATTATACATTGGACATTCAGGCTTACTGACTAATTCAGCCTTTATAAGAGTTCTTCAGGTTTTGATTTTTTCCAGTCAAGAACACAGCTTTACTTTCACTGGCCTACTTTCTTCAGTTGACGGTATTTTAAAACACCCCCTCCCCCCCATTTCCTTTTTTCTTTGAAGTGGCTTTTATTTAGTTTTAGTGTGGTTCAAAAGAACTAACTTTTCAGGAATGCAAGAGAAATAAAATCTCAAAAATAACTGAAACTCACATTTTACCTGTTTTCCTTTATGTCATTACAGTATTCCTTAGAGTATAATTATTAGCAGTACAGTACCTGGCACATAGTAGTCAGTTAATAAATACTTGATAGTTTTAGAATTGGATAACTTAGCAGACTTAGATTAGTTTGAAGGAGATTTCTTTCTTTACTAGTATCAACTTAATAGTTTCTTGGTGATTTTGAGCATGTGGAGAAGATTTTTTTTGGGGGAGGGCTTTTTTCCCTTGGCATATAAGCTTTGAAATAGAAACACATAGTATGCTAACTCTAATAATGCCCTCCAAATACAGCAACATTTAAGTGATCATCAGAGTCTTTGACCTGTACAAAATATGTACATAAATAGTGAAAAGGAGGAAATTTTAAAAAATTCAGTGTCTTTAGTAAGGTTTTATATAAGTAGTAAGAATTTTATATCTCCATAAGGAAAGATAATTCCTTGAGTAATGTTTTTTCCCCTGAGAATTTAAAAAGTGACTTAGGTACTATGTAGAAAAATCAATATATTTTCCATATAAAATATTCCCCAGGGATATCTTATATGCTTTTTAAAAATAAATTTAAGGGAGATCCTCGAAATATAGCTGAACAGGATATAAAGGGAAAAATAATGCAAATATATTAGATAGAATTCCAGATTAGACATAAAATGAGCTCTGGTTTTGTTTTTATACCTACTTGTTGCAAAGTCTTTGTTGATCTTTTAATATAAATTTGCCCCATGTATAGTTTCTTTATCCAATTTGAAATAATTTTACCAGACAGTTAAAAAAAATGGATCATAGATCTAGAGCTAAACTCATTTTACACCTGAGGAAAAAATCAGGCACAGAAGAGAAGTGATTTATCATTGCAGGGTCACATGGTAAGAATCTGAAGTGGGATTTGAACCCAGGTTTTGTTGATTCCAACTCCAATATATACCACTTTGTTTCTGATGGTTTGAGAGTGAATGAGATAATCATTGAAAGAGCCCACTGATAGACAACTTTTGGTTATTGTTATTAAATATGTTAATTTCCATTCAGAATATGGATAGTAAGTAAACTTATAATTTTTATTCAATTTTATTATCAGGAGTAATTAGTTTATGACTTATATATGCTTCTACACCCCTCAAAGTCTCCCCCCACCCCAAGATGTTTGATATCTTTTATTTCTGTTGACTGTTTCATCTCTGTTTAATTGCCTCTTTTGGACATTTCAGCTCTCATTTTCTCTTTGTATGCTCATTGATTATAACCTAGCAGATCACCCTCTTGAAACATTGCCACCAACCCAGTGATTGTGAAAAAGAGTGTTTTTGCTTGTTCTTCTGGAGTGATTTTTTTAGAGAGGAACTAAACAGAGATAACTGTGGGGAGGAAAATAGATTAAATAATGAATGCAGATGCTATTTCACCTAAAGAATATTGGCTGCCACATACCACTCAGTTTCAAAAAAATGTTTTATTTTTAAATTTTCTCTCCCTCTCATCCTTCACTCCTATTGGGAAAAAAAAAAGAAAAACAAAACTCCTATAGTCAAGAAAACCAAATTCTCACATTGAATTTTTCCAAAATTATATATCTTATTCTACATCTGGAATCCATCACTACTCTGAAAGGAGGTAGTAGGTAGCATGCATTATGATTAGGCCTCTGGAAATGTGGTTCGTCATTGCATTGATCACAGTTAAGATTTTCTAAGATTATTTTTCTTTAGGGTATTTTTCTGGTTCTACTGACTTCACTCTATATCAGTTCACAGTTCTTCCCAGGTTTCTTTGAAGTTATCCCTTTTGTTTCTTGTGGTACAGTATTTCATTATATTCCTGTATCATAATTTGACTATTTCTCATTTGATAGGCACTCCTTACTTTGTAGTTCCTTACCATTATAAATCTAACTCTTACAAATATTTTTGTACATAAGGATCCTTTCAAATGTGATTAAAAAAATTCCAAAGCCTCGCTTTTATTGCCTCCCTTTCTCATTTTTCCTGACCCACAAAACAGTATGAATAATTGAGTTTAAATGTATTGAAAAATTTTTGACTTTTCTCTGGTAAATGTCTCCTCACAACAATTGAATAAAATTCACAGATTTTCTCTCAGTTCTTATAACTGTACTGTTTCAGAACCTTGTACCACTTTACTGTCCTATTGTTGCTGAACCTATATGTTAATTTTTTTTCTTCTGTTATCTTAGAAAAGGCCTGAATATTCTCATTTTAGCCATCTTTCCTTGTTTAGTTCCTATTTGTTTCTTCTCATACTAGTCCTGATATAATTGTTTCTTTGGTTGCTATTCCCCTAATACTAGACTTTTCTTTATTGTAAATTTTCTTTTCTAAGCATTATTTAAACACGTGAAGCATCTGGTTTTAGAAAGAGCTGTGTTCAGTTTTGTGATATGAATACTTTGTTTAGAGTATCTCAGTTTTTGTTTTAATATGGTAAGTCAGCCATTGCTTAATTTGTTAATAAAGTGGTTTTAAAGTAAAAATGGTTCAGTATACTTAGATACTAAAAGTAGCTTTTATAATTGGTTTATTTAACCAGATGACAGGATGTCTCCTGGTAGAATTGTTTATTGTTTACATTTATTTAGTATTTGGTACAAATGGTGCAAAAAATTAACCTCCATTTGTTAACAGGATGAAGGTGGAACGTGACTATGAGACTCTTCAAGAAAGACTCAACACATTACCTGATAAACTCTCTTATGATGTTATGGTATGTATGTATGTATGTATGTATGTATTCTCATTTAAAGTAATGTGATTAATCATTTTATTAGCTGAGGATATTGCAGTGTCATCAATGTATATTATTCAGGTTTATGAAAGAGTATTTAATAATACGTTAATTATAACCATAGCTAAGCATTTGCTTTAGTTCTTGTCTTTTAGATCTATCATAAATTTTCATATTAATGACACATGAGAACTGATGGTGTAAATACTAACAAAATTCAAACCAACCAACCAACATTTTTGGTATGCAGTTCTATTGTGTAGAAAACTACAGTTATGACAGAAATATGGCACTTAGTCATTCTTGTTACCAGAGCCAGAACAGGCTTTAATGTTTTGTAATTCACAGAATTAAGCTGTGGGGCATTGATTTTTATATAAAAAGGTGCTGCTAATTTTTTTCTTAATGGTCTTCATCGACATAGTGATCAATTCTTAATCTCTGAACTTGAATCTTTTATTTTAAATGTATTCTTCATGTAAACTTTATTCTTGTTTTCCTCACGAATCAAAATTAAGATCTTGTAAATATGATTCTCCCCTGTAAACTTGTTAAAGTCATTTATTTTTAAATATGTGCTTCTTAAAAGCATTTATTTTATTAGGATTAATTTTCACTTTGTTTTTTATAAACCTGATTTTTAGAGTGATGTTTCATAAGTTAATATTTCATTATTAGTCTGCTTTATTAAAAACCATTGATTAAACAAAAATGAATTTATTTATGATCCCATGTTTTATAAGCCTGTGAAAAATGAGAACTTGAAATTCGTCAACAAAGATCTGTTGATCAAAATTATAGCATCATAGCTCAAAGATAGAAAATTTGGTGTGGATCTTTCCTCCTGTACATTCATTCAGAAAACAAAAATAGTTTATCAGATTAAACTTCTAAGTTTAAGTTTAAAAAAATGTGCTATTTGGATTTTTTTTCTTTATACTGATTTAAATGACTTTTGAAGCTTTTAAAGTTATTTGGTAACACACACTATCTCCACTTTTTTGTGTTTTTAACTTTTTTTTCTTTTGGACTACAGGTACCTTTTGGTCCTCTTGCCTTCATGCCAGGACAGCTTGTTAATACCAATGAAGTCACAGTTTTACTTGGGGACAACTGGTTTTGCAAATGCTCAGCAAAGCAAGCTGTAGGTTTAGTAGAACATAGGAAAAAACGTATGTATTCCTTTTAGGGGTGTTTCATTTGAGAGAGAGAGAGAGAGAGAGAGAGAGAGAGAGAGAGAGAGAATGAGAATGTCGAATTGCTGCATGGGAGTTGAACTGGAAAATAGAATATTGTACAGTAGCGGGTGAAATTTCTGGTTTGGGATTAAGTTAGGCATTTTCAGAAATTAGAAAAGAATATTTTTATGTCACTGTTTAAACTTAATTGAATTTCTTTTTATATTGTCATTTTTGTAAATAATATTATAGAACATTTTAAATTTAGACAAAAATGGAAAATTTTAAACATCAGAAGTATTTTTATTTGGAAGAAATTGTTTCCTCTCCCAATATTATAGAAGTTGAATTCTTATTCATTTTTGTTAGTGGTGATTTCATTAGGTTTTTAAAAATGCGTTAACTATTTTCAGAAGCGGTTATCCTACTTATTACTTATTTGATCTTGATTCCATAATTTTTAGTTCATATTAACTATATCTTTAAAACCTGCATAGAGATAAAGATTCTAACTAAAATAATGCCTTTCTATTTATTGGGTAGTTTGAAGTCCCTGTCCTTTCACTTAAGCATTTGTTAATGTCATTTTTGTTTCAATTTTGTTTCTCTTCAAAACTATTAATAACCTAACTAGGTTATTATTCATTTGAATGGGCCAATTTTGTTCATAGTCATCTTGTTTTATCTGAAATAGCCATTATCTGAAAATCCATTAAAAATTTAGGTTTATGAAATTTTTTGACTAATGTTCTTGCCAACATGTAGCCATGAAAATATATCTCTGGTTTTGATAGTCTAGCTACTTCAATATGCAGGGTTTTTAAAAAAGTTTTTTTTTCCTAAACAATCTTTGTCTTTCTCTCTGGAAATGTACAATTGCACATTTTCTTCTGCATAAATGAAGTAGACAGTGATATTATAGGTATTTTAATTCCCTGAAGAGCCAATTTCTTTATCTGGATATAGCTGGGTGGTGATAGTGATTTTTGTGGTTGAATTCTGTTTGAAGTGGCATATTTTTCTTTCTTGTGAATATTATCTGGAGTAAACATGAGCATTTGTTTAGACAATAGGTTATGTTTATAGTGTTTTTTCAGAACTAAAAGCGCAATTTTAAAGAATTTCACTGATGCTTTTTACTTTCTGGAACAACCATATAAGGTAGTATTTAGATAAGATACCATGTAGATGCTGTTATTCTCATGTTGTAGAATAAGAAATTAAGACCCTGAGAGGTAAAGTGATCAATAGGTAGCAGGACTAGAACTTAAAACTATGTTTTCTGACTCCCAAGTCTAAAATTCTTTCTACTATTTCCCACTGCCTAACTTGGAGCTGTATAGCTCAATTTCCTGAACTAGAAGTTAGTTTTAAAAAGAGAATCTGTGTAACTTTGCAGAGAACTGAAATAATTTTTTATAGCCCTTTCACCAGCAATATTTAGCTTAGAAGAGCAACTTCATGGTATTCAAAAGATATTTGGGAAAACAGACTCTTAAATACTTCCCATATCTGCTAGGTTAATAGAAAAATATATGTGATTTAGTTCTAGTATATGGAATGCTTGTATAAGATAATTTTCAGAATACATATTGTTATGTTTGAGAAGCTGTTAGGCTCAGTAAGTTTTGAGTGTAGTTTTGCAGTAATTGGTAATGATTTTTCAAGAAAATACTGTTTTAGATATATTATAATTAGCTCTGTATTTTAAAATGATACTCTGAGTTTTTGGCATTCAAAGAGCAAAAACATCCATTTGAATTAAAAGTACATTAAATGTTAATTTTAGATGAAAGTTATTAAGGTCAAAGATATCATAAAGGCTAAACATAGAATTTGAACTGTGTTTGAGAATATATAGTATTGTTTTATTTTTATTAGTGATTTCTCTTAGGGTTCCATTTACTAGGAAAATGGATTTTATATCTTATGTAGGGTTCTACTTCCATACTTGTTGCAGTTATTGATTTAAGGTAACTTTTTCAGTACTTTTGCATCAATTCCCAAAATATTTGGCCAAAAAATTATCCTTTTAGAATTTTGGAACAATAAATTCTTAGTTGAGGAGAGGTTTGATAAATGTGAAATTTTGAAAAATGGAATTTTTCAAATTTCAAATAGTGTGTTTCTTTATAATCAATTTTTTTTTAAGCTAATCAATGTGAGACAGAAAAGAATCAGCCCAGTTACCAATTTGACTTTGGATACTAACTTTTTGAAGTCATAGTTATGGGAGGTCAGAAGACTTACTTCTCATTTTAGAAATTGAATTTGGAAAGAATGGTAATTGTAAGTTTGATTGGTACTTTGCAAGGCTTCAGTGAACTGTGGGGAGGAAGGGGAAGATGTTTGGAGAATACCTGAAGACAAAACTTTTTATTTCCTTAACCTGCTTTTCCTATTGATAAAAGCATGAGGCACCAAGATAATTTTGCAAGTTGAGGTGTTGTTCCTCATGTCATGTGCTTATAACATTTTTGATACCAACTGATAAGATTAATCATAGATTAGTGTTTTAGTATTTTTGTTTTGTAATATAGTATTGTTATCAAAATTGGTTTCCTTTAAATATATTCTGTAGTTTATGGAATTCTTAAGTGAGAATTATTTTGTCTTTGACGTAAATTTTTTCATCCCAAAGAATACATCTCTAATTGCATAATGGGAATCAGTGAACAAATGAGATTCAGTATGCAGATAGACTAGACTCTCCTTTATGGGCATTTTCAGTAGTGTGTTCTATTTGTATACTTGAATGTATATGTAAAAATTATTTGAATTTGAATTTCTGTACTATGGATATTAAATCTCAAAATAACATTTAAATGAAACATTAGAAATATTAGCTAAGAGGCTAGATCCCTGTTAGCTCTAGAGGTATTTGACTCTGATTACAGTAGAGCATAGTAATATTTAGAACTGAGTTTTTGAAATAAGTGTATTTGAAGCCCTAATTTTACTATCCTATCCTTGCATGTCTCTTTTGGATTCATCTTTAAAACTGAACATACAGTCAGCCTTCTTTAAAAATTTAATTGTAAAAACTTGATTTCTTGGTACTTACAAGCAAGATAGTTTGCCTAGTACAACTGAAATGTTTGAAAAAAGAACTTTTCATGTACTCTAATCTTTAAAACAGACCACCCTGGCCACACACAGGTCTCCTAATTGGAAGTGGATGATAAAGATGAAGCTGCTGTAGTGGAAACCAAATGAATAATTCAACTCAGCTATATTAATATTTAATTGAGTGCCCATGGGGTGTGCAACGTTTTACTAGGGGCTATAAGGTAAGATCTTATGGAATATAGAACAGCCTGGCCCCTGTTAGGGTTCTTTATATCAATTCTTAGGTTTTAAGATAAAGCCAATATACCACAGTGCCTTCCTTACACATAGTAGGTAGGCCATCAGCAGTATCTGTTGAATGAACAAAATGAATTTTGTTTTTTCTGTGTGATGATTGTGTAATTCATTTGGCATTTTTCTTGACAATGTTTTGTTCTTATATATAATACGGCTTCTTATACCTCAGAATGCAACTATAATTTTTTTGAATTAAAAGATGTTTAGCTGTAGAATTAAAACAGCAATATTTTTGATATGAATTGGGGCATTTATGTGATGGAAATATGGTCAAGCTATTGTTAGACTAGAATGGCATCTAGCTTTATGTTAGGGTGCCTACCAATTCCTCATGTGGATATAAATAAGGCCTAGTTAGTGCTCTCGTTGTTGTATGAGGTTACTTTTATTAATTCCCTCTGAGCCCAAGGAAACTTGAGTACAACTTGAGAATACTAAAACTTAATCTTTTGTGGGAAAATAGAAATGTAGGTGATGCTACTTATATGTGACTGGGGAGAAAACACATTCATTATGTCTGAAGAGGGATGGGATATGAATTTCATTGTTTTTCCTTAAATACTGTGTTTAACAAGTATGATTGTAGGTTTGGTTCCATATTCAAGTTAACTTAAAGAGGACATGAAAATAACGTGGATTAAATAATTATTGGGAATAATTAGGGGCTTGTTGTCAGAGGCAGATCTGTATTCAAGTTCTTCTTTTGAAAAATAGTAGCTGTATAACCCTGGACAAACTACTTCACCTCTCAGAATCCCCAGACAACTATCAGATTAAATTAGTGATTAGCATAAGTGAAGAGAGATTTTGTAGCATAAATTCTATAAAAATTAGGTATAAACCAAAACAAGTATAAAAAACTCAGGCCTCCTTCAGTTTTTATATATCATCTTTTCTGATCCAGTTATTTATGATAAATAATACTTCTGAACCAGTTGTTTTTGAAAAAAATCTTGCCTGAATATTCCTGACCTTAGCAAATGAAATAGCAAACCCCCAAACAAGCCTAAAAAAGACCCATTTTTGCACTATGTTGTGTTTATAATTAAAAATTAGAACAAAATCTTCAAAGCAATTTTCTCCTTAATCTGTTTTTGGTGTTATTTGATGATCTTTATTAGTCATTTAAGAATTTTAATAAGTCATATAAAAGTATATGCAAAAGATATTTCAAGATCTCTTAAGACTTTGTTTTATTTATTTCCTACAGATGGTTTTTAACAAACTTTAGTGCTTAAAAACAAAACACAGTCCTTACTATTTAGGCTTAGGAGGAAGCTCAGTGCCTTGGAAGCCTTAGATTCAGGTGTTTTCCATGACTATGCATGCTGTATAGAGGAAATTTCTAATTTTGTACTTTTAAAATTTAGTTTTAGTTTTAATTTTGCAAAAAAATCCTGAGAAGAGAAATAAGTACTATAGCTCCCCAAAAAGAATTTCTACTTTTAAAGTTTTCTAGTATTTTCTCTTCCAATTAAAAATTGTTATTTATATTATTTGTCTTGAGCAAAAGTTTTAAAAATATCCATCTTTAAGTAAATCATTTCTTCTTTGGGGACTTCTATTTTCTCATCTGTAAAAGGAATGAGTTGGATATTCTATGAGTCTTATAATAGCTAAGTCATAGAAGAGAAGAAATTATAGTACACTTTCCATAGAAAATGAAAACTAACCCTGTTCTTTGCTTAAATTTAAGCTTTGTGTTGTATTTTCATATTTTCCTATGTTTATTGGTCTTTAAATATTCCTTGCTTTGGGAACTTGAGTAGATTCATAATTGTCCTATTGTAAGACTATATATATATATATATATAGTCTTATAATAGGACTATATATATATAAATAATTATTATTATTATTAAAAATACTTCCCTAAAGGATTTTTCAACTGCACTTTTATTTTACTGCAAAAAAACATTTGCATTGCCTTAATTTTGTCTGGTTAAAAAGATTTTATGCAGAGGTTTGCAAACATTTCCACTAGGGGGCACTCTGTATTGAAAATGTTTTGAAAATGTTTAGTTGTCTTACCAGCAGAAGAGGAAAAGAAAGAGCTTGATATTGGAATTATTTTAACAACTTTAGCAAGTTCTTCACTATTATATTTCTACTGATACTCAGTACCTTTGAAAATATTGATATGAGAAACTTGTGATTTTACATTTTTGAATATTATATAGAATTCAAATAATTTGCATATGGTCTAAAAATATTCCTTTAAAGTCTGTTCCACCAATGGGATATTTCTGAATAATGGTCTTGATATACCTAGCTTAATGGATAATGAAACTCTTTGTAGCTTAGTATTCATTCTCTGAACAATTTGTATGCTAGTTTTTCAACTTTCTTTTTCCTAGACTAAACATGTCCTCTGTAACCTTGTTTGCACTGTTAATTTGCATCCTAGGTCATTTTTTATTTTTTGGAAAGATAAAAACCTTTAACCTAACATTAGTTAAATGAAATTTAACAGAAATTTTGAATTAGTGGAAGTTTTACTGTAATAAGGCTTTCTGCTGATAAGAGAGTAGGCCTTGGTGGTGGAGTGAATGAATGATGCTTACTAAGTAAATTATTCTGGGCTTATATTAGGATTTAATGCTACATGGTTCAAAATATGTA